>NW_012118877.1:224857-367262 GCF_000951035.1 Colobus angolensis palliatus
GGTGGGAACTGAACAATGAGATCACTTGGACTCGGGAAGGGAAACATCACACACCGGGGCCTATTATTGGGAGTGGGGAGGGGGGAGGGATTGCACTGGGAGTTATACCTGATGTAAAGGACGAGTTGATGGGTGCTGATGAGTTGATGGGTGCAGCAAACCAACAAGGCACAAGTATATATATGTAACAAACCTGCATGTTATGCACATGTACCCTAGAACTTAAAGTATAATAACAAAAATAAATAAATAAAAAATAAATAAAAATAAAAATAAAAAACAACAAAAACAAAACAAACAAACAATAATTGGTAGTTCTTTCCTTTTTTTTTTTTTTTTTTCAGATAGAGTCTTGCTCTGTCATGTAAGCTCAGTCATGTCTCACTGCAGCCTCACACTCCTGGGCTCAAGTGATCCTCTCGCCTCAGCCTCCCAAGTAGCTGGGACTAAAGGTGCATGCCACCAAGACTGTCTAATTTATTTATTTTTATTTTTTAGAGACAGGGTCTCATGATGTTGCCCAGGCTGGTCTCAAACTCTTGGGCTCAAGGAATTCTTGCATTTTGACCTCCCCAAATGCTGAGATTGCAGGCATGAGCCACTGCGCCTGGCAGATAGTTATTTTTATAATGAAAAAAATGCTATTTAAAAATTGCAGGTATTATACTAACTTTATATACTGAAAAATAAACACATTATTTACCATGAAACCAAAAGTTATTTCAGATGTCATGTAACAGACCTGGCGTTCCAGATAAAGGTGTGATGCTTCTTATTGTTGGGGTCCTAAAACTTTTTGCCTATAAAAAGAATAATGTCAATATGCAAACTTATCTCTGTTTTGTTTCTAGTTTTGTGAAATAATTTCTTACATTATTAAATTTCAACAATATTCTTAATGTAACTGTCTTATAGCAAAGAAGATAAAAATAAGATGAACCTAAGAGTTAATTTAGAGGGTAGGATCATCATGGTTTTGCTTCTTAATAGCTATGGGGCTGAAAGAGAAGGGAGGGAGTAATCAAGAATGGTGACAGGTTTCTAGCTTGAGATAGTGAGAAATAATCAGAGAAAAAGTAGATTAAAGGAGAAATACAAAACTGCAGTTTGAGATATGCTGAATTTAGGTTGCTTTAAAGCCATTTAGGTGTGACATACCAGAAAACAAACCACAGTTCCACGTCTGGGGATAGAGAAGAAAGCCAGAGATATCTGGGAATCATATTTGGCAATACATTTTGGAATCAGAGAAGCTTCTTGAAGACAGATGTCATTATTGTTTTCTTCAGTATTTCATCTTATATTAGAACATTGTAGTACTCAGTAATTGACAACTTAAAACTAATATAATTTATTAAAAATATAAGGGATAATGCTTAGAAGAGAATATATTGCTGCTGCTACTTCTATTTAGGGCAGTTAAATTTTGAGAGGCTCTTACACCGCATGCAGGTACATTTTATCTCATTACATTAGAAATTATGTAGAAAGGAAAGGTAGTTACTTCGATGAAAATAGGAAAAGGGAGAATCACACAAAGAGTAGAAGTAGAGATAAAGGGGAAAATATGAACAAGAAAACATGTTGGAGGTATGAAAGTTTAATTTAATAATAAAAGTAAAAGAGGGGAAACAAATCAGAAATAGCAGACATTCAATTACTATGGAAGACAATTTAAATTGAGGGAAATTATCCTTTGTTACATGCTAATGTATTTTTAATGTGGAAATACATAATCTGTAAAACTATAAAGTAAAAATTCAGCTCTGCAAGAAGGAAAGCAAGATCAACTATATAAATTAAAGAGAAGATTCCTACATACGTTGAAGGTACATGCCCAGCTGTTGATGTGACCTTTGCAGGTGTTATTTTCTGTAACAGGAACCCCGTCCACACTGACTCTAACAGCGTAGGAATCTTCTGGCATTGCCCTATAAGGAAAATGAAGAATATATGAGACATGCAATACCTCTCTTATTTAGTGTACAGTATTAATGAAAAATACTGCCCCAGACTGCATGCCATTTTTGACAGAAACTGTCCAGCATCATAACTGATATCTAGTAAAGTTCCATTCTATATTATGGAAAAATTATCTCCATCTTGAACTCTTTATTGCAAACTCTAACCTCATGAACTTAAGGCAAATGCCTATTCTGACTATGCACGTTGGTGGTTATTAAAAAGGACAACAAATGTAATAACAACAAATTCAATAATAAACATTTAAAATAGTAATATATCACCTTGGTATAATCAGTTATTCCATGCTTTGCTTCTTAAAAAGTACTAGTTAATCAAGCTTCCCCTAAGTAAGCTTTTCCTGGTGAAGAACAGTCATCAAACCTAACATAAATGAAATCCTCTAGAATATGTGCTATCTGTTTCTAAGGTCAATATTGAAAGTTGCAATTTTAAGTGATTTTTCCTAAGTTGCTAATAACATACATTAATTTGGGCTGATAGTAAAGAACTTGAAAATGTCACTTGAAATGTCACAATACAAAATGATTATCTTCAATCTTAATGACTATGTGAATATTTTGAACAAAATTAATCAAATGCAACAGAAAAGCATAATTTTGGTATTTTAAGACACATCACTACAATTAAATAGTAGTCATTTATCTTCTAAAAAAGCTCGACAACAAGGTGGTAGCTCTAATAACATGGGAAAAGATATAGAATATGTTTTTATCATGCCAATTATAATTGAATATAATAAAGGCATAAAATAGTCTAAACATCACAAAATGAAAAACAATAACCTATCATCAGAAAAATATGACTTATAATAGCCAGGGTAATAAAACTATTATAATACTAACATTCATAACTATAATTCCTGACATGATGAAAATGATTTTATTAAAGATACTTTAAAACAGACCTAGTATAGCATGTAATTTGAGTTGAATGACTTGCGTCTTTTTCTACATCACAAGTAATTGACTGGAAAGAAGAAACTAATTGCACACTGTTTCCCAACTCGGCATTATCAACTCCATAGTTAAACTGGTTTGCTTGAGAAAAACCTGGAAAAGTAAGAAGATTTAATTATTATTAATGGTATTCTATTATTCTATCTTCAGAGACCTAACAGTTGTCACCTGGTATCAAATCATACAGTAAATGATTTCATAAACAGTACTGAAGTAAGCAGTGAACCTATTTCATATTTATCCTTATGATTGTAATCTTCTTTGAAAGCACAAAATTTAGCCTTTATTTCATTTACTCATAAACGTATTGCTGGAGGATAGATAGAGTCATCTCTTAGCATTCATGGGGATTTGTTCCAGCATCCCCTTGGATAACAAAATTCACAAATGTTCAAGTGCTGTAGTCAGCCCTGCAGGACAAGCATCCAGATTCCACATCTGGTGAATACTGTATTTCCCATTCGCAGTTGGTTCGATTTGTGGATAACAGGCCTGAGGTTACAGAGAGCCTACTGTGAGCCTACATAGCACCAGATTCTATATCTGGGGGTGATAAGTACCATGAAAAAGGCAGGCTAAAAGGACTAAAAAGAGTAGAGGAGGAGAACACTCTTTTATAAAGGATGAGGTCTTTATTTTAAGTTTCTACAGAGCAAAATCTGAGGTGAGGATTTGCCAGCACATAATTTATTTGGGCAATGAGCTATTAGGTATAAGAGAGAGCAAAATGTGAGGAAAGAAAAGCTGGGCACCGCTGAGGACAACTGGGGCTCAATATTGCTGGGAATTTCTAAGGAACATATGGCATGTCTTTCCAAATCAAAAAATCGATGGCAAGAAGCATTTCTTCATCAGATCTGGTCCCCATTGGTAGAAGCTTCTCCCTGGGGGAAATAACTTTTTTTGCACTTTCACACTGCACATAGGTATATGTATATGAGTTCCAAAGTCTGGAGTTACTGCATTAGGCAAGTCCTTGAATAACTGACAAAAACATGGCGTTAGAACTCAGACAAGAAGCTGGAAGCATAAGTTGAGTCAAAGTACATAAGGAACGATTTGTCACAGCTCTAACTAGAATTAGAGTTAAGAAAGAGAGGATGTAAAGCTGAGTATAAAAGGCATCTGATACAGTCTATCCACTATATCACACATAGCTATTCATGGCCTACATATTAAGCACAATCCATCACCAAGTCTTTGAGATGGTAGCCAGCTGAGAGCTCTACTAAGATTTAATACAAGAGTGTTAGAGGTAGTCAGCTGAGATCTCTGCTAAGATTTAATACAAGAGTGTTAGATAGTCAGCTGAGATCTCTGCTAAGATTTAATACAAGAGTGTTAGAGGTAGTCAGCTGAGATCTCTGCTAAGATTTAATACAAGAGTGTTAGAAGTAGCCAGCTGAGATCTCTGCTAAGATTTAATACAAGAGTGTTAGAAGTAGCCAGCTGAGATCTCTGCTAAGATTTAATACAAGAGTGTTAGAAGTAGCCAGCTGAGATCTCTGCTAAGATTTAATACAAGAGGGCAAGCTTGTATTAAGGTTAGAGGGATAAGCTACAGGCTATACTACTATATACTCCTAAAACTATAATTAATTTTCACCATGTCCCCTTGCTATCAACCACTGTAGATTTCCCTTACCTGCAGCCAGCACTGTAGCTAATGGGGTAACACTAATGTTCATCCTGGAGAAATAGGAGCCCCTAATTGCCTTGCCCTTGTAAGGTGGTGGTTGCTGTAATTGGCTGTTCTCAGTAATCACTGGACATGAAACCAAGAAATATCCCTATGAATACCCTGAATTCCAGACCTACTCCTCCTTAACTACATTAAGTTAAAGCAACCCTATTTCTTTATGATAATTAGAACTGATTAGCTCTGGTCATATACCAAATAGGTTTGATGAATTCAAACTGAGTAGGCAATGGTGGTAGTTTCAGTTCAGTGGAATCCATATTGTGACCCATGATGGGAGCATTCTCTACCTGGAAACTAAGACCACAAATCCAGCAGAATGTAAATCTGCAAAGGCAGAAAGCACAAATTCAATTTCTGGATGACAGGGAGTGACGGTGAAGGGAAGCAGCCCTTTATTTCCAGTTCTATGCATCTGCCTATTACAAAACAACAGCATATGTCTGTCACTGGTTCAATGCATGTTGTGGAGGATACCATCCCACCCCACAGGATGTTTTCCCCAAGTTCGCATCTTGGCCACAGCTTTAACAGGCTGTCCCATCATTCTACTAAGCCAGATTTCATGGTCATGTGCCCAGTATCACAAAATTTTCACTATAAAATACATTTCTTGTTCTGAAGCAATATTTTATAGAATTCTATGGCAGTATATCAGGTTCTATAAGCTCTCAGAAGATGGTGCTGACAGAGAACTGTGGAAAGAGGAAGCAAAGCCCACAATTGGAGTGTCAGTTCCAGTTACAATCAATCTCTGCTCTTTCCATGGGAGAAGGGAAGTGCTGTAATCAACTTGTCACTGAGAAGCTGGGTGGACTTTTTGAGGAGTGGTACCCTATTGAGAGCTCAGTGTTGGTCTCTGCTGCTGGCAGTTCAGTTATTCAGCAATAGCAATAGGTTGTTTAGCCTGGGTGAAAGGGAGTCCATGCTGTTGGTCCATGCAAGGCCTACACCCCATGATGATTCTTCATGGGCCCACTGCACTAGCACTGCGGTGGCCATGGAGAGAAGCTCCTGGATGAATCATCCAATCCATCTGTTTATTCCATCTCCTCTGTGGGGGATGTCCTCTTGTGGGAGTTAACTTGAGACACATAGATCTGCATGCTTTATGCTCACTATTATGAGTCCCTTCATATGCCTCTTTCTAAGACATTCTAATTTCTGATCTTCCAATCCTGTTCCCTTCAGTTCCTAACTAACTAGTGAAGTCCTTTTTGACTGCTCAGGAGCCCATGCACATTCTTACCATAAATCACTTTTCCTGCCTACAAACTTACCAACTGTATCTACTGATCATGGCTCTGCCTATCAGGGAGGTTGACGGTGAAAAGTGACTTAAGAGCCTTAGGGCCACTTTGCAGCATTTATGACTGAAGTCAGAGGTGATACCATGAAGATGTGAAGTGGAACACAGGATGTATGTATTATAGACAGTCATGGAAGTTTTTCAGAGGGAGCAAGTCATGAGGATATCTATGGGAAGTGCATTTTTGGTAGAAGGAACAGGATGTGCCAAGGCCCTGTGGTGGAACCACGTATGTGGATTCAGATAATAGCAAGTGTGGTTGAAGAATTATGAGTGAAGAGAAATGATAGGAGAGGAGACCAGAAATGAAGGTGCTTAGGCTATTTTCAAGCGTGCGGAATAATTGCAGGCTTTGAAACAGAGGAGTGACATCATGTGACTAACAGTGTCTAAGATTCACTAGCTCCTGTTCTGAGAATAGAATAGGGGCAGCAGTGAAGATGGTGTCTCAGTGAACAATCGGATAAATAATGGGATAAATGGCATGAGTTCAAGAGAGGATCAGAAGACAGTAAAGTGAAAAGGACAAATATTGCTAACATTTTTCAGAGTTTAATTACAAACAGGCGGATAAATGAGTTGGTAGCTGGAGAGAGGTGTGGAGCAAGGGGAAGGCTGATGATTTTTCTTTTACTTTTTTTCAGGTGGGCAGAATAACAGTATATTTGCAGGCTGATAGGATATCTAACAGAAAGAGACAAAAGGATAATGTGAAATAGAGACAAAAATTACTTTAATCTTTCTATAAATATATGAAAATTCAAAACTACATTTGGAAGCAATTAAATATAGATAAAGCCTTGTATGCCACATAAGAATATTTTATATTTTTGAAACAATATTCACTTTTGAAATAAACCCAAGAAATAAAACCTATGAATGACTTTAGTGTTCTATTAATTAAATCCTATAATTAATGTTCTCCTAATAAAAGTGTTGAAAAGGTACTTATACTGTACCTGGCAACCAACTAAAGAACGGAAAGTTTTACTTGTGGTGTATATATATATTCCTATCAGGTACATATCACATCAATGATAAGTAACATTTATCTGTTCTTCAGCATTCTCAAGACAACTACCATTCTGAAAAATAATGCCAACAAAAGATAGTATCATTTTCAGCTTAGGAGTTACTATAGTGTTAAATATATACAGCATATGTGAAGAAGTCCTAGGAGTAAAATCTATGGGAAAATAATAAACCAAATCAACAATAATTCATAAATATTGTTATTAATATTGCTTTAAAAAGTATATAAATATTTCTGACTTTTAAACTAATTCCAAAGAGTTAAAAAGAAATACAAAGGAGTCTTATTTTTTAAAATTTTAACTTAAAAGTATAATTCTAGGCCAGATGCGGTGGCTCACACCTGTAATCCTAGTACTTTGGGAGGCTGAGGCCAGTGTATCACCTGAAGTCAGGAGTTTGAGACCAACCTGGCCAACATGGTGAAACCACATCTCTACTATACAAAAAATTAGCCAGGAGTGGTGGCAGGTGCCTGTAACCCCTGCTACTTGGGAGGTTGAGACAGGAGAATTGCTTGAACCCAGGAGGCAGAGGTTGCAGTAAGTTGAAATCGTGCCATCGCACTCCAGCCTGGGCAACAAGAACAAAACTCCATCTAAAAAAAAAAAAAATTATAATTCTAAACAAATGATTGAGGATAAAAACACCACCTCTGGAAGTACTCCAAGTCACAAAGATTACAGGAAAGGCTGAGTGTACTCTGGAAATGGAAAAGGATGAGGCTTCGGATGGAAATTCCTGACCTGTTAATGTATTTTTTTAAATTTTGCATAAAAACTGGAGACAGGAATTGCCAGGCACGCAAACCTGGGTCTCCTGATAGCAGCAATCCAAAAGCAACGCCCGGGCTGCTATCGCAGAAAATGTCAGTGTTATTAAAGCCAGAACTTGTCATGAAGAATGCAGGCTGTTTTGTTTTCTCTAGTTAAAAAACGTAGTGTTGAAAATGTATTAACCTAGTTAAAAGTTGTAGCATTCAAAACAATGGGAAAGAAAGATACAGTGTGATAGATGGAAGACAACAACTGAAGAATTAAACCAGACCTATAACATAAATGCAAATAATAATACAAACAAAAATAACTCTAATGTCTAGAGTTTATACTATATAATGGCTACCTTAGATGTATCATCCTTTTCAATATTCATAACAGTCCTAAGAGGTAGGAATTAATAGTCCCTTTTACTGATGAGTAAGCTGATGCTTTTGCCCCAGCCACATGATACGAAATGGCAAAGGTGAATTGAAAGCCAGTCCTACTGAACCAAAGTCCATATGCTTTCTGTAACATTATTAAAAGTATGTAATTCAACACTTCAACAAAAATGTGTGTGCCAGAAATTGTAAGGGAAATAGCTAGAAAAAGGAGCCAAAAGTACAATGTTATTCCTCCCCTCTTACTGATTTTTTAAAATAAAAACAAACATGACAAATATCAAAGAAGACAATTGAGAAATACAAGGTATGACTATAAAGTAACAAAGCCAATATAATTACAAACACTCCAGAACTTATCAAAATTATAATGCTCTTAATCAAATTAGTCATCTCAGAAGGGGGTATAATAATTTCTAGAAACGTGCCACTGTTCAAAACACTTTGCCTTGGGCATCATAAGAGTAAAATTATGTATCTATATCTCCTGAAGCATAGTCTTGTGGGGTTTTGTTTTTAAAGCAGGGTTTCACTTCATCACCCAGGCTGTCGTGCAGTGGTACAATCATAGCTCATTGCAGCCTTAAACTCCTGGCCTCAAGGAATCCTCTCGCCTTAGCCTCCCAAGTAGCTAGGACTACAGGCATGCAGGCCATCATGCTGGACTAATGTTTTAAATGTTTCATTTGTAGGGACAGGGTGTTGCTATGTTCCCCAGGCTGGTTGCCCAGGCTAGTTTCAAATTCCTGGCCTCAAGTGATCCTCCTGCCTTAGCTTCCCAAAGCACTGGGACTACAGGCACTGACCAATGTGCCCAACACAACCATGGCCTTTTAAACAAAGTAATGCTGTGGCAAATGTTTACAAGTCAATACCATACTATATTTGGAAATAGCCAAAAGTCATTTGGATACACAAAAATGTTAACAGTAGATCTTTCTACTGGGTAGAATTTCAGAGAACTCACTTTCTAAGTCAAATATTTCTACAATATTTTACTGTTTTATAATGACTTTTACAAAAATAAAACATTTTAAAAAGTAGTATGAAGCCAGTAGTTAGATAGTCATCTAGAATTTACAATTCCATTTAGAAATTCTTCTTGTGTAATTGATAAATTAGCACTGCATGCGATTCTAAAAACAGAGAATCTATCAGACACCACCTTGGTGATTTTCATGAATATAGTCCCTCCAAATAAACTTTAAGTTCATTCATGTAGCTATAAAAGCTCTGGTGCATTTTGCAAACTCATTATCATTTTGTAGATATCATTCTGTATATATTATGGGCACACAAAAGCCTATATTAAATAGCATTTATTAATTTATTTTAAACCACTTTATTGAGCTATGATTGACATATAAAAGCTATATATATTTAATGTATACAACTTTCTGAGTTTGGATATAAGTATATACCCATAAAATCATAACCACACTGAGTGCAGTGGCTCACGCCTGTAATCCCAGCACTTTGGGAGGCTGAGGTGGGTGGATCATGAAGTCAGGAGTTTGAGACCAGCCTGACCAACATTGTGAAACCCCATCTCTACTAAAAATACAAAAAATTAGCCGGATGTGGTGGCAGGCACCTGTAATTCCAGCTACTCAGGAGGCTGAGGCAGGAGAATTGCTTGAACTCAGGAGGCGGAGGTTGTGGTGAGCCAAGATCATGCCACTGCACTCCAGCCTGGGTGACAAGAGTGAAACTCCATCTCAAAAAAAAAAAAGTCATAACAACAGGCAAGGTCATAAACAGACCGCTTGCCTCCAAAAGTTTCCTCCTGCCCTATTTATTTTAAATTTTTTTTTTGATAAGAATATGTTACAAGATTTCCCCTCCTAGCAAACATTTAGGTATACAATGCAGTGTTGTTAACTATACGCTCTATGCTGTACAGTAGATCTCTAGGATTTATTCATTTTGCATAACTGAAATTTTGTACCCTTTGACCAATACCCCTCCTCCACTTCCTCTTCTCCCAGTTCCCAATGACCACTATTCTATTCTTTGCCTCTATAAGGCAGTATTTAGACTGAGCCTCTGAGAAAGAAATATGAGAATACATTTTTAGTCATCTATAATATGTAGTTAAGGCAGGGGACTGTAAGACAAATCGGGAGGTATAAGTATCTGCAATACCAAACACATTCAGAAACTGGTACTAATGAGAAAAGCAGAAATTTACCAAATGACACTCTGGGCTTTACAATTAAGAGTCCTCAGCCTAGTTGCCTCAGAATGTCCACACAAGAGAAAAGATTACATTTTAGCTAGATTTAAAAGGATACCTTTCTAAAGAATAGAATGTTTTGGGGTTTTTTTATGTCAGACTAGGGATGATCTGGGTCTATGGGCTTAAATTCAAGCCATAGTTCCTAGATCAGAAAATGTTCAGGTCTGGAAACAGAAGAAAATGGCTGGGTGTTTTCTTTTTTCTTCTTCTCCTTCTTTGAGATGGAGTCTCACTCTGTCACCAGGCTGGAGTGCGAAACCTCTGCCTCCTGGGTTCAAGCGATTCTCCTGCCTCAGCCTCCTGGGTAGCTGCGACTACAGGGGTGCACCACCACACCTAGGTAATTTTTGTATTTTTAGTAGAGACTGGGTTTCACCATGTTGGCCACAATGGTCTCGGTCTCCTGACCTCATGATCCACCCAACTCGGCCTCCGAAAGTGCTGCAATTACAGGTGTGAGCCACCACTCCAGCCCTTCTTCTTTCTTAATCTGAGCATTTCTCTTGTGGCATTTGAATTTCTGTTTAAAACCCAATAACTTTCAAGCATACCATCTTATCAGCAATTTACAATATAAGAAACATATGGTTAAAGCCATCTCTAAAATAATCTTTAACAATTATATTGTTCATGGGTCTTAACTCTAAAAAGTAACATTTTAATCCAAACTATATTGTTTATAATGTGGAAGCATAAACCATTTTAAGCATATCATTGAGAGACTGAATTCTGCAAAAATCAGAAACATTAAAAGGCATTACATTATATGACAAAATAATTAAATATCTTTGTTAACTATAAAAACTTTTCATTTCTTGAAGACCAAATAATAGATTTTGCTAATATTTTTAAATGTTTCTTATTGTTAAAAAATTCCTAAGTATCTGAATACTGGTATCATTTATATTGCAAAGGTCTTATGGCTGAAAGAAACACATATTTCTATTTAACCCTTGGAAAAGCTCTGCATTAAATATATTTACTGATTGCCTTCTATGTTTTATCCTAAGACCAGGCAAGAAGAAGGGGAATGACATATGGTACTCAAACCTTTATGAAGCCTGAGGTTGGGTGGCAGGAGAAGGAATCTAAAGTTTTGTTTTCTATTGCCTTTCCTCTTTCATTAACATACTATTTCTCTATTGTACTCTCTTATCAATATTCTACCCAACACCCACAAATGTTTTGTTTAATCTTAAAATAAATTAAATGTCATTAGACCCATGAAGAATAAAGCAAATAATTGCTGACTTGGGTTAATTGCATTCCTTTTAGTTCAGTCATTAATCCAGATCCTGATGTTAAGCAAGCCAGTATAATAAGAATTCAGATGATCAAGTTGATAAAGACTCTTGGGGATTTCACTAGCTATCAAAGAGGATAGAATTTTACCACTCTGGCCAGGTGAAGAAACAACTCCAATGGTGTTTGTTTGTTTGTTTGTTTAACCATAAAACTGTAAATATTAAATAGTCTTGAAAATACCTCAACCTTAGCAAAAAAAAAAAAAGCAACCATACCTTCTCCTCTTATAGTCAGCCTTGTTGCTCCATTTATGCTGCCATATTTAGGTATTATTTCTGTGACTTTGGGGATTATTTGAGAGCCATCTGAAAAATATTAAAATATAGTAGAGGTAAAATCACCAAGTTCTTCATTTCAGTCATCAACATTTGTAACACATACCACAAAGTTGCAAGGAAAACATCGTGAAGTTTACAGGACTGAAAGTAAAATTCACCCAGGTTTTATTTTTGGCTCTGTCAATGACTTGACAGAGTCATTAACTTAGTTAACACCCACTGGCTTTGTGCAAAGCACTATCTTAGGTGCTACCAAGAGCAAAACTAACACGTGATCATTTTCATCACTTACCTATCATATTATAAAACACGTATTAAATCCTTAATTTCATGTAGTGTTCTGCTAACTGCAGATCTATAACTATGCTTAACAGCTCACATAACAGCAGACACCAAGAAGATATAGGTCATTATAAGAGCACAGAAGAAATGCAGTGCTAGGTAGGTTAAAAGACTAGACCAGGTACAAAGAGAAATGTTGGTTTTGAGAAGAAATTGTTTTACATGAGGGAGTGTGGCTTCAGGAAAGATAATTTCTGGGATCCTTCTAGTCTCCTGATGATAGTGAGTTCTTAATATAAAGGTCACTAATTCATTCAACAAACTGTGTTAGCTTCCTGGAAATACGGAAATGTGTAACAGTCCTAACTTTCCAAAGGTTTAGGTTAGACAGTACCAAGAGACAGAAGAGAGCATAGAGGCTATGGGTGACTCAAGGAGCATTTCACCCACACTGCTTGTGTCGCACTGGCTTCTATAAAGAAGACATGCCCCTTCCACATTTTTTAGGGCAAATATGAATTAGACTGGGCCCATCGTCAGAAAGATAAAGATAGTTCTAGATAGAGGGAACTGCCTGGCAAACAGGGTTATGTGAGCTGCTTCTTTGGAGTACTGCAAATAATTCTTTAAAACAACTCAAAGCTACATAGTGGATAGAGGTGTTTATTTTCTGCTTACACTGTACAGATCTAGTAATTACTGGAATCCTAAAAGAAATGTTCACAGTAGGTAGAAAAATTTAAGTGATGACACAAAGAAAGGCCACAGAAATTATTAATTTCTCGAAATGGATGTATACAAAAAGGCTAAGGGAATTATGATTGACTTGTTCCGTTCTGTCTTAAAAAGGTTTAGAGTGGACTTCACCTATAGTAGCAAAAGCTCTCCAACATAAAGGAGATCAGTTTCAAGGCCCCAGACCCAGTGCCTCTGTACTTCGGGTCTGTCTTTGCCAAGAGCTCCAAGGTGTTCTTGTTCCCACACATTCATATCTCAGGGCAGCCCACAGCCAAGAGTAGGAAACTCCAGCGGGGAAGCTGGATCCTATCTCCAGACAGTGCTGCTGCTCGCCTAGCTCAGGTTCATCCTCCTGTTATCTCCACAGACAACTCCAATTTCTTATCTTATCAGTCTCTTCCCAGAGCTCTTCTGGGTATTACTTTGAAGACACGGGGCAGCTGCCCCTAGAAATGACTGACACCTGCCACGAAGGCCCATCCCCGTCCTACTGGGGGTTGTTGCCCTTTCTTTTGTGAGGAAAGCGACCCAAGAAGAATGGAGAAAAAGGGACTCAGGTTGCCTCTTCCCAGTCCCCACTCCCCCGCCAAATTTCAGTCTCCTTTCACGTGTGTCACTTTGGGGGTGCAGGTGGGACATTTCATCATTATGAAATGATGAGCATTGATGAGTTAAAGGCAGCATTGATGAGTTAAAGGCAATCTCTCGCAATCTCTTTCTCTGTGTCCTCGTCTCTGTCTCTCTCTCTCTCTGCGTGTGTCTGTGTTTGCTAGGCCTGCCATCCAGCTCCCCTGGTCCCCAGGATCGTCATGCAACCGCACACACAGCCTCAGCCAGGTGCCAGGTGGTCCAGCCTCTCCCAGGACCCCGGGAGCACGGGTAGTGTCTACGCGGGCCTCTCCTGCTTGCCTCCCTAGCTTGCCCAAAGGGTTACCTGTGCTGGGATCCGCGGCACACAGGAGCAGTCCCCAGAGGCCCCAAATCCCCAGGAGCCACAGGTGTCCCATTGAAAAGCCAGTTCCGCGGAGCTGGTGCCCTCCACTCGCAGCTGGCGCTAGTGCTGAAGCTCGACTCTGGGGACTGCGACTCGCTGGCGCGTCCGCTTTGCCCCGGGAGCGCTGGGGAACTGGGCCGCCCTCCCGTGGCCCGCCCCGCCCCTGCTGTTGGGCTGCGCCTCTGGGATTGACGCGCGCGCGGACACACACACACGCACACCCTAGAACCTTCGCAGGAGAACTAATCCGGCCCCGAGCCAGTCCGTGATAATCAAACCTCCACACTCAAACCCGGGTGCTGCCTTCCCAAGGCTGTCCCCATAGGTGGAAGGGCCTTACTCCTTTTTGGCTAAAGGAATCAAAGGTCCTTGAGGTCTTCCTAGATCTCCTTCTCTATTTTCTTTTTGTTTTTATCTTTTTTCTTTCTTTCCCTGCATACTTTCATCTGCCTGTCTGCCTTAGTCATTAATCCTCTCCAGATGGGCCTATAAATCCACTTAATACACAAACCCACGAATTTTACCCCTTCACATTCATATGAGATTGTGCTATCTCTTTAATTGACAATCATAATAATTGTTGATTTCTCAGCATATCCCAAACACGGCGCCTACTGCTTTATAGACAGTAGTTTCAATAGCGGACTGTTACCATCACGCCCATTTTTTCTAAGCAGTAGACTGAGGCACAGAAATGTTAGGTGACTTGCCCAGGGACATACAGCTAAGTGCAGAGTGAGGACTCAAGCAGAGAGACTCCAGAGCCGGTTCTCTTATCCCCTCCACTGCCCTCAGTTCTGTAGACTGAGGGCCAGGGCTTACTGTTGGCATGGAGGGAGGTCCAGCACTGCTGACCTGTTTCTGGAATGCCAGATAGCAGACGAATGAAACGCAGGTGTCTCTGACCTCCCTGGAGAAGGCAGTTTATTATTCCCCACTAAATGCTCCCCGGGGGCTCATTCCAAATCCTCTCACTGTTGTTAATATCCTAGCCTCAGGATCTCTTGATTGCCCACTTCTCCCTACTCTTTAAAAGGTGAGAAGGGGCTGGGCACAGTGGCTCACGCCTGTAATACCACCACTTTGGGAGACCGAGGTGGGAGGATCACTTGAGGTCAAGAGTTCGAGACCAGACTGGCTGACATGGTGAAACCCCATCTCTATTAAAAATACAAAAATTAGCCAGATGGTGTGGCACATGCCTTGTAATCCCAGCTACTTGGGAGGCTGAGGTAGGAGAATTGCTTGAACCCAGGAGGCAGAGGTTGCAGTGAGCTGAAATCGCAGCCCTGAACTCCAGCCTGGGCAACATAGTGAGACTCTGCCTCAAAAACAAACAACAAAAAAAGGTGAGAAGTTCCACCCACCTAGTTTGCAGTTTCTACATTTAAAAATGTTATGTGTTTTTAAAGATATTAAAAGATTATTACCCAAATAGCAATGCATAAGCTTCTATTGGATCCTGGTTTGTAATAATAATGATAATGATAAAACTATGAAGGACATTTGCAGAACAAATTAGGGAAAGTGAATATGGATTAAGTAACAAGTATTGAAAGATATTATAGAAGTATTCATTTCATTAGGTATAATAGCGGGATCATACTTTAGTCAAAGAGTGGTTTTAAGTGATGGAATCGCATGATGAGGTATTTAAGGTTGTAGTGTCTTTATGTCTGGAATGTACTTCAAAATAGTTTTGCTGGAAAAAAAGCTGGCAAATTTTAAACAATGTTTGAATTTAAGTGTAGGTATGATCCTTTGCACTTTTTTATTAGTTTAAAAATTTTTATAAGTAGAAAATTTTAAATTTTCTCTCTTTCTCTTTCTTTCCTTTCTTCCTGCTTTCATTTATTCTTTCTTTCCCTCCCTCCCTCCCTCCCTCCCTTCCTTCCCTTCTTCCTTTCTTTTTGTTCCTCCCTTTTCGGGAAGAAGTATTTTTCTTCTATGACATGGTCAATCACCTCCTTGAACTCTTGGCGAAAACTCTTCTCTTCCCTTCTTACTGATTATTATTCTAACAATATCCCCCTTATCTCACTTCTAATTAATTCACTCTCCCCGTTCTCCTCTTTTCCTAGAAAGATATACAGTATTTATTACTAAAAAACTAAACACAAATCAAAAATCCTTTCTTCTCTTCTTGAGGCAAACTCTCTAGTTTACTTGTTATTAAACTTCTTGAAAGAGCTGCCTATTTTAGTAAACTCCTTGTTCAAGGTCATTGTCCACCTACTCATTCATCTATTGTACAAGGACATCTGTGTTCCAGGGTCTGTTCTAAGTACTTGCTGGGGGATGGAGGAAAGGTAGAAATTGGGAGTAAGGTTGACAGATAAAATACAGGCCACCCAGGTAAATTTGAATTTAAGATAAGTTACACATTATTTCTTTCCAGTTTTAAGTATGTCCAAGCAAGATTTAGGACATACGTACACTAAAAATTGTTCAGAGTTTATCTGAAATCCAAATTTAACTCAGCTTTCCATGTTTTTGTTTACTAAATCTGACAACTCTAATTGGGAAGGAAGAGAGAAGAAATAGAAGAAAGAATCCTAAAATAAGTAAAGTTAGGCTCTTATTCTTGAGGAGTTTATATCTGTCTAGTGGGGTTAAGAAAATAATTTTCAGCCTGGGCAACAAGGTGAGACCCCCATCTCTAAAATTATTAAAAATAAATAAATGATTTTTAAAAATTAGTCATGCATGGTGGTGCATGCCTGTAGTCCCAGAAACTCAAGAGGCTGAGGTGAGCAGATCACTTGAGTCTGAGAGGTCGAGGTTGCACTGAGCCATGGTAGCGCCATTGCACTTCAGCTTGGGAGACAAAGACTGACTTTGTGTCCAAAAAAAAAAAGAAAGAAAGAAGAAAAGAGCCGAAAAATAAAAGTAATTAATTTTGTTATCTAATTACATTCATCTCATAAAGTTTTGGAATCTCTCTCCATATCATCAGCTACTGAAAATTGTGCCTATAAAGGTAAAGTATGTAACAGTATATACTTCACCACAGTACCAGTCCATGGCCTGGGAGTCGGGAATCCTTACCATATTATATACTGGAGTTGTTTGTAATTTTTAATGAGAAACCATTAAATTAGACAGACTTTCCTGTAGATAGAATTCATATAATTTATAACAAAGAGGAAAACTTGTCTAAATATTGAGTGTACCAATAAAGCGCTTCAGATTTTTTATGTTGACTTCCGTTTTGCCAAACTTTTAAAAGATTTTTTTCACCAAATTTTTAGATAGTGTATCAACCAGCAAATGGCATGCAACATTCAAAATATAATATGGCTACTTCTATTGTGTCCTATTTTATTTTTTGACTTAACACATACTAATTGCATGGTTCATTATACTAGTTTCTTTCAGATAGTTTCACTTTCTTTCACACTTAGTCTTCTTAGAATAAGTTAAGTATATATAAAATATGTATTAGGTATACATA
The DNA here is from genome assembly GCF_000951035.1 of Colobus angolensis palliatus. Lineage (NCBI taxonomy): Eukaryota > Metazoa > Chordata > Mammalia > Primates > Cercopithecidae > Colobus > Colobus angolensis. The sequence goes on from NW_012118877.1 coordinate 242,289, forward strand.
TTATATGCATACATATGTATTCAACATTATATTAATATGTAATTTTTTCTATATGTATTACCATTAGTCACTCTTATTAAACAATCATATTAAAGCTGATAAATACTGCTATTAAACCACAGTCATCCAAGTTGGCAAATTTAGCAAATTATTCATTCAGCAAAATGATCATTGGACTAATTAGCTTCAGGAAAGTTGATTTCTGGTAAATTAGCCTTCTTTCTTGTTTATAATGTCTTTAAAAAAAAGCCCCATAATTTCCATATATAAATTTTTAATAAACTTTTGTTGAATGAATGAATATCTTTAATTGATTTTTCCCTTTAAGTAGTGCTTATTTATATGATAAATAAATGTTCTAAAAAGATCACACCAGTGAGAATTTTGGTCTCGAATTATTAAAATAATTGGATGGGATAGTGTCCCAATAAATAATTGTAACTAGATGGAAATTTATATAACCAAAAGGTCAACTTGGAACCAGAAAAAGCAGTTATGGAGTTGATGTAATTTATGATTTAAATAGTGTTCATTTTTACAATCTTCAAACCTGTCTTGCAACACAGACTCATCATGGACATGAGAAAACATGAAAGTAGAATCTAATCATTAAACCCCGTGTTTCTTTTGTAAGTTTTCAAAAATCTAGCTCTAACAAAACCCTGCCTAAAGGGCTAGGATAGTGGGTGTGACCTGTGCCATCTCATAGGGCCCATACTCAGTTTAATACTTTGCTGTCATCTTGAGATCCTTTATATTTTTTGAACAAGGGACTTCCCCTTATCATTTTGCATGAGACCTCACAAATTATGTAGCCTGTTCTACTGGCTCATATGGTGAAAAAAGAGACTGTTTTTAAACGTATTGGTCCCTTGACTTAAAAACAATAAGAAAATGATAAGGGATTGATAGAAACTCTTGCAGAACTAAAGGGAATAAGGAATTTAATTGTGAATGTATCACTCAATTCAGGGCCTAATTTCAAAACTAGACCTATTAGTGAAAGATGGTGAACAAAATGAGGTACTTGGAAAACAACAGTTTGCCTTTAACATATATTCAGAATTCTAGGCATTAAGAAAATAGCAGTGATTAAGAAAACTCCCTGTCCTCGTGGAGCTTACATTCTTGGTGGAGATAGACAATAAACACAAAAATTAGTGAAATATATAACATGTTCAAAACTAATAGATGCTAGACAGAAAATACTAACGCAAGAAAGACAACAAACAATGTAACCTTGTTGCTTAATGCCTGGAAGGAGATGGAAGGTTTTTAATTGCTTAAGTGTGCAAATGCGGGACAGTTCAAATAAAAATCATTAACTCTCCATTGACAAATTTGTATGGAGCTACATGGCCCAGGTAATGTCGAACATATTTGACTTTTGAGACAATTACTGAAGTGTGTTAAAGTCATTCATTACTGCTAACACGTTGTGCAGTAACAAAGGTTTTACAAAGTTTGGTACCTTCTGTGAGTGTCAATATTTCTTTCATTTACTTTTTCATTTCCTTCAAATTCCTTTTTGTATTTGGTGTGTCGTAAAATGGGTATTTGTGATTACTCCTTCATGAATATAGTGTGTATTTTTAAAAAACTGTGAGAAAATTGTGAATATCAGAAATGAGAATGATAATCTGTACTAAGGCACAGACACAAAAAGTCATGAAATCCATGCTCAAAACTCCTAGAAGGGCATGGCTTCTGAACTCCTGCTGAAACCTTGTATCTACCTGAGGGTTAAAGTAATAAAAAGTGCTAAAAAGAAATGAACAAATCGAAAAAAAACTTGTCTTATTTCACTTGTATTCCAAATTTCTTGAATATCCTATAATTTGCTTAATTGACAGCCAAATTACTTGTTTCTATGATATTTATCAAATTACTTAAAAGCCTTAAGGCTTGTAATATCGATTTTCAAAATGTCACTTGAATCAAATGTTTTATTTTATCATTATTTCTTATACTTTTTACAGAACCTATTTCAGTTTACATTGAAGAGAAGAGTGATGATGAAGACTAGATTACAGTCTTGCATAAATGTGGTGGGACACCAAGGCCACAATGTCTTTATTTATAAAATGTCTTGCCAATAGTAGATTTTTGTTATGCAAGAACAATCTCAAGGTGTAAAAGCTAGGACACTTTGAAAACATGAATTCTCCATTTAGTAAAATTCTTTTACTTAAGATCCTATAAAGTTGCAGAGACTTCGGTTCAGTCATGTGCACTGGAGATGCTCAAGCTGGTTTTTGCCCAGGAATAGAAGAGAAATCTAGAAGAGGTGCTTGATACAGTGTGTTGATACATTCTAGAATTATTGAAATACCTTAACATTAAAATGAGCTATCAAAGGATTGATGCTCTCACCATTGCCCTTCAGTATTGCATCTGGCAAAATTCTGATTTTGTGAGTCTCTTTTGGAGACTAACAAGGCTGGTGACATTTTGGGAAAGGTAAACAATTCTTTTATTGTTCTGCTTTGTTTTATGTTCTTTTTCCAAATAAAACATTGATTGGAAAAATTAAAGCATTATATACTCTTTACTTAATTAGTTCTAACAATGCTTTTCAATACATCTGGTATTGTTACCTTAGTAATAATGAAAGCACCTCATGCTGTCATTACTTGTTTTTTACAGAGACATGCAATAGGAATAAAGGCTGTTTTTACAATCTTGAGAGAAGCTTTGTCACCAAACATAAAAGTCATTGACATTATTTAAAGTACCCTCTGAATTATTGCATGTTTTAAAAAATGATCAAGAAATAGGGCAACCAAAATATAAAGTACATTTCATCAAATAGAAGTTCACTGATTTCCAAGGAGGCAGGAGTTATGTATTTATTATGTGTGTGTGTGTGTGTGTGTGTGTGGTGAGAACACTTGAAATCTTCTTTCTTATCGATTTCCAAGTATACAATATGTTGTTATGAACTGTAGTCACCATGTTGTACAATAGATCTCTTGAAATTATTCCTCTGGTCTAACTGAAATGTCGTATCTATTGACCAACATGTCTCAAAGCCCCTCACCTCCAACTTCTGGTAACCAACATTCTACTCTCTGTTTCCATGAGTTTGACTTTTTGGCGTTCCACATATAAGTGAGATCATGCAGTATTTCTCTTTCTGTGCCTGGTTTATTTCACTTAACATAATATCCTCCACGTTCATCCCTGTTGTTGCAAATCACGGTTTTTTTTTTTTACTATTTTTAATGGCTGAATAGTATTCCCTTGTGTATACATACCATATATTCTTCATTCATTTACTGATGTACACTTACATTAATTCCATATCTTGGCTATTGTGAATAATGCTGCAATGTACATGGGAGTTCAGATGTATCTTAGAAATCCTTATTTCAATTCCTTTGAATACTTACTCAGAACTAGGATTTCTGGATCATATGATAGTTCCGTTTTTAATTTTTTGAGGAACTTCCATACCATTTTCCTTAATGGCTGTACTGAATTACATCGCTACTAACAGTGCACCAGGATTCCTTTTACTCCAGATTCTTGTTAACAGTTGTTATCTTTTGTCTTTTTTATAATAGCCATTCTCACAAGTGTGAAGTAATATGTGACTGTGGTTTTATTTACATTTCCCTGATGATTAGTGATGTTTTTACTGCAGCTCAGACTCTGAGTTCTTGGCTCTCAAGTAAGTAGAAATGAACACCGGGCCAAACAGAAATTTTTCTTAGGCGAGGTTTTAATAGGCTTCCAGCTCACACAAAGCAAGGGAGAAATGTACAGAAAACGGATCTCAGTGCCAGCTCCCCAAAGGGCTTGGCTCTTGTCATTTTAAGGGAGCTAAGGTGAGAAAAGGAGCTATGTGTAGGCATATAGAGGCAGGAAACTTTTAGCACCTGCACAGTTTGATAACGTATTTCTTCATGTGTCGTATGTCTCATTAGCATGTCAAATCCCCACCCCTGGGTGTGATTTTCAGTATTATAATGAGATTATAACAAGGAAAAGCTTCATGAAAGGTCAATGCTGGAATTCATTCATCTTGTCTTCGGTTGGCTGAATCTGGTCTGTTTATTATTGGGAATGCCAGAGTCTCACTTCAGTAACCTTGGAAGACATCGCTCAAAGCTATAAATGGTCAGTTTCTTCTTTTTATAGTTAGGGATTCAGCCAGGACAGCTAAGTTAGGAGGAGGCAGCTTTCTACTCCCTGACTTGGGTCAGCTTGTTAAGGGAGGCAAGAAGGTAGGGCAGGGAAATGCCTGGACATTTGAGGTCTATGGAGTGGCGGTGAGGGGTTCTTGGTTACTATGTCTCTCTTTTTTTTTTTTTTTTTGTGAGATGGAGTCTCGCTCTGTCACCCAGGCTGGAGTGCAGTGGCCGGATCTCAGCTCACTGCAAGCTCCACCTCCCGGGTTTACGCCATTCTCCTGCCTCAGCCTCCCGAGTAGCTGGGACCACAGATGCCCGCCACCTCGCCCGGCTAGTTTTTTGTATTTTTTAGTAGAGACGGGGTTTCACCGTGTTAGCCAGGATGGTCTCGATCTCCCGACCTCGTGATCCGCCCGTCTCGGCCTCCCAAAGTGCTGGGATTACAGGCTTGAGCCACCGCGCCCGGCCGGTTACTATGTCTCTTAACTGCCAGGACCGAGTTTCTTTCCTATACTGGCTCAATGTTGACCACCTTGCTGTATACCTGTTGGCCATTTGTATGTCTTCTTTGTGGAAATGTCCACTTAAGTCCTTTGTTATTTTTAATCTGGTTATTTGTTTTCTTACTGTGGAGTTATAAGAGTTGCATATATATATTGGATATTAACCCCTTATCAGATATATGGTTTGCAAATATATTCTTCGACTTAATAGACAGTCTCTCCACTCTGTTGGTGTTTCCTTTGCTGTGAAGAAGCTTTTCAGCTCGATGTTAGCCCATTTGTCTATCTTTTTTTCTGTTACCTGTGCTTTTAGTATTATATCTAAAAAAAAAAAAAAAAAGTATTGCCCACACCAATGTCATGAAGCTTTTCCCCAATATTATTTTTCTAGTGGTTTTATGGTTTCAGGTCTTACATTTAAATCTTTATTTTAGTCGATTTTGGTTTATGGTATGAGATGAAGGCCTAATTGGATTCTCCTGCTTGTGGATATCCAGTTTTCCCAGCCCTATTTTTGGAAGACACTGCCCTTTCTCATCATGTGTTCTTGGCATTTTTGTTGAAAATCTATTGACCATAAATATGTGAATTCATTTTGGGGGTGAGGGGTAAGATTTAAGAGCTTGTTTAAGGGCAACTACTTAATTTTTCTTAAAGAAAAGAAATTCTGCATTCAGAATACTTCAAAAAAAAAAAAAACTATTGATGCATAGGTTGGCTTATCTGGCAATTATTTTTAGCCACATGGATGGGCTAAAATTTTCAAGTTCATTAGGCTTTCTACTTTAAATAATATTACAATCTTTCCAGAATATGTAGCTGATTTGGAAGATCAAAATAGAAACTGACATCCTTGCCAAACTTTGAAATGTTTTACCCCTAGCTAACTATCCATTTCTTTGAAAAGAGACATCTATAAATATCTGGAAACTGTTTAGTACCCTTTTGGAAGTTACTTCTATCTTAATTGTATTAAAGTTGAACCATGGATCCAGAATCCTTTCCTTTCTGATATAAACTGCATTGAAAGCATTGTCCTAGTCTATAATCTTTGCTCTTAGGCTCAAAAACATTATAGGTAGGATTTAACTCAAAAAATCTTTGAGGATTCTCACATCTTTTGAGGCAAGCTTATCTTGGCCTTGTAAAATAAGCTTAAAAAACTTTAATTTAATGCTATGATCTAAATGTTTGTATCCTCCCAAAATTTGTGTGTTGAAAGTGATGGTATACCAAAGTTATGCTGTTAGGAGGTGGGGGCTCTTGAAAGGTGATTAGGTCATGGAAAGCCCTCATGAATGGGATTAGTGTCCTTATGAAATAGGCCCAAAGGAACTCATTCACGCCTGCTACCATGTGAGGATGCAGTGGAAAGACTCTCTCTATGAACCAGAAGATGGCATTCATCAGACACTAAATCGCTGGCACCTTGATCACCAACTTCCCAGCCTTCAGAACTGTAAGAAACAAATTCCTGTTTGTAAGCAATAAATTTCTGTTGTTTATAAACCACCCAGCCTGTGCTATTTTGTTATAGCAGCCCAAATGAACTAAGACATCCTTTTTGCTACACACACACACACATCTTAACTAATCAAGAGTTTCAATACTTATAAACCTTAAAACAAAAATTTGAAATTGACAACATATCCTGCATAACAGTAACAAGCATGTTGTCCTGTCAATCACAACCCCGCAGTGTAATGTTCTTATCCAAGTTAAGAAACAACTTTACCCTGATTTTTAAAAATAAGGTAAAATTTTAAAGTTACTTGTATATAAAATATATTGTCTTATTTTTGTGTTGATAAAAATGGATATCATGCATTTATTTTGAAATATTTGATAACTATAATTTTAATATAATTTGTTTCCTATATAATTCTACAAATTTTATTTTGTGTACTTAAACTTAATATTCTGAGAAAGAGTTCATAGCCTTCACTTGACTTCCAAAGGGACTCAGAAAAGGTTAGGAACACCTGATTTAGGCAAAGGGTAAAGATACAAAAGAAAATGGGTCACAAGATTAGGATTTTGGAAACTCCGACAGTCAGAGGTCTAGCAGAAGAGAGGTTAGCAAATAAGACTGAGAGACAACAGCCATGAGTGAGAGGGAAGGTAGAACACTGTTGCAGTACAGAAATTAAGAGGAGAACACATCTGAAGATGTAGAATCATCACTTGTTATGATTGCTTTTGGGAGGTTGAAGAGGGTGGTAATCTCTCTGGACATAGATTCAGTGAAATGGTGATTTCCATAAGCCCAAATTGAGTGAGTTGAGAGGGAGGTGAAGAAGTAGAGACAATCCAATTAAAAAGTTTTGCTTATAATGGGAGCAGAGGAATAGGGCTGTTCCTAGAGGGAGATATGTGATCAAGACATGGTTTTTACAAAAGAATGTAGTTACCAGGCCAAGTGACTATGCTGCTATGGCTGATGTGGCAGAGGGGTAAAATACCAATGGAAGAGGAGGGACAACTGTAAGAGAGAGATCATTGAGAAGAAGAGAGGTGCTGGAATCCAGGGGACAAGTGGAGGCAAGGTTAAATGTATGGGTCCAGATTCAGGAAGGCTGGTAAATTTGGTGATGGGATGATGCCAGGTTCTTGTCTGATTGCTGCTGTTTCCTTGATAAGCATGAGGCTGGGGAGAAGTGCGAAACAGGCATTTTGGTGAGTTGGAAAGTGTATACCCTAGGAAAGTGTACTGGAATTCTTGGGTAGAAAAAAAGTGTTCGTTTGTTTGTAACCATTATTTCTTTTCAAACCATGTTCATGGCTTAGACTACCTAATGCTGTTAAACTGTCCATACTACTCAAAGGAATATACATATTCCATGCAATCCCACTAAATGTCAATAATATTTTTCACAGAAACAGAAAAAGCAATACTTAAATTCAAAAGGTACCACAGAAGACCTGAGAAGCCAAAGCAATCTTGACCAAAAAGAACAAAGCAGAAGTCATAACTTTTCCTGGTTTCAAATAATTTTGTAAAGCTATAACAAATAGAGTAATCAAAAAAGCATCATACTTCGGGAGGCTAAGGTGGAAGGAACACTAGTACCCAGGAGTTTGAGATCAGCCTGAGCAACATATTGAGACCTGAGATCCCAACTCTACAAAAAAAGTTTTTTTGTAAATTAGCCAGGTGTAGTGCCACATGCCTATAGTCCCAGCTACTTGTGAGGCTGAGGTGGGAGGATCGCTTGAGCCTGAGAGATTGAGGCTACAGTAAACGATGATCATGTCACTGCACTCCAGCCTGGGTGACAGAGGTAGATCCTGTCTCAAAAAAAAAAAAAAAAAGTGTCATTCTGGCATAAAAAGACGTGAGCCAATGGAACAGAATAGAGACCCCAAAATAAACCCGTGCATGTACAGTCAACTAATTTTTGACAAAAATGCCAAGTATATAAAATGGGAAATAACAGTCTTTTCAATAAATTATGTTAGGCAAACTAGATGTGCACATGAAAAAAGAAAAAAACTGTTTAATCTATATATCATAAGTACGAGGAAATGAACTCAAAAATTGATTAAACACTCAAAGATATGAAACAGTAAAACTAGAAGATAACAGGGAAAAGGCTCCTTGACATTGGTCTTGGCAATGAATTTTTGGATATTATGCCAAAACACAGACAAAAATAAACAAGCAAGATTACATCAAAGTAAAAAACTTTCTTGCAGCAAAGAAAGCAATCCCGAGTGAAATGGCAATCTATAGAATGAAAGAATATGTTTTTGCCAGGCGCAGTGGCTCACGCCTGTAATACAAGCCCTTTGGGAGGCTGAGGCAGGCAGATCATGAGGTCAAGAGATCAAGAACATCCTGGCTAACACACTGAAACCCCGTCTTTACTAAAAACACAAAAAAGTAGCCGGGTGTGGTGGCGGGGGCCTGTAGTCCTAGCTACTCAGGAGACTGAGGCTGGAGAGTGGCGTGAACCCGGGAGGTGGAGCTTGCAGTCCACTGCACTCAGCCTGGGCGACAGAGCAAGACTATGTCTCAAAAAAAAAATAGTTTTTAAACCATGTATTTGATAAGAGATTAATATCCACAATATTAGGAACTCCTACAACTCAATAGCAAAAAACAAACAACAAACGAATCCAATTAAAAAATAGACAAAGGACTCAATAAATATTTCTCTAAAGAAGAAGACATACGAGTGGCTAAAAGCTATGTGATGAGGTGCTCAACATCACCAATCAGGGATATGCAAATCAAAATCAGCATTTCACCTCACAACTTTTAGAATGACTATTATCAAACAGTCAAAAGATAAGTGTTGGCAGAATGTGGAGAAAAGGAAACCCTGATACATTGTTGGTTTATATGTAAATTAGGACAGCCATGATGAAAAACTGTATGAAGATTCTTCAAAATGTTAAAAAATAGAACCATCATATAATCCAGCAATTCCACCTTGGGTATATATCCAAAGGAATTGAAATCAGAATTTTATTTTTTTGAGACAAGGTCTCATCTGTCACCCATGCTTGAGCGTAGTGATGCAATCATGGCTCACTGCAGTCTTGACCTCATGAGCTCAAGCAATTCTCCCACCTCAGCCTCCCAAGTAGTTGGGACTATAGGCGTGTGCCACCACACCCAGCTAGTTTTTGAATTTCTTGTAGAGATGGGATTTTGTTATATTGCCTAGGCTAGTCTAGAACTCCTGGGCTCAAGCGTTCTGCCCACCTTCGCCTCCCAAAGTGCTGAGATTACAGGCATGAGCCACTGTACCTGGCCAGGATCTCCAATATGTGTCTGCCCTTCCTGTCCATTAAAGCATCATTCACTGTAGCCAGGATATAGAATTACCCTAAGTGTCCATCGATGGATAAATGAATAAAGAAAATGTAATACACACCTCCACATTCATCTATCCACCCTCCTCCACATGAGAATTATTCAGTATGAGAAACGAGGGAAATCATGCCATTTGTGAAAACATGAATGGACCTAAAGGATACAATGTTTAAGTGGAAAAAAGCCAAACACAGAAAGACAAATACTGTATGATCTCACCTATATGTGGAATCTAAAATAGTCAAACTGATAGAAGCAGACATTAGAATGATTGTCAGGGGCTGACGTGATGGGGAACAAGAAGATGATGGTTAAAGCATACAAAGTTTCAGTTATGTAAATTCTAGAGATCTATTATGCAGCACAGTGCCTGTAGCTAATGATACCGTATTGTATACTGAAAATTTTCTAAGCGGATAGATCTTATGTTAAGTGTTCTTACTACATACAAGCACACACACACACACGCAAACACACACACACAAACAATAACGAAGGGTGGGGGGAGGAAAGGCTGGGAGGTGCTGCATATGTCTATGACCTTGATCGTAGTGATGGTTTCACAGGTATATACTTATCCCCAAACTCATTAAGACATATGCATTAAATAAGTATAGCTTTTTACATGTCAATCATACCTCAATAAAGTGGTTTTTGAAAACATAGAAAATAAAGGCAAGTTACATATATAATAAAAAACATTTATCCAAAGATATAAAAGGAATGCTGACATATAGTGTTATTGTTCCATACATATTAAACGTACCCAAACCAGAAAATATTTTTACGTAATATTTTATTCATTTTTAAAATGAAGCAAAAAATCACACTTGTATTTTGAAAAATTTTAAACTTATTTACAATAAGTAGGTATATAAACTTCTATTGAATTCACATTTTAAATCTTTATCTCCATATATATAATTATTTTCTGTTCATTTTTCTATTCATAGTCTATTCATGTAGTATCAGTTTTTGCTATTACAACATTTGAGAGTTAGTTACAATGTGGCACTTCATCCTTAAATACTTCAAGATGGAACAGGGTCATTCTTCACAAATACAAGCGTAAGACTCAAGAAATTTAACGCTGAAACTACAGTCCATGCTTACAGTTTTCCAAATGTCCAAATAACATTTTAGATAGTTGCATTTTGTTTATTTATCAAGGATGACACATTGTTTTAAACTTTAATATATCTTTCTTTTAATCTAGCACAGACCCTGCCTTTGCTTTTACTTTTCTCTCTTTCTTTTTTTAGTGTTTCATTCCTTCATGACATTGACTTAATTTTGAGAAATCCATGCCAATTGTTTTTTCACAATGTAGTGATTTTTATCTTAAAATGAGACTTATCAGAAGGGTTGTGTAATTTTCTTCAACAAAGTTCAGATAAACATGTGTATGCATGGACTAAGCTTTCAGAGTAGCGAGGTTTAGACAGGATTGTGTGTGGTTAGAAAACAGAGAGAAGTTAAGGTTAATAGTGAGGAGGTTCTAACGATAAACCGATCAATTTTAAGCTTAATAATGACCAAATTTAAGCTGGTAAGGAGGGAAGTGAGAGCATGCAGGGAGCAATGATAATGATAAAGGGGGAGTTCAATGGAGGTCTCAAAAAGTCTTTATAAAATGAAATAATTAGATCAAAAACACAGGAAATGCAACTAATCAGCAAATATGTCTGTTCTATTTTACTAAATTTGTCTACCTGGAAGTCCAATTTTTATGTAGGAGGTGAAATATGGGTGATAGACTCCACACACAAAATTATTTTATGAGTACCATTACTAGAAGAATAGTACAGCATATACACAAATCCACGTGTGTGCGTATGTGTGTACATACACACGGATTTGTAAAGTTCTTTACTATAACTTTGACTTTAGGTCACACCTTTGAAAGAAGCACCCATAATTCTTTTACTTGATTATATTGCCAGCATCCCTAGCAAATCTGAGATACATTGTTGAAAGGCAATTGTCACATGAACTCCCAAATGAGTAATGAAATTATTAACCACCTTAATGGTAGAACTGAGAAGAGAACCAGAGCACTTACTCACATACTGTCAGTAACTCAGCCCAACTGAATGCTCCTCAAATCAGACAATATATATCATTACTTAAATTACCTGCATATCAGGCAGGTATGGTTTAATAAACATTTCTATTTCCGTTATTCTACTCTGTGGCTCTTAGCTCAGCAAAAGCCCAACTTTGATATATGTAGCTGTCTAGGAGGGATAAATTATCAAGGGTGTGCCCTCAACACAATATTTTAAGGTAAAAAGTTATATGGCAACTGAAAGCCATTTTTTATCATTTAATTCTAGTGATCCCAGGCACAAAGGCAAGGCATTAATGGATGTGACAAGCACTGACACCAACTCCTGTACTGAAAATTACGTAATGAACAACGCAGCACCGGGACTGCAGGTTCTACATGCCTTTATTGACGTTTTTTACCATTGTAATTAAAAGTCAACATTCATTCAGTGGCCACAGGGTTTTGGCATAATATAAGGCTCTATTCATTGTGTGTGTGTGTGTGTGTGTGTTTTAATAAAGTGATACAGATTTAAAAAGGAAAATATGAATATTATTACCTTTAAAAAAGGCTATGAGAAAGGTACAGCAAGGAAAATAAACACTGAAAATTATTTTTCTTTCATTTTTATTAAGAATTTACTGTGCTTTTTATTATTATTGATAAAGTAAGTGAAATAGACTATTTCAGTAGCAGTGTATGCTATTTAAATCATCTTGCTTGAATTGCTGAATTGACTTCAGAAAACGGTCCCAGCTAAACAACATCTACATCACACAGCAGCTTCATCTTAATTTATACAAGAAGCACTTTCTGAAGTCCTCACATTAAGTTGTAATTCAGTAACACTTTCATCTTGAAAAAGCTGGCTGGCTGGCTGGCTGGACTGAATTGGAAGTGGATCTGTTTGAAAGAATACACAATTCAGTTAGAGCCCCAGGGAGGACCAAAATACTGGCTTCTAGTGCCCTCTTGTGGCTGATGATAGTATAATCAAATATAATTTGAAGCCTGGAATAAACTGGAACATGCCAAATTTTTCTCTTTTGCACACTTACTTATCAGTAATTTATTAGGCATTGCAAATTCAAAGATAAATAAGATACAGTCCATGTCATAGAGAACTTCATAACAGACCAAAGGCAAAGATGACTAGGTGCTCTACTATAGTGATATTTATTCTATTTCATTCAAGTTATTGTTCATCTTCATTTTTGTAGATATTCTTACGTTAATTAATATTTGACATTCCTAAAAAATAAAAGTAGCTATTTTCCACACAAGTGTAATTCACGTACTGTATCTCTGTACAACTAGAAAACACATTGTAAATAATCTTATATTTTTAAATTATTTATAAAATAACTTAAATCCGTATTACTTTTTCTATTAATAATATTTGTTTCATTATTTGCATTCCTTTCAGGTAAGCACTATCAGACGTATTATGCAGATAAGGAAACTGAGGCAGAAGGATCAGTCTTACCTGGTAATTCAATACCAGAGATGAGACTAGAACCTGCATTAATTGCACCCATTAGTTTCCTTGGCAGATTCATCCAATGACTTTCGTGTGATTTCTAATGGTAAATATGAGGGGTTTTATGAAGTCATTAACATGAGTCATTTACAAGATGGGTTTTACACACATACACACACACACACACACACACACAGGATCATTTCCAACATCAGCTACTGAACAGCTGTCATAGCTCTCTTCAGCTGGATGGAGCTTTTGATCAAGTTGTGAAAAGTCCCATATCCAATTACCAATCCCCAGTATCACCCATTTCCTGGTTTGGCACTGCTCAACCAAATGGTACACTTATAATGCCAAAGCAAAGTGATTACATAAATAATTTAGTTGGGTCTTCTTTACTCCTATACGAGAAGCTTACAGTAATCCTAATTAGTATTTTACTCACCTGGTACAGTTATTTAACAGTAATCCTATTGAATTTCCAATACTGAGCATGAAAGTGTGCAAGAATTTAAAGAATATATTCCTAGCTTGCAGAAATCAATCATGTGAGTCAAGATGTTCACAAAGTTGGTTTATTTGAAAGATATAAGTGATTCTAGATACAAACTAGAGAACATTTGTAAGATGTCAAAGAAGTCTATAGGTGGTGGGGTAGCGGTGGGGAGTTCTCAGCACTCTCATTTTAAAGCTATGCTCTTTAGTATTCTAAATTGCTGTGATGTTCTCAATTCAGTTATTTTTAAATCTCATTTTAAAATATTTTCATAATGTTTTCATTTTTATATATTTTTGAGGTAATAAAATAGCATCTCTGAGCAAATTTGGTTTATTTCCATTTACAGTACTACGAAATAAGAACTATCCTCTATTTCTCACCTTTCCTGTGTACTATTTGATTGTTTTCATTGTGATGACAGGTAGCAGAATGATGAGCATCCCTATCACTTACTTTAGAACATTGTTTTACAAGAGATGAAGTGAAACAAAAAACTCATTTGGGTAGGTTTTGTGATTGTGTGCTTGTCTCAGGCTCACAACTTTACATAATTAAACCCAGTTGGTTCAAAGACTACACTTTAAATTCATCAGAAAGATGAAATTGTGTTTGGAACAGTGAACCAAAGATCAATTTGAATCCTTTTCTGAGTTATACCCAATTTATACCTTTTCTCATACTCCCGTACTGTTCATTCACTTGTTTGTTCATTTGTTCCCTTGCCCATTCATCCACAAATAAGCATCATACAAAGTCAGAGAAGCCATTTCCTCCTCCCCAGAAGAGACCTGCAGAAGTTCAAGAACTACTCTGTTGAAGAGGAATTACGCATAGCTGCTTCCTATTAAAAAAAAAAAAAAAAAAAAGTGGGGAGGGTGTGTGCGGCTGAGCGTCTAGGTCAGATAGAGGAATGTCTGAATGTTTTAGCAACTAAAGCTGAACTTTGAAGGACAAACAGGAATGAGAAACAAATGAGAAAAGAGGCTTCTAGGTTGACGGATTTTCAAAGGTACTTAGGGATGAAACTGAGAAACAAGATGTCAGATCAAGAAGGGCCTAGGTGTTAATGCTGAATGAGTTTTCATTCTACATTGAGAAATTCCGAGCAGGGGAATAAAATAACCAGACTTGAATTTTACTAAGGCCACTTGGGCAACAGAGTGGAACAGACACTGGAGGTGGCACAAATCAACTAAGGCAAAGAAATACTAAGTCTACCGCAATAATCTGGACTTGAATTAAGACAATTAGGAGGGCATGCTGTGGGTAATTTAGAGCCTTGCTATACTCAAAAGTGGTTCTCAATCAGCAGCATGAGCACCAGTTGGGTACTAGGCAGAAATACAGAATCTTAAGTCATGCCCCTCATCTTCAGAATCAGCATTTCGGTAAGCTCCTCAGATAATCTATATAGGGAGGAGGTACCATTCAGAAATACGGAATACAGCAGGGGCAGTTATTGCGGGAAAAAGTCATTATTTTAGGTAAGGTCGGTTTGAAGTGAGGATATCCTAAAAAGCTGGTCCATAGCAGTTGGGTCTCTGGGTCTGGAGTCTAGGATGAAGTTTGGTTTGGAGACACAACTTAGCATTTATCAGCCTGTATTTGAAGTCACGGTCTGACGCAAGTTTCCTGGGATTTGCCCAGGAAAAGTATATCCAGTTAGTGAGGCAGAGGGCCCTGGAGGGAGCCCTAGGAAACACCATTATCTACAAGTTCCAGACAGCAAAAGGTACTCCACAAGAAACAGAAGGAACTTCCAGTGGTAGAAAAAGCAATGTGAGGAGTGGGAAGAGAGTTCCAAGTGGCAGGATGGTCAACATTCACATTTTCCAGCAGAAGTCACATAAGAACAGACAAGAGTCCATTGGATTTGGCAATCCTGATGTCAGGGTAAAGCTAATGGGTGGAGATTACTTCCCATTAAGTTCTTTCTTGACCTTAGTATGTGGGGATGCAATTTAAAGATTCTGCATTCAAAGTTCGGATGAGTAGAGTATGTGGAAGGAGCTTGATATGGAGTCAACTTGCAAATGTTCTCTTCCATTAGATGGTAAATTCTTTGAAGCATAAGGAAGGCACAAAAAGATGAGTACAACCCAGTCCTAACCCTCAGAGTTTATAAACAATACGAATAAGACAACTGTAGTACAAGATGGGGCATTACAATTTATAAAATATTATGGGGACTCAAAAGAGGAATACACCATATGCAGTCAGAAAAGGTTTGCTTACTTCTCAGCTGTTAACATAGAGAACTGTACATACTAAATACTTAAACTACATTAATTGCTCTTGCTCTCAACAAATTTGGTGAATTAGTAATAAAGACAAAGTCCCATTCATTTCAAAATCCAAGCAAACTTCAAACTCATTCATGAGATATTTATTAAAATAACACATTTAGGGAAAAAAATCAATACAATGTATACATCATTACTGAAAACTGTATACCATCATACAAAAAAGGATTTTATTTTGGGAAATTGTTTTCTAATTTATGGCAAGTTTTACTTTCAGAAATAAAACCACAACAACACAATCTAATTCAATCTTAAAGGCTGGCATGCTGAGCAAGGAATGTTCTTATTCTTTGTAGGAGCTCCTTCTTTACACTGTCAGGTACCAGGGCTGAAAAACAAAAATAAAAAAATAAGAGTAAGAAGGTTCCAATTAATACATGTCACTTTAAGATCTGACATTTTGCTCAGAGTAAACAACATAAGAATTTCATAAATAACCCTCATGGTCAATTAAAAAAGTAGGTAAAGTTGTCTGACAAAGAAAAGTGTCTTCTTGCAATTCATTATTTTAAATGAACTATCCAATGCCTAAATGTACTGCATGTTGATGAAAGAAAACAGGAGAAAATTCTTTAAACTAGGAGTAAAGAAGACCATTTTTAAATACAGAAGCTATAACAGATGGATGAATTTGATTAAAACACAGTAACAACTTATGCTTAATGAAAAATCACCGTAAGCAAGGCCAAAAGATAAAAACTGAGGAAATGTTCTTACAGAAAAGGGCTGATCTTTCTACTATACAGTTGTTTCACACCAACAAGGAAAAGTTCAAAAGGCTAATAGAAACACGAGCAAAAGAGATGCAGAAAAGGAGAGTTCTTGAACACAAGTGTCTGAATCTCAGAAAAGAAATGAAATTAAAACCACATTCATATAGCATATTTTACCAATCACAGGAAAAAACACAAAGGTCAATAATATACTGTGTTGGTTGGGTACGATGGCTTATGCCTGTAATCCCAGCAGTCTGGAAGGTTGAGGCAGGAGGACTGCCTGAGTACAGGAGTTCAAGACCAGCCTGGGCAACATGACAAAACCTGTCTCCACAAAAAATAAAATTAGTGGAGCATGGTGGTGTGTGTCTGTGGTCTCAGCTACTTGGGAGGCTGAGGCAGAAGGATCACTTAAGCCTGGGAGGTCGGGGATAGTAAGCCATGATCATGCCACTGCACTCCATCCTGGGTGACAGAGCAAGATCCTATCTCAAAAAAAAAAAAAAAAAAGGTATATATATTTATACATATATAAAAACATACATATATTTACATATATATATACATAAAATATACAAACGTAAGTATATATATATAAGTAAAAATATATATATGTATACATACACACTGTGTTGGCAATACTGTGTTGGCAAGACTAAGGGAATGCTCTTATATTAGCTGGAGTATAAACTGGTATATGTTTTAGAAGGTAATCTGTATTTTACTGAAATCATACATTTATATACACTCCAAGCTAGTAAAAATCCAAAAAATTACAACTATTATATGCTATACTTTTGACCCATTTGACTATTATCTATTCAGAATATTAAACCATAAATGCAAAAAAAAAAGGGGGGGGAGAGTTAACTACAACTTCTAATGTATTTACTTGTGTTCTGGAGAAATGGAAAACTTCAGATACAGTTCAGTATCTCCATAAAAAAATTACACAAATCAAATAAGGCAGATATTCTTCTTTATAAACTGTTTAGTTTAAGCCAACCCACAAATCAAGACTACATAATTAATTCAAGTCCACTGGAAATGTAATCAATATGTATACTAAAAATAATTTTAATAAAAATTACGGTGATTGAGAACAGGATCAGTTAGTTGCCTTGAAATAAGATGGGACTATAAAGGAATACCATGAGGGAGGTTTTGGTGGTGAGGGAACTATTTGTTCTGTATCCTGACTGGTAGCTACATGAACCTATACATATGTATAAAGTTCACAGAACTGTGCACTATAAAAACGGCAATTTTACTGTATTAAAAAATATGTCTCCTTTTAATAGTAAGAAGACTAAGAACATAAATTAAAACATCTATTTTTACTTCTCTTTTCTTTATTTGCTCATTATCTAGCAGGGGAGCTACAAGACATTGAAATAGCCAAGGTTTAAGTATTAAAGGAGAAGCAAAGGGTAGTTTCTAACTTGTATAGCTGTTTCCTAAATAATGTTAACACACTAAGTGTAAGTCACAGAAGAAAACAAACAAAAAAAAAGAATTCAGAAATTTAAAAATATAAATTCACAAGGGGAACAATAATTATTTTTTCCTTTCCCTGAGACATACTTGAAGAAAAAGTCATGTTTTCCAGTTGTAAACAGGCCTAAAGAGATGGCTGAAAAGGACCATGGGATTCTGTAGCTTATTCTCAGCAGAGAAGAGTTCAAAAATTCACGTTCTGTAATAATAATTTTCAAACTTATTTACTTTTTACACTTAAATTCTTTTCACAATTTCTGTGTGACAAAACAACTTGGACCATCTAATTTACCTTCCAGTTACAACTCCAACTTTATCAAAGTAAATGAAAATAATGTAGTTATATCTAAGATAACAATGATGTAGCTCCTGACATTTACTACACATCATCATTTTTAATATAATATTTCCTATCTTAACTTTGCCTTCCGTAAACAAGGCATTAAAGGTTGAACTTAAGAAGACAGACCTTCGTTAATTTTTAATAAGGAGATAGAGGAGCAGTGACTCAGGGGTTGGAATAAGACTTTGAATTATTAAATATTTAAGTGGAGTCATGCCACATCTGATAAAGTTTATAAATCCTAGCTTCATGTAATACTTGATGCTACAGAATCCCATATTTTAAAAATTATTTGTTTGAACAACTGTATCAACTTGCATTGGTGCACCATTCTAGAGTGCAAGAACACTGAAATCTAGTATCTCACTTGTTACTCCCAGACTATGCTAGCAGGCAGGTAGGCAATTTTAACTCTTTACAAGAGGCAATGTAGGTAGTGCTTTTCCTTACAAACAGAAAGAAATCTGAATCAGCAAGAGATTTAAAAAAATCACGTCTGTAGCATGTTTCCTTTAAAACACTCTGTATTCCTTACCTCTGCCTTTTGGAGTGATTTCAGCCACCAAGTCATCAACAGTAACGTGTTCTAGTCCTTTTTCTTTAATTACCTCTTATGCAAAAGCAAAAAACAAATCATATCATTTAAAATCATTATCTGCAAGAAAGATTTTCATAGAGGAAGGGTTAAGATCATGTTTTTAGAGTGTAGACTGGTTCTTTTAAAAAAAAGGACACTGAAAATTTAGTTCAACCTTACAAACATATCAAGTATTCTTTAGATCTAAAAGATAAAAGTCTGTTCATAAGTCTGGGCTAAATAACCTGCAACTTAATAAGTAATTGTGACACTTAAAATAAATGTAAACTGTAATATTCAAATCTAACATCTGTAAAATGCTGAAAACTTGTAGGTGTTATAATTAATATTTACTAGATCTCTACTAGGTGCTTTACAACATTTAATATTCACAATGATCTAATGGGCTAGGTATTTTCCCACTTCACAGGTGAGGCAACTGAGGCTTAAAGATTAAATAAGTCATCCAGCCCTGAGTTGAAATCCAGCTCTATTCTTCCAGTGATGAAAATCTGTATGACCTTAAGGTCTATGCTTTTACCAATTTGTCGCATTGCCTTCTTACAGTTAACATATAAATAGTTTATTATTCTTATTTGTAGAAACTATTACAATACAATGGGGATTCATTAAAAATATCCAATTCCATTATATCAAAAGCTGAGACAGAAAGGAGGCTCCCCTTAGTGACATGTGTAATCTATCAAATGGTATCATCAACAATACCCAGTAATTTAATAAGCTTCCCTTCTACTTTTTTTTAAGTGCATTCTAAGAGGTTTCATAGATGAATTTTTCAAATTTTCACTGTTAAAGACAGGAGAGAGATAATTTCTATAAGTCTGCCAACCCTAAAGTGTTCCATTTGTTAAGTTAAAACATAAGAAACAATAAAGTTGCTGAAACACATGAGATTCCATATTCTGATACTAGAGAAAATCTTAAGTGCTCATGCTTCACTTGTTTTAACAGAAACAGAAAAAATTTCTAAAAATTGGGAATTAGGTCTACATATGCCACCGAGAAGAGGAAACCATTACAGGATTAAATTTTGTATTTGTTTAAAATCATGCTTGAGTACTCAATATACCTTAAAATAAGCAACCCCCAAACCAATCCTGATCAGAAAAAATGGGATTAGTTTATCTTCCAAATGAAACTGATTACCTTTACAGTGTGCCTTCAACTGATCCTTCCAGCCACATTCAATTAATTTAGCTCTCAGCAACTCTTTGAGGCTGTTGAAAAAGAAATGTTTTCAAATTGAACAATGTATAACATCTTAGACAACAATGCATAAAACAAAGGTTCAGTGTTCAACTAAAAATTCCCTGCCTTCCAGTTACAAAACTTTAACTGTGGCCTAATCTTGGGTCTACTGCTAAATAGTTCTTTGATCTTATGCAAGTACTTAAATTCTGGGCCTTTCATTTCATCTGGGTCTCATTTAATGAGTAAAATTAAATGAAGTGGAGGGGCTAAAATACTTTTCAAGAAGCTCTATTCTTTGGCCACGTTACATACTTTCTACTGTACTCTACCAACAGGAATATCATGGGTCTTGTACAACATCTAGAGAGTATTAACTGAACTTGGAGCAGCTGCACCTCTGAAATCTTCAAATTCCAAAATCCATTCTTTAACCTCAACTTCTTATCCTTTAGCTCTCCTATTTCCCCCATTACCTTTAACTTCACAGGCTACCCCCTTCTTTGATCCCTATCAGGCCCTTCTAAACTACAAAATGACAATGGTATTTCATTGACTGTAAGACTGTTGTTCCCCCCACATTTTAATGATTCAGTAATTGGCATGCCCCTCATAATTTAATTGGCAGTGTTTTTTTTTCTCAATGGCAAAAAAGTGGCAGTGTATATGCAACTAATGGCATCACAGGTGCAATAAAATATTTTCTTATTCTTTTGCCATACCCACTTTTACAAATCTTCAATCCTCAACCTAAATCATTTAACTTCTCAGCTTAAGAATGTCACAAACCTGCACGTTATGCACATGTACGCTAGAACTTAAAGTATAATAATAAAAAAAAAAAAAAAAAAAAAGAATGTCACATCCCAAACAAATTCTCTTTCCCTGCAAACCACTTTCACTATCCCTGGACATCCACTATGTGACATTCTCATCTTCATATTTAATTAGGTCTCTCAACCTAATAGGGCCAAAATTCAACTTTTGATTCTCTACCACTTCATCCTGTTCGTTCTTCTTCTGAGAATGGCAATTCCATTCTTCTGGTTTCTCAGACTAGGAATCTCTGTAGTATCCTTCTGCTCAGCTTCCTTGTTGACACTACACATCCTATCTATAAGCAAATCTTATTGGGTTCAATCTAAAACATACAACTAGAATTCACCTTTCTCACTATCTCTGCCATTACTACTCTAGTTCAAGCCATCATCTCTTCTCTAGAATATTACCATAGCATTCTAGGTTGTCTCCCTGCTTCTTCCCTTGTACACTTAGTTCTTCTCCTGCTGCTCAAAAACCTTCAGTGCCTTCCCAACATACTCAGAATAAAACTCTGAGACTTTATTACAGCCTACATGATCCTTCATCATGTGCCTTCTCCTCAGCTATGCCACTGACTTTATCTCCACTCTCCCTCACCCAATTTACTCAGTCTCCCTAGCATCCCTGTGCTCCTCAAAAATGAAAGGCAAATTCTTATCTCAGGAACTTAAGAGTCCCTGCTCTCCCTCATATCCTTCTGATTTCTTCTTTTTTTTTTTTTTGAGACAAGAGTTTCACTCTTGTGGCCCAGGCTGGAGTGAAGTGGCACGATCTCAGCTCACTGCAACCTCTGCCTCCAAGTTCAAGCGATTCGTCTGCCCCAGCCTCCCGAGTAGCCTACCATCATGCAAGGCTAATTTTTGTATTTTTAGTAGAGATGGGGTTTCACCACGTTAGCCAGGATGGTCTCAATCTCCTGACCTCGTGATTCACCAGCCTTGGCTTCCCAAAGTGCTGGGATTATAGGCGTGAACCACCGCACCCGGCCTCCTTCTTTCTATCTAAAATATTACACCTCTTTATTTTCTGCTTTATTGTTCCTCTAGTGCTCATCACCATCTGACATACTACATATTTTTATCTGTCTCCTCCCATTAGAATGCAAGCTCCATGAAAACACAGACTCCATTTCTGTCCACTACTGTTACCTCTAACACCTTAACAGGACAAGGCATATGATAGAAACTCAGTGACTTGAAGCTGCATGAATGAAAAAACAAACAAACAAAAAAACACACAATCCGTACTCCTTAAAAGCAGTACTATCCTCTAAAGCTACCCAAGGCAGTTATAGATGCCTCTTTCCTCATTTTGAGGGTTGCTGTTTCTACATTTTATTAAAATTCTAAGATCTCCTTCCCATTTTTGGAGTTCTCCATTTTCAACCCTATATAATCTTCTACCTTATTTTTCTGCCATCTATCTTGTCCCCTTCAAGTCCAAGTTCCATACCAACAGAGTAAGATTCCTAAAGAGTAAACGTGATCTAGTTATTCCCTTTCTTAGAACCTTTTAATGACTCCCATGATCCAAAAATAAAGTCAGCAACAGATGTACTTCTTCTTATTGTGTGAGCTCTTACCTGATCACCTTAATGCCCAGGTCGAGTTGAAAGATTCCCACTCTTCCTTATACATATTTGTCTTACTCACTTTATAACCCTGGCTCTGGGAGCCTTTCTTGATTCCTCAGCCCCTTCTTTGTACTTCTAAACCTGTTCATTCTGCAAATATTTACTTGGCCAATTATGAACCACACAAAAAATTAGATACTTTATTTAGCCGGGCTTGGTGGCAGGCGTCTGTAATCCCAGCTACTCAGGCAGGTATACAATGTTTTTGGTGTTAACTTAGATTATACTGGAGGATATAAACAAGCCAAGTAGATTGTTAGAATACAATGTTGATTAAATGCTATCATGGAACAAGGTATTTGGGACTTAAAAACATTCCTTGAAGACACAATATATAAATGAGACCTGATAGATGAGCTAGAATTAGCTCAAAAGGAAGAGAAGGAAGAGTGTTTTAGAGAGTGGAAACAGCCCTTGCTGCTCCAAGGTTGAGAGCCTGGTAAATGAAGCTGGTTCCACAACGTTGTCTCCCTGTTAAAACCCAGGTAACATTATGTCTCCAATTGTAATTCAGGTACTTTTTCTTCTCTGTCAAATTAAGAGCCATTTCTTGCTCATCTTTCTACATAAACATTTCCCTCCAAGTCCTGCAATACTTAATACACCTAAATTATTTTTTCCAGATATTCGGAATAGAAACTTTTTATAATGTTGTCAATTGTAATTCTTTCCAGTGACATGTTTCATTTCTTGTTTAGATTCTTATAACGTAACTATTAAAGATGGTAAAATGTAATTTACTAACACAATCTATTACTTACCGTTCTCTTTCTCCAGTTTCTATCAACTTTTGGTTAATTGCTGCTCTCATCTGCGCATCTTTGTTCATCTTGCTAACCTGGACATCAACATGTATTTTCAGATATAGAACATTTACAAAGCATTTTCTTCTAAATCCTCTAGGCAGGCATCCTAACATGTTTACCATTCTATCAACTGAAGGGGTGATACATTTCAAGTGTGTGAACAATATCATTACTCTTCATTAAACACTTATGTGCTTGGCACTGGGCTAATGCTGTGGGGGTTTGCTTTTTTTTAAACATCACATTTAATTCCCAGAACGTATTGTTACATATTTATATTAATAACATAATCTGTATTTTACTGATGAGGAAACTGAGGCACAGAGATAGAAAGTGGAAAGGCAGATTTTGAACTCAAGTACTTTGACCCTAGGAGCTCCAAAACGGAACATAACTGCCGAACACTTCTGCAAAGACTGCATCCAAAAATTGGGAGAAGTCATATAAACTAAATACCAAAGAAGATTAAACACTATTAGTAAAAAAAAATAAAATTACCAGGCTGGGCGCGGTGGCTCACGCCTGTAATCCCAGCACTTTGGGAGGCCCAGGCGGGTGGATCATGAGGTCAGGAGTTCAAGACCAGCCTGACCAAGAGGGTGAAACCCCGTCTCTACTAAAAACAGAAAAATTAGCCGGGCTTGGTGGCAGGCGTCTGTAATCCCAGCTACTCAGGCGGCCGAGGCAGGAGAATCGCTTGAACTCGGGAGGCAGAGGTTGCAGTGAGCCGAGATTGCGCCGCTGCACTCTAGCCTGGGTGACAGGGCAAGGCTCCATCTCAAAAAAAAAAAAAAAAATTAATTAATTAAAAAAATAAAATTACTAGATAAGGCTCTAAGTGCTTTGCTTTACTCTTCACTAGGATGAACCCACAATTACAAGTGGTAAACGTAAGTGTGTGGATGTGTTTGTTTACACACACATTGCTGGTGGGATAAGGAGAAAACAAATCTCAAACTAATTCTTAACTTACAAAGTCCTCAATTTTCAGTAAAAAGAGACAACCCAAACCAAAATGATGTTAAAAGGAGAGGAAAGTTAGGTTTTGAAAGCATTCAAGCCACTTAAAAGTTTAAATTAAATAAAACTTGGCGTAAACTAACGTTTTCCCACCTAATCTGTCACTAACTTGAGATTACTTTTGTTGTCTTCCATCTGGCCTGTTGAAAATTCAGACTGGCAATGAGTTTTCAGAGTTGATTTGTTTTTCTTTTTTGAGAGGAACAGGGAAAAGGAGAAGTTGAGTAAGAACTAGGAAATGTTTGCTTTTGTAATTGGAGGTTAACATTTTCAAAATAACTACAAGGTCTAGTCAGTACCATTCCTGGAATATTGAACTTGATCTCCTCTTGGCCCCTAAAATACGGATAGTGACCTTGGACAAGTCACTTAATTCTTAAAGGCCTCAGTTTTCTCACTGGTAAAACAAGGGCGCTAGGGTATCCCTCCCAGTCCAGACATTCTTAGGGAAAATAGAACAGGGCGGAGACAGCGGGAGAGGCGGGAGGGGAGGAGCCAGAAAACAAAGCGAGGACTGGCTTCAGGCCAACTCCGGTAGCACGCCCTGTCGGAGAGCCCTACAGGCCCGCGAGCGCGGGTCGGGGACGCTAACGAAAGACAGTACATCGAAAGGAGCCTGGGCTGGGCCCGGATCCCGGCCCTGAGGACCACAGGCATAGCTCACCACCATCACCGCGGGCGAGGGCCGTCCCTTCCCAGCGACGAAATGACCCTTGCGCTGACGACCGTTACCTACCACACTCTTCGGCTGCCCGGACTTAGACCCTCAGTAGCTCGGGCACCTAAGCACACAGAAAGCTAGAACACGCATTTCCGGGGCGGGGTCTCGCCACCCTGCCTATAATGTGAGAATTTAACCAGCGCGGGCCGCCTCCTGGTCGCTAGGGCCTCTGGGTAAGATAGTTCAGACCTTGCCGTCGCGCGGGCGGTAAGTACTAGGAGAACTACATAGCCCAGCATGCAACAACCTCAACTTTTTCACGGACACTACATTTCCCAGAAGGCAGTTCGCACCGCAGTGTTTTCTGGGATGGGAACCACGCTGCTTCCCAGTCTCTGTGCGAGGCGTGAAGCGCGGACCTTTCAACAAGGGCTTTATTAATTTTCACGCTGCGACCCTGGAAAGCGATGGAGGTGGCGGCTAATTGCTCCCTACGAGTGAAGAGACCTCTGTTGGATCCCCGCTTCGAGGGTTACAAGCTCTCTCTTGAGCCGCTGCCTTGTTACCAGCTGGAGCTTGACGCAGGTGGGAAGCGGCGGAGCCTTTAGTACTCAGTTCCTTTCCCCTTTCGGCTGCCTCCGGCCCGACCCTTCCCGCAATTTTTTCTTTCTGACGAGCAAGCGAAGCCACCGTGGCCTTCCTCACGGCCGGTCCGGCTTGGGTGGACTCACGGAGGCCGCTGCTTCTGGAGAATGATGCCCATCCCAGAACCTGGTGGGAGCCGCCTTTGCGCGCACTTCGGTAACGGGACCCTGGGCCCCCTCCGCTCAGCAGCCCAGGCTCTGAGGACTGAGGGCTGAGGGCTGAGGGCTGGCGTGCGGGTGCTGCCTGGGGCCTTGGCCGCTGTGTGTTCACAGCCTGGCTCCTGTTTCGGGCGACGCTGAGAACATTCCTTCCTCCTGGAGCTTCCCTTGTGAACGTGTGCTTTGAGAAACCACACCTCCTTGGAGGACCCACAGCTCCTGTTTCCTCTGACCGAGAGCCGTTTCTTAGGAGAGAAACTACATTCCAGTCATAGCATTTTAAATTACTCAGTTCCTGGCGCATTAAGAACTCTGTGGTAGAGAACATCTCTAGAAGATAGTGAGGAAAAGTCGATTTACTCCCACGCTGCTACTCCTTGTTTTATCTGTAGTGGGGTAGAATATCCTTACTCTTGTTTTTACAACTTAACGGTGTTTTCGTTATGATAGAACCCAGAGATTTGCATTTTAAAATACACACCCCTGCTGATTCTGATGCATGTTTTCAGAGGTCACGCTTTGAGAAATAGTGATCTAGAGTTAATTATAATAACAAACATTTAAGTGTAAAACAAGTTTTTGCTAATTGATTTATTAAATTCGGAAATATTTACTGAGTGCATGTTTTGTGTTACGTGCTGATGATATCAACATGAGCAAGACATCTTGCATAAGAGGACTATTAACTCGTTAGGAAGAAAATTGTAAACAGATAATAAAACAATATGGGAAGGCAGTGATAGGGATATGTACAAAATACAATGGTAGTACTTGAATATCTTTCTTAAACTAGCCTGGGGATCTGGGAAGGCTTACTTGGAGGAGTTAATATCTAAGTTGAGCTTTGAAGGGTAGGTAAGAGTTGAGTAGGATGAGAGAGGAGAAGCTTGATTTTTCTTTTTATTTGCTTCCTTTTCCTCTTTGCCACCGTGTTTCTTCCAGTCACCCCATGTGTCAGTAGATGGTATCACCATGTTTAGTTAGCTAGTGCATTGGAAAGTGAAGCCAAAACTCAGTGTCTCAAAACAAGAAGCCGATATTATTGCTCAGAAGTCTACGGGTCTGTCAGCTGAGTGGTTCTTCTAGTCCCAGTTGGGCTCATTGATGCATCTTTGTTCAGTAATGGATCTGCTAGGAAGCTCTGCTCATTTGGCTGGATTTCCTCATATGTTTGGAGGGTGGGGGTAGGGTCTCAGACTATAGACTGGTTTAAGATTCTTTCCAATGGTCTCTTCTTGACTCTTCTCCTTGTGGTCTCTTATCCTGTAGCCGACTAGCCCAGCTTGGTTCCAAGAGATACTTGTGCTGGAGTCATTTGGGGTTTCTCTCTTTTAGCCACTGTCTACTTGGTAGCAAGCCTGGTCAACTCCACATTTTGATATCTCCAGGCGTCCACCCTAGTCCAAATCAGAGTTATCTCTTAGCTGAACTGTAGTAGCCTCCTGACTAGCCTTCCTGCCTTCACTTTTGGGTTTCGTCATTGCATTCTCCATAAGACAGTATTTATTGGCCTTTTAAATTCTATCTTGATTTGTTGTCTGTTTCCTCCGCTAGACTATGAGTTCCTTGAAAACAGTGATGTTTTCCTTTTGCTCACTACCCTATATCTAGTGCTTGGCACATAGTAGGTACTCAATAAATTGAGTATATGAAGAAGAGAAGAAATTGTTGAGGGCATTCCATTCATGGGAAAGTATGAGGAAAGGGAAATAATAGGTTGTATGCTGAATATCCTTGCACTCTTATATTGCTGGAGCAAAACGTCTGGGAAAGTGAGAGGAGATAGATCAGTGACAGCACTGTTTGCCTTTTTATTTCCGGTCATTCAGTGTTTCCCTGACATCTTTGTATTGAGCCATTATAATATAAAACTCAGCTGCCATAATTCTGTCAACTTTTCTGTTTACTAGGTGGAGATGTTTCTTAAAAACTCTCATGTACTCACCCATCTTTTCATAAACAAAAGGATACTTTAACACCAAAAAAGCAGGAAGCAAAATCTCACAATAAACAATCCATTGAGTACTTTAACTTTAGAAAAAACTCACAAAGTTGTCCTTATTCTGTACTCATTTAATCAGCGTTAATCTTAGATTCTGTGTTTGGGATGTACAACTGGAGGATATCAGGTGCCATTTGAAGATTTTTTTTTTTTTTTTTTGAGGCTGAGTCTTGCTCTGTTGCCCAGGCTGGACTGCAGTGGTGTGATCTCGGCTCACTGCAACCTCTGCCTCCCAGGTTCAGGCGATTCTCCTGCCTCACCCTCCCGAGTAGTTGGGATTACAGGCTCCTGCCACCATGCCCAGCTAATTTTTTTGTTTGTTTTTGTTTTGTTTTGTTTTGTTTTTTGAGATGGAGTCTCACTCTGTTGCCCAGGCTGGAATGCAGTGGCGTGATCTCAGCTCACTGTAAACTCTGCTCTCCGGGTTCAAGCAATCCTTTGCCTCAGCTTCTGGAGTAGCTGGGATTACAAGTGCTAATTAGCTGGGATTACAAGTGCTAATTAGCCCAGCTAATTTTTGTATTTTTAGTAGAGACAGACTTTTACCACCTTGGCCAAGCTGGTCTTGAACTCCAGACCTCGTGATCCACCTACCTTGGCCTCCCAAAGTGCTGGGATTACAGGCCTGAGCCACTGCTCCTGACTGATTTTTTTTTTTCTCTTTGAAGTTCCGCGGTACATGTGCAGGATGTGCAGGTTTGGTACATAGGTAAGTGGTGTGCTGCACCTAATACCATCACCTGGGTATTAAGCCCAGCATGCATTAGCTATTTTTCCTAATGCTCTCCCTCCCCCTACCACATCCTCTGACAGGCCCCAGTGTATGTTGTTCCCCTCCCTGCGTCCATGTGATCTGATTGTTTGGCTCTCACTTACAAGTGAGAACATGTGGTGTTCTGTTTTCTGTTCTTTCATTAGTTTGCTGAGGACAGTGGCTTCCAGCTCCATCTATGTCCCTGTGTAGGATATGATTGTTTTCCTTTTTATGGCTGCATAGTATTCCATGGTATACGTGTACCATATTTAGAGTAAAAGGGCCTTTTACTTAAGATTTGGGAGTTGAGAAGCTTACCTCAGACTCTGTGGAGATTGAGTTTGGAAGATGAGAGTACTGCAGACAGCAAATAGCAGGCTTTTGCAATAGTTCACATGGGGAGTTTTTCATTAAGAATTACTTGAGGATGATGAAAAAGAGATTATTTTTTTTAAAAACTGTCAATTCCAGAGATAGTGAAGCATAATTGAGGAGCTCCTGATAATTTGATTTATTTTATTCTAACTGAAGGAGTTCACTTTAGTTCCGCAAACCTTTGATGGGCACCTTGGCTACAACAAACACTGCATTTAAGATGTAAAGATAACATGGTCTCTGGTGTCAAGAACTTGATGCAATGAAGCTTATTCTCTTGTCTTAAATGATGTTATTAAGTTGTAGCAAAATTTCCTTTGCTACCTAAGCAGTAAATGTCACTGTCTTTCTGTTCCAAAGAACTAAACAAAAAACTTATTTTTAATCAAATTGTAATTGCCTTTTGATCTGGCAAGTCCCTTCCTAGGCATTTATAAGTATCCTTTTCCTAGAACCTTCATTTAGTGCATGTCTTTTTATATCTTTTTATATGTTTCCCACCTATATTTCTAGCTAATTCGTATTTCATTCTTTCATGTTGGCTTACATATTACTTCCTCAGGGATTCAAGCATATTACTTCCTCAGGGATTCCTTTCTTGACTAGTTAGAATCTACACTATGGAATCTGTACTATATGTTGCCATAGTAACTAGTACTTCATAGACTTTATCTACTTTGTAGCATCCAGTATGTTTTCTTTGCTAAGATTATTGATTTTGTATTGAAGGGTCCTGTGCCCATCATTTTCAATGCTTTATCTCCAGGGTTGGAGTATACCTGATTAGTAGGAGATAAATTTGTCTCACAGATTAAACAGCTTTATGAAGACATAACTGGCAATAAACTACAAATGTAAAGTGTACAACTTAACAAGTTGTGATATATGTATACACCCGTGAAGTCATCACCACAATAAAGATACTAAATTTAGTTGTCATCCCCAAAGTTTCCTCATACCCTTCTGTAAACATCTCTCTGCTCCTTCTGCATTCTAGGTTGACAGTTTTTTCTTTCAGTGCTTTAAAGTTAATAGCCTCTGTCTTCTTGCTTGTATTGTTTCTGATGAGAAATCTCACATTACCCTATCTTTGTTGCTCTATACATAACATGCCTGTTTTCTTCTGTTTTAAGATTTTTCTCTTTTACATTGGTTTTTAGCAGTTTGATAATATTGTTCCCAGCTGTGGTTTTCTTTATGATTCTTACGTTTGGGGTTTATTGGGCTATAAACCGTGAACATATAGTTTTTATCAAGATCAATGGCAATATTTTGGCCATTATTTCTTCCAATTTTTTTCCCCCTGTTCTCTCCTTTGAAGACTCCAGTTACACATTTTTAGATCACAGAAGTTGGCCTCAGCTCACAAATGCCCGTTTCATTTTTTATTTATACTTTTTTTCTGTTTTATTGCCAGTAGTTTCCATTTTCATGCCTTTAGTTTAGTTTATCTTTTTTTTTTTTTTTGCAATATTAATCTCTTGTTAATCCCATCTGGTATATTTTTCATTGTGGACATTGCAGTATTCACATCTAGAAGTTTGACTTAAATCTTCTGCATCTTTTTTGCTTCTACTTATTTATTTTGAACATACATGGAGTACACTTGGCAGTAATTATTTTTACGTCTTGTTCTGTGAATTGTAGCTTCCATGTCAGTTTTATATTGGCTTCTATTGGTTGGTAATTCTCTTCATTACGGATTTTGTTTTCTTTCCTCTTTGCATACCTGGTAACGTTTGATTGGATGCCAGACATTGTGAATTTTACCTTGTTAGATGCAGATTATTTTTGTATTTTTATAATGTTCTTGAGATTTTTTTTTCTGGAATGTAGTTGAGTTACTTGGAAACAGATTAATTCCATTGGCTCTTGCCTTTAGGATTTGTTAGTCTGGTCAGGAGCAGTGCTCAGTCTAGGGTTATTTCCCATTACTGAGGCAAGACTTTCCTGTGTACAGAAATTAAGGGTTTTCTCCATTCTGCTTATTGGGAGCAGTTATGGTTCCTAGCCTTGTGTGAGTGCCCAGGATTTCTCATCAACCCTTTCAGATGGTTCTTTCTCTAGCCTGGGGTAGTCGCCTCAAACACGTGCCATTAGTACTCTTGAGTACTTGAGGCAGACTCTCAGATCTCTGGGCTTCTCTCTGCGTCTGTCTTTTCTCTGCTACACTGTCTCATGAACTATAGCTGCCTTGATCTCCCTAGGCAGCCCAGTTTCTTCAACTCAGGGAGGTTGAAGTCAGCTCTACATACAAGTACTCTGTCCTTTTTCTTTCTTCAGAGAAATGGGAGGAAAAGCTAGTGAAGATTTACACTACAGTTAAAGGGAAGGACAGCCATGTAACCATTGTATTTATGTAAGGTTGACTATACGTCACTTTCCCTTCTTTGTGCTGTGGTCTGGAAACTCCTCAAGGCAGTGAACTAGGTTGGTGGTAGGGCTAACCTCCTAAGTCTCTGTTGTTGCTTGATGTCTTATGTCTTGAAAACTGTTGTTTCATTTAACTTTCTCTGGTTTATTTCATCTTATTGGATGTTTCTGGTGGAAAGATAAATCTGGTTCCTATTCTTCCATCTTGGCTGCGAACAAAAGTTGTTCAATGTATATTTTTAAGTGAAAAAAGGATTTCTGTAGAATGATAGAGCTAGAAACAATTGAAAAGGGCTAATGAGGATAGTGAGAAAATGAATGTATAGACGGCTTTTTAAAGAACTTTGAAAGAACAGGGTAGGGGAGAGCTCTGCTTTAGTGGCCAGGCAGAGAAAAGGAAGCCTTTTTTATTCGTTTATTTTGTGAGTGGGGAAGTTTCAGCATATGTAAGTGGAAGGGAAACACCAGTGGAGAGGTGTTTTTGTTATTTGTTTATGAAGGTGTAAAAAAGGTGTTTACACCTTCATAAACAAATAGCATAAACTTCTGGCAGGAGGAAATTGAATCATAAACACCTTTGTGGGAATTAGCCTTGGGTGGGAGAAAAGGAACAGGGAAATCAATGCTTAATCTTATGTGCCATGCATTGATAGTAAATACCTTGCATATTTCAACTGAAGCTTGTCAATGCTCTTGTACAATTAGTATTACTAACCTTTATTATAGATGAGGAAATGGGCAATAAGATGAGCTAACTTAACCAAGCTGTTCATCAGTGGCAAAGCGACCCTAAAGCTCATGCTTTTTCTAATGATCTTTGTGGTCATTCTGGCCTTTTTCTTTCTTCAGAGCAGGGGGAAGAAAAGCTGGTGAAGATTTGCATTACAGTTAGAGTAAAGGGAGGGAAAAGCCACGTAACCATTGTATTTATGTAGAGTTGACCATAAAACTCATCTCTACCCTTATGGAGGAAAAGATGGGGAAGAGAGCCACATGAATGTGTTATCAGAGAAGTATTGCATAAAATAATTTTATGGGAGCAGTGCTGTTAACTCTGGTCCTCCTGTGTTCTTTAAGTCTCGCTTTAGAATTTGTGGACTTGTACTTTTACTTTTTTACACCTTCATAAACAAATAGCAAGCTCAGTAACTAGGTGGAAAGAAGACTTATTGAATTGATTCTAGAAGATAGGTGGTCCACGAAGTGACCTTTGTAAGTTAATGTTCTTTGCCTCTCTCTTCTCCCTTTTTAAAAATTATTGTACTTTGCCTATGTAAATATTAGACTGCATCATATTTAATTGGTATCAAAGAGTTAAATATTAGCAATATCATGTGGTTCAAGTAATAGAGTATTTTGAGAAGCCAAGAAACAGTAATGAATATCATTGTTAGCACCATTAGTGCAGGAGACAAGTCTGTTTTATTCAGGAGACAGATCTATTTTATTCACTTGTGTGTGCCCAATGCCAGCCACAATGCCTGATACATGTAGTAGATATTCAATAAATAATTTATGAATGAAAAACTATAGGTCTTTGGGGTCCCATGAGACTTAGTGGTTTTCATGTGAAAAACTAGATTTTGAGGTTCGGTAAGGATTTGGGCACATGTTAAGGGAGACTCTCTTCTTGTGAGGCCCTCAGTTCTTTTTAGAAGACTAATCCATATTGGATTTTTCAGCACAGCTCTTTTATTTTCAATGCAAGATATCATTAAATAATAAAATATTTACTACACTGGCTTCTCTGTAAAAAGTTCCTCTTCTTCAACCCTTACAAAGATCTATGCAGAGATTAAAGCCTCGCTGCGCGCTACTTCTTTTTTTTTGGGAGAACTCTGCAAAAGAGCTCTGCCAGTAGCTAAGAACTGTCACATTCTGGAGACTGCTTTTCTACTTTCAGTTGCTCTGCCTCCAACTTTTATAAACAAGATAATTGACATGGTCATCATATGATAACTTTTCCTTTCTCATTTGGGGCCAGAGAGGTGCCCTTTTTCTGTACCCTACAGGGCTTTTACAAAATAGCATGTAATGTGGCCTAGACTCATACCTGTGTCTTAATAACTTATATAAATTATCTTGTTGGAATGAAACAATCATGAAGTGGTGTAATAAGGCAGATGTTTAAGAAGCCTCCAGGTGGTTCAGGATTGCCTAGAGGTCTTTGCACAGATATGAAGAAAATATATTTGTTGTATCATTGTCTAATATTATTGCTTCAGGCCCTTTTGTTACCATGCACATTTCCTGCAGTATCTAGTTTCATCCACACAGTGGTGCTAGAAAACCAAGAAATGAGCATTATTTTCCTCCTAATCAGTAGAACACATATTTCTAACTGTTCCTTGTAAATGAGTTGTGTTATATGTTTCCTCAGCCTCTATCAAATCTATCATAATTAGGATTTTTACCTGTGAAACGTTTCCATCGTCTCTCAACCAGATGATTGCAGTAGCTTTCTAGTGGATCTTCCTGGATTTACCCTGCTTTATTCCAATTTGTTTTCCATATTATAGTTATAAGTACTTCTTTATAAACTCAAATCTGAACTTTACTCTCCTGCTTAAAAACCATTAATGAATTCTTTTAAATTGAATTTGTCAACAAAAATAAATACAGGCCGTTCATAATCCAGTTCTTGCTGAGTTTTCGTTTATTGCAACCTTTCCTGTACAGGTGCCCTTGTTGCTCTGCATTTCAGCCAGTGTGGCCTTCTTTGAACAGTGTGGACTTCTTTGTTTTCTTTGAACACAAGTTTTTCTTCCTACTTTTTACAGATTTTCTTTCTGTCTGGAATAAGTAGAGTAGTGGGTGTGCATGTATATACACGTATTTTTTATTTTAAAAATATGTTAAATTGATACATAATTATGGGATTTTGTGTTATATATTGATACATGCATACAGTGTGTAATGATCAAATCAGTGTTTAGGGTGTTCATCACCTTCAGTATTTACCATTTCTTTGTGTTGGGAACATTTGAAATCTTCTAGCTATTTTGGTACTCGCTGTTTTGAAATATACAATATATTGCTGTTAACTGTAGTCACCCAACTGAGCTGTCAAATGTGAGAACTTAATCCTTTTAATTGTATGTTCCTACCCATTAAGCAACCTCCCTTCATCCCCCCACCCCTATCTTTCCCAATCTCTGGTAACTTTCTACTCTCCCCGTCCATGAAATCCACTTTTTTAGCTGCGTATATGATGCCTTTCTGTACCTGGTTTATTTAATTTATTTATTTATTTATTTATTTATTTATTTATTTATTTATTTGATGAAGTCTCGCTGTGTCCCAGGCTGGAGTGCAGTGGCATGATCTTGGCTCACTGGAATCTCCGCCTCCCAGGTTCAAGCGATTCTCGTGCGTCAGCCTCCCCAGTAGTTGGAATTACAGGCATGCACTGTCACACCCAGCTAATATGTTTTTCATATTTTAGTAGAGACGGGGTTTCACCATGTTGGCCAGGATAGTCTCGATCTCCTGACCTCGTGATCCACCTGCCTTGACCTCCCAAAGTGCTGGGATTACAGGCCTGAGCCACGGCACCTGGCCCTGTGCCTGGTTTATTTCATTTAACTTAATGACTTCCAGTTCCATCTGTGTTGCTGCAAATGACAGAATTTCGTTCTTTTTTATGGCTGAATGGTATTTCAGTGTGTGTATATACTATTTTCTTTCTCTCTTCATCCTTTGATGGCCACTTAGGTTTTCTCCATGTCTTGGCTTTTGTAAATAGTGCTGAAGTAATCATGGAAGTGCGGGTATTCCTTTGATACACTATCTTTTGTTTTGATAAATATTCATTTGTGGGAGTGCCAATTGTGGTATAGTAGTTATAGTTTTAGTTTTTTGAGAAACCTCTTTACTGTTTTCCATAATTGCTGTACTAATTTACATTCCCACTGACAGATTATGCATTCCCTTTTCTCTGTGTCCTTGCCAGCATTTGTTACTTTTTTTTTGTATTTTTTTGAAAATAGC
The DNA here is from genome assembly GCF_000951035.1 of Colobus angolensis palliatus. NCBI lineage: Eukaryota > Metazoa > Chordata > Mammalia > Primates > Cercopithecidae > Colobus > Colobus angolensis. Next base: position 277,666 of record NW_012118877.1, read on the forward strand.
CATTCTAACTAGAGGAAGATGATATCTTTGTGATTTCGATTTGCATTTCCTCAATAATTAGTGATGTTGAGCATTTTTGCGTATACCTGTTGGCTATATATATATATATATATAATATATATGCATACACACACACATATATTCTTTTGAGAATGTCTATTAAGATCTTTGCCCTCTTTATACTGGGATGGTTTTTTTTTTTTTTTTTTTGCTTCAACAGCAAAAAAAGTTTTTCATTCCTTATGATTGAATAGTTTGCAAATCTTTTCTCCCATTCTATAGGTTGTCTCTTCACTAGGTTGTTTGTTTGTTTTGCTGTGCGAAGGTTTTTGTTTTGTTTTATTTTTTGGTTAAGTATAATCCCATTTGTCTTTTTGTTTTTCTTGCCTATGCTTTTGAGGTCTTAACCATAAAATCTCTGCATAGACCTATATCCTGAAGCATTTCTTCTCTGTTTTCTTTTGGTATTTTTACAGTTTTTGAGTTGATTTTTGCATATGGTGAGAGATAAGAGTCTCATTTTATTCTTCTGCTATGGATATCCAGTTTTCACACCATTTATTGAAGAAGGTATCCTTTTCCCAGTGTGTGTTCTTTGCACCTTTGGAAAAATCAGTTAGCTATAAGTACATGGATTTATTTCTGAATTCTCTATTCTGTTCTAGTGACCCGTATGTTTGTTTTTATACCAGCACTATGCTGTTTTGGTTATTATTGCTTTGTATTATATTTTGAAATCAGTTAGTATGATGCCTCCAAATTTGTTCTTTTTGCTCAGTATTACCTTGGCTATTTGGGGTCTTTTGTGGTTCCATACAAATTTTAGGATTGCTTTTTTCCTTCCTGTGAAGAATGTTATTGGTATTTTGATAGGGATTGCATTGAATGTATAGATTGCTTCGAGTAGTATGGTCATTTTAACAATACTAATTTTTCTCATCAATGAGCATGACATGTCTATTTGTGTCCTTTTCAATTTCTTTCATCAATGTTTTATAGTTTTCTTATAGAAGTCTTTCACTTTCTTGGTTAAAATACTTTTCCTTAAGTTAATTCTTTGTTATCTTTTATATCTTGGCTCAAACCTTGAAAAGCTTTCATTAATCTCCCCAAGTAGAACTCTTACATTATGTGTTCTCATGTTACCCAGTGATTATTCTTTATCACAATTTAATTATATAAAATATATTTCATAAAAAATATATACAGTTTATATGATTATTTGACTAATGCCCATTTCCTCACTGTATCATAAGTGCTAATTGGCAAGATTCCATTCTTGGCTCATCACTGTATCATCAATGTCTATTGAAATTTATTTATTTTTAAATTTTTATAAGTTGCTGTATAAATGAATATAAGTCAGGCAGGACTCAAAGTGGTATTGGAAGTAGGAACAGGTGAGCATTTGGGGAAAGAAGAAAACAGTTGCAATCAGAATACAGTAAAATGAGTTTTATATTAGGGTAGGATATTGGCCCAGCATAATCCATTTGTATGTTTCCTGTTGAGGCAGAAATTAAATCCCGATCAGGAGCAGTTCTGAGCCATAAAAGTTTCCATCTTCATGAAAGGGCAGGAGGAGTGGGAGGAAGAGATCACATTTGCTAGATTTAAACTTAGGGAAGCAGCTAATGCTTAAGTAAAGAAATCCCTGTTCTCTAAACAGATCTTGTTTCTAGTCCAACTGTGATACTGTTTTGCTCTTTACCCTTGGAAAAGATGTAGTATAACGTTGGAGAAGTCATTATTTGTGTTTACATTTATTTGTATAAGTGTAAAATGAGATTTTAAAAGTTAATTTCTTAAGGTGTATCAAAATGAATGAGATAATAGTATATAAAAACATTTTTGAAGTATATAAACATTTCATAAATTGGGCTTAACATTTTCCTGGAAATGGGAGATTCTTCATTTTAGAATTTCTATTCTTTTTATTCATAATTATTAGAGGTGCTAAAGGAGGGTCATGACATAAAATGCCCTACTTCCTGTGGCCACTGTATTGTAAATCTTGTAAGGACGTGGGACCGTATCAGTTTTACTTACTGTTTATCCTCTGTACACAGTACCCAGAAATTATCTTTGAAAGAATCATATACTGAATTGTTCTGAAGGCCTTTGTGACTGGCATTCTGTGGTTTCTTTGCCTTGTAGGCATTCTACAGAAAGAAACTATGTGAGGCAAAACTCTTGATGTTTATGTTTGCTTTCCTTGTATTTCAGCTGTGGCAGAGGTAAAACTTCGAGATGATCAATATACACTGGAACACATGCATGCTTTTGGAATGTATAATTACCTGCACTGTGATTCATGGTATCAAGACAGTGTCTACTATATTGATACCCTTGGAAGAATTATGAATTTAACAGTAATGCTGGTAAGAGAAACATGTATGTAATAATAAATATATGTATGTAATATCAAGCAAATTTGATAATTAAGTTTCCCTTTTGAATCTAATATCCAGAGAAGTGAGGTGCACATGCTTGTAGTATATGGAGTCCTATCTATGTAATACTCCATTTCTTATTTCAATTTTAATTTTTCTCTTTGATCCTGTTATTTACACTTACCTCCACTCTCACCATTGGGCAACGATTGTCATGTATTTTATATATTATTAATACTGATATAACTGTTCATGTCTCCTTTTCCTATGTGAGGTATTGTCCCCAACTATAATGGTGAATTTGCTTTTGTTTTAGTTTTTACTTTGTGTATTTTTAACTATCTTAATTTGTACAAACATTTAGGATTGTTTTGTTTATACTGAATTGATTCTTTTAGCATTATAAAGTGTCTCTGTTTATCTCTAGGTTCTGTGAATAATTTTTGTCTTGAAATCTTCTTTGGTATTAATACAGTTATTTCTGGCTTTTTGTAAATTAGTATTTTTCTTCTATCCTTTTTCTATTAGTGCTCTTGTTTTTAAAGTATGTATCATAAAGAGCATTTGGTTGGCTCTTGTTTTTTCCATATAACAATCTCTCTTAATTGGAGGGCTTACATTTATACTTAATTTAATCTAGTTCCTGATATTCTTGGGTTGATATTACCATCTTGCTCTTCTCATTATGCCCTGTTTGTTCTTTGTTCCTTGGTGTCTCTGTTTCTACTTTTTTGCGGGAGGAATTAATCACAGTTTTTCTTTTTTAAAAAATGTCTTTAGAACTCGATTTAATTTCCTCCTTTGGCTTTTTATTTAAACCTGTTTGTATTATTATTTTTTAAATGGTTGATACAGAGATTATAGTGTTTTCCTTGACTTACCACAGTCTACCTCTAATTAGTATTCTTGTACTTTAAAAACAATGTGAAAAACTTACAACAATATAATTCCTTTCACTTACCCTCTCACTGTTTGAGCTAATTTTATTGTATGTTTTACACCTTCATATGTTGGAAACTCCACAGTACATTGTTAATATATTTGCTTTAAACAGCCAATAGTCTGTTAATAGCTTCCTAAGTACTCTGTTCCGTCTAGCCTTCCTGTACGTTGCATCTACAGAGTAGTCTGTCTAATTTGCGTGTTTAATACTATCACTTGCTGAAATTCTTTTAATATTTCCTTCATGGCAAAAATCCCTTTTTTTAATATGTAATTTAAAAATAGACAATATATTCATGTAATTTAAAAAACAAAAAAGTTTTAAAAGGTATTTAGTGAAGCCTCCTTGATCCCATCTTTTATCTATCCTATCTCCAGTGTCCATTATATCCCCTGCAATTTCTTTACTGGTTTTGTGTGTCTTTCCAGAGGTGGTAGGTTGTTTGTTGTTGTTTTTTGCAAGTATAAACACAAAATGATATAGATGCTTAAAATAAACTTTTCATCTTTGCATATACGTTTATATGCCAAGTTTTCTCCAACCTTGCCTTACAGCACTTTGTATACTGCATTCTAGCCATACTAACTCTTGCAATTCCTGAGACATGCGCTGTATCCTATTTCTTCTGGTCCTTTTCTCATCGATAAACTACCTGGAGCATACTTTTAATTCAGTGTCAGTCTACTTTGCAATCTTTACTTAAGTCCCAGGTTGTAACCATTTTGTCATCTAGCATGCTTGCCCTGACAGCTTACCTCTATTCCCCTAGGAATATTCACACCATTTGCTCTCAAATCTACATATGCTATGAATTTCATCTAGTCTAGAGGTTGATACGCTTTTTTGCACAAGGCCAGCTAATTTAGGCTTTGTGGGCCAGACAGTCTCTTGTTGCTCACTTTTGCTGTTGTAGTGTGAAATCAGCCATAGATGTTTATACACAAATGAGTGTGGCCATGTTCCAATTAACTAACTTTTATTTACAAAACCAAATGGACAAGAATTGGCTTGTGGACTGTAGTTTACCAACCCCTGGACGAGGCCATGGGTTCTAGCACCCAGCAGAAGACTTGATCAATATATTTGTTGAATGGATAATAGCTGTGTAAAGTTCGTTATTACTGTTGGGAGTTGGCTTTGCATTCTGAATAGGACCTTCCTCCTGTGACTTCTAATCCAAGTATTTGTATGAGTTCTGTATTGGCAATGTAGTGTTTATCTCAAAATGTTCAGAAAGGAGTTAGACATTTCCTGGTAATGATATTTTCCTCCAGGTGATTCCTAAAACAGATAGTATAAAATTCTGATTGTTTCTTGTTGGATCAGAGGAAATGCAGTATAGGTATTAGTTGCTTTTTCTTGCTAGCCCCATGTTCTACCAAGAATTACTATCTAGGCCCAATGTGTATAAGCCAACTAAAGTGATAGGACATGCATTTTTATGAGTGGCTATGCTCTGATCTCTCTGATCAAATAGATTTTAATGATCAAATAGATTTTGATGTAGAGTTCTGTGTGTATGTGTATGAAAGTTTTTCCTTAATCCTTTTTGTGTTAATAAATAGGGCATTTGTTCATAGCATTTGGTGTACCATAAAGTTTGCCAATAACATTTATTCTACCAATTTTCTGACTCAGGAAGTCGGATGACATTATGGTAGATCCGAAAGTGTTAATTTTTGTAGTACCATCCATATTCATAATTTATTTTACTTTTCCATAGGTATCTTGTGGCACATGTGATGTAGCTCTAATACTTGTTGTTAGGGAGGTAGGGTAGTTAGTTGAAAAGGAAGTAGACACTTAAGACAGACTTACCAAATGAGTTCATTTTAACATGTTTATTGAAAACCTGCTCCGTGTAGGACACTAATGTATAGGTTGGTGCAAAAATAATAGTTTTGCCATTACTTTTAATATGTTCAAGTACTTATATGTATAGTTGTACATATAAGTTCAGGTAACTTACATGTTTTACTTTTTGGGTGCTAATATGAGTGTACAGGTAACTATTACATGGTAATATATAGCTGACAAAAAGGGTACAGCAGTCTCCATATATCCTTGGCTTCAGTTTTCTAGTAGAAAATAAGAATAATGATAAGGCTTTTTAGACATTAAAGCAAGATGTGTGAAAATGCTTTGAAAAGTAGAAGGCATTATGCAAATATGAAGAGATATTACTGGCATATGCCTTGGGGTATCACTTTATGGGAGACAAACACTGTCTGGGTTTTTTGCACATATTCCTTCTTTGAGAGCAGTAGAACTGTATGATAAGAATAAATCATAATGTCAGGTAACTTTTATTGAGTAGAGATTATTACCTATCAGGAACAGTTCTAAACACTTTACACATACTGTTTAATCAACAGAACCGTGGATCCTGTGGATCCTATCTCATAGAATAATATCCTGATATTATCCTGATATACAAGATACTATTATTATCTTGTAGTTGAGGAAACTGAGGCATAGGGATATTTCTAAGAGTCTGGATTTAAACTGATTTATTCTAGAATGCCACAGTGCTCTACCAGTTCTCCTTATTTCTTGTTAATAGAGACAGATATTATGTGTTAATAGACACAGAGTTTCACCATGTTGCCCAGGCTAGTTTTGAACCCCTAGGCTCTAGAGATCCGCCTGCCTCGGTCTCCCAAAGTGCTGGAGGATTACAGACATGAGCAACAGCTCCTGGCCTCTGTTATCATTTTCAGTGCTAGTTCTTTAATCACCTATTCAGTTTTTTTGTGCAGTAATGGGTTTATTCAAAGTGTGTTTCTAGGGTAATTTTGTAGTATGTATTTTATAATTTATTATTTTATCAAGCACCTCAGATGGTTTTGCTTGTGGTCCAGGGATGACCAGGTATTAAGAAATTCTGTACCTGGGATACAGAATACTGCACTTATTTCTTACTATTTTTCTCATCAGCACAAATGAAATCAACCTACTCTGAGTTTCTGTCAGGTGCGGGCCTGTAGAGAATGTTGACCACTGACTAGACTATTGTCTTATAGCAGAAAACAGCTCTTCCAATATCCATTTTATTGTTTAATACATTGTTTTGTTTTTTTTTTGTTTTCATCAAAGGCACACATGCACAAATCCTAGACAGGCTCCTTTTCTGTGACTGATGTACAAATGACCACCTTTGTTAAACCTGAACTGTTGTAGTCAAAGTGAATGCTGTGGGACCCAAGACTTGAAAACCATGGGTTGCTTGGTCTTCAGACTGTCTGGAGCCAGCAGGTGGCAGCAGGTCTACATACTGGTTTATAAAGACAATACACTACTTACAAGAAAATTTAACTTGTAGGTTTACAGTCGTTAATTTTAGAGAAATGTCCCTTGGGAGGAAGTGTGCTAAGAACGTAGAAAATGCCTTGGGAAAGCAAAAAAGTGTTTAAAATTTGGTTTTTTAATGTATCATTATTTTATATGATATTATGGCTCATTTTAAAGTAATGTGTTACGCTTCTTAATATTTAGGAAATTATGTCATAATTCGTTTTCTATTTACCTGAAAAGCTAATTTGTTTCTGCTACTAAAAGAGTGTCATCTTATATTGCCTCTTTAATTTGTACTTAAAGGTCTAAGGGGCAGTTACTGGATTTCATTTGTAAGAATAGACGTGTGAGGCTGCATCTTGGAGTGACAGGTTACAACCATTTGTTAGAGGAACGCAGTTGTATGTCAGTATGTTCATCTCTAGTCCTAAATGTCAGCTTGTTTTCACAGTTGAGTTAATTATTAGGGGACCGCTTACTTACCTGTGTAGAGACAAAGGCAAAGTGTCCCCTTTATTCTTAGAAGGTTTGCTGAAAATCTCTTGACAAAAGGCAGATTAATATGAGAAAAAGATACATAAATATATTTTAACATGTATACATGGCAGAATCCAGGAAAATGACTACCCTGTAACCCAGTGGGGTACAGATGCTTATATACCATTATTCATACCCTTCTTGTGCTTGATCAGTAGGGGACATGGGGGAAATGCGGGATAGCAAATGATTTTTAGGAAGAAATGAATGAATGGGCCTAATGATCAGACGATGATTAGTTAATACTTTTCTTTGGAAATTGAATGGGATGGAGAGCAGACAGTGGTTTGTGACTAAGTTCATCTGAGCTGTAGGTGGGGTGTTTAATTTTCAGCCTCTTCCTCTGTGATAGAAGTTTTAATCTTCTCTGGTTAATGAAATTTCAGGGAAAGCAATTGTGTTTCTCTTTGGCAGGTCCAGTTTATAGGTAAATGAAAGAACTTCAGAGAATAACTTCATCCTGTGCTTGGGAGAGACAGGAGGGGAGGGGAGGCCAGAAAGACCTTGAGGCTGCTTCATGTTGAAGTGCCATTATTTCGGAGTAACATTTTCTGAGCTGCAATACCTGATTAAAGAAGAAATAATAATAAAGAGTGGGGTCAATTCTTAGAATTGTGCATTTAATACAAAAAAAGAGAAAAGGAAAAAGGAACTTTTTATATTCTTTCTTCCAAATAAAGTTAATGGTTATTAATAATGAAAAGACTTTCTCCAGAAAAAGATCACTTCCTTTTAAAAGGGGAAAGTTTTAAATGTCATTGTCTCATAATACTAGTAAATGGTATCTAATAATACTAGTAAATGGTATCCCCACTTGCTTTCTTTAAACTTGAGTAGCCCTTTCTATGAATCTATATTTATTAGAAAAATACTTTGTTAGTTCAAAGATTCTCTACTTGTAGCTGCAACTAAGAGGGCCCCAAAATCTGTTTAAAGATTTTTTAAATAAATATAGTTAATGTATTACATGTTTACTGTAAACAGTAAAAAATTATAATGCCCATATATTATATATATATTATATATAGGCATTATATAATAAATATAATTATATATAGGCATTATATAATAAATATAATTATATATAATATATAAAATGCCCATATATTATAATTTGTAAAAATTGTAATGCCCATATATAATATATAATATATAATATGTATAATATATGGGCATTATAATTTTTATTTTACATCTATATTGACTCAGGGATCTGCATTAAAAATGCTGTGTAGAGGCCTGAAGAAAAACTGAATATAGTAGTTACATTCAAGGTTGGTTTGGGGGGTTGTGGATGGGTATACTAGAAATTGCATTGAGAGCTGAAGTATTAATTTATTTAGAAAATCTTGAGAAGTGGTTTATTCTCAAGCAAATGTGGAGTAGGGGAAAGAAAACCAACTTTTGGAGTAGGGTTTATCAGGATTTTAATCTTGGCCCTGTCATTTTCTAGCAGTGGAGCTCCAGACAAATTATTTATTCTTTTTGAGCCTCTCTTCTAAGTGTGGTTAATAATTTTAACTTCATAGAGTTTGGTGATAAATACATGACATGTTAAAAAGTCGAAGCACTTATTTAATACAATTCTTGTATATTATAGTGATTCAGTAAGTATTCCGTTCATCAGTGAAATTTTAATCCTGCATCAGCTGTGAAATGTTGCCTTAGAATGATTTTCAGTGTTAGCCCTTGAACGTAGTTACATTAACTTTTTGTGAGGAAAAAGAAAATGATTATGTGAGACCTGGACATTATAGATGTAAGCCTATAAAGTGTTGTTATGAGGGCATGTAGTGAAATTGTCAATAGAGGTTATTCAGATATAAGTAAATGCTGTATTTTAGGATTTACAGAAAAAGGTATTTTATTGCTTATAGTCCAGTTAAAATTAAACTGTACTTTGAAAAATTAGATCTAAACAATCAAACATTTAGGTTGCTTTTACTTTAACTGTCATTAATGCAGGTAAGAGAGCCACTATGTGTTTCCTTTTGTGTTTTAATTTAATTTTCACATTTAGATACTCAAGTATCTTAATCATTCTGTTGGATATTGTACCCATTTATCTGGTTGATAATTAGACTTCTAGCAACCTCCGTCATGTATAACCACGTATTTTAAAGAAAATGGCTTAAAATGCTCATAATTATGTATGAAATGAAGAATAGTAATTTAACAAGTTTATCTCAACATTCTTCCCAGTAATGGTTTATTAGATTAAATGCAATGTGGGGCATGTGGTAGAGACAACTAGAAACCTTTACTTTGAAATAACTGTTTTGAGGAAAGCATCCCATTTTATGTTACTAATACCTTTAAAATTATGTCTATTGCCCACGAGTTGCTTGGTCTTAAAAAAGTAATGTATTTGAAGCAGAAAGGGAAAATTTTCTCATACTCCTGATCTCCCCAACCACTACACTTCAGTCTTATTTTCCTAATGGTAAACGTTCTTAATGGGTCAGCATGTGTCTGTCTATATTTTGTGCTGTCGTATCATAATGTTTGTTTTGGCATATATGGATTCATATTGTATGTATTCTGCATCTTAAAAAAAAAAATCGGTATCTAGGAGATCTTTTTATGTCAGTATTATTAATCCGCCTCAGTATGTTTAACAGTTACTTGGTATTCTGTAGGGTGGCTGTTCCATAGTTAACCATTCCTGCCAATGCTCTCCAGACAAAGATACCAGGCAAGCATCTGTGGTTGAATGAGTTGGATTTGTTACTTTTGCAGTAAGGGAGAACACATACCATGGGAACCACAGACTGTTCAGTAAAAGGATTTAGAAACAGGATGCTTTTATAAGGTTGGTCTTCTCTGTTGGGTGATTTTGGAGGAAGGGTTAAAGAAAGTGAGGCTTTATTCTGGATTGAATACTGTCAGGAAACTGGTTGTTTATGTAATGGGTATCTTAATAAGTCTTAATTGCCACCAAGACCAAGGCAGGTGTCCCCACAGTGATCAGACACCAATGGAGTGTGGGTGAGTAATTAGGCAGGCGTCCCGCAGTGATTAAACGCCAAGGGAAGGCTGTCTTCCTGAGTCTGTGACCGGCGCCAGAGTTTTGGGTCCATGGATAAAATGTGTCTCCTTTTTCTCTACTAGAGAGGAAAAAGAGCTGGAATTGGAAGGACAGGGAGATTGAAGGGTAGCAAAAGAGGGACATTGACGGGTAGCAAGAGAGACTGGAGAAGAGAGTGAAAAGACCGCTTACCCGATTTGAAATTGGTGAGATACTCCTTGGGCTGATTGGTCTGGGAACCCGAGGTCGTAGGTGGATCTCCTCACAGAGTGAGGGCGAGGACAGGGGACTGGTCTCCCAAAGGAGTCCTCCTGTCCTGGGTCTTCGGCACCAAATGTCACGCGCATCTCTGTAAAAAGACCACCAAACAGGCTTTGTGTGAGCAACAAAGCTGTTTATTTCACCTGGGTGCAGGCGGGCTGAGTCCGAAAAAGGAGTCAGCAAAGGGTGGTGGGATTATCATTAGTTCTTACAGGTTTGGGATAGGCATAGGAAGTACATTCTTAAGGGCAGAGAGAATATTACAAAGTACCTTCTTAAGGGCGGGGGAGAATATTACAAAGTACCTTCTTAAGGGCCAGGGAGAATATCAGTTAGGGTGGGGCAGGAACAAATAACAATGGTGGAATGTCATCAGTTAAGACTGTTTTCACTTCTTTTGTGGATCTTCAGTTGCTTCAGGCCATCTGGATGTATACGTGCAGGTCATAGGGGATATGATGGCTTAGCTTGGGCTCAGAGGCCTGACAGTGGCTTGGTAGTGGTGAATTCTCTCAGCATTTGTTTGTCTGAAAAAGACTGTATCTTTCCTTCACATACGAAGCTTTGTTTCGCTGGATACACAATTCTTGCCTGTTAATTGTTTTGTTTGAGAAGACTGAAGATAATGCGCTAATGCTTTCTAGCTTGTAGGGCTTCTGCTGACAAATCTGTTAATCTGACAGGTTGTTCTTTATAGGTTACTTGGTTCTTTTGTCTCACAGCTCTTAAGATTCTTTCCTTCATCTTAGCTTTAGATAGCTTGAAGACAATGTGCCTAGGCAATGATCTTTTTGCAGTGAATTTCCCAAATATTCTTTGTGCTTCTTGTTTTTGGATGTCTAGGTATCTAGCAAGGCCGGGGAAGTTTTTCTTGATTATTCCCCCAAATATGTTTACCTGACTTTCAGATTTCTCTTCTTTCACAGGAATGCCGATTATTCTTAGGTTTGGTCATTTAACATAATCCTAGACTTCTTGGAGGCGTTGTTCATATTTTCTTATTATTTTTCCTTTGTCCTTGTTGGATTGGGTTAATTCAAAGAGCTTGTCTTTGAGCTCTGAATTAATTTCTTCTACTTGTTTGATTCTATAGCTGAGACTTTCTAGAGCATTTTGGATTTCTATAAGTGTGTCCATTGTTTCCTAAAGTTTTGGTTGTTTTTTATTTATGCTATTTCATCCAATATTTCCCCTTTCACTTCCTGTATCTTTTTTTTTATTTCCTTACGCTGGGCTTTGCCTTTCTCTGGTGCCTCCCTGATTAGCTTAATAACTGACCTCCTGAATTCTTTTTCAGGTAAATCAGGGATTTCTTCTGGGTTTGGATTCATTGCTGGTGACCTACTGTGATTTTCGGAGGGTGTTAAAGAACCTTGTTTTGTCATATTACCAGACTTGATTTTCTGGTTCCTTCTCCTTTTGGTAGCCTCTATCAGAAGGAAAGTCAAGGGCTCAAGGCTGTTGTCAGATTCTTTTGTCCCATGGGGTGTTCCCTTGATGTAGTAGTCGCCCCCTTTTCCTATGGATGTGTCCTCCTGAGAGCTGAGCTGGAGTGATGGTTATCTCTCTTATGGCTCTAGCCACCCAGCAAGTCTACCACGCTCCAGGCTGGTACTGGGGTTGTCTGCACGTAGTCCTGTTTTGTGTACCATTTGTGGGTCTCTCAGCCATGGATACCAGCACCTGGAGGTGTCAGCAGGGTGAAATGGACTCGGAGAGTTCTTAGGTTTGGTTATTTAATGCACTATTTTTGCTGGTTGACTCCCTGTCAGGAGGTGGTACTTTCCAGAGAGCATCAGCTGTGGTAGTATGGGGAGGAACAAACAGTGGATGGGGACTGTAGAACTCCCAAGAGTATATGCCTTTTGTCTAGAGTTCCCAAGGTAGGGAAGGACCATTGGGTGGGGGCAGGGCTAGGTGTGTCTAAGCTCAGGCTCTTCTTGGGCGTGTCCAGTGGGGAAAGGGGGTGAGGTTTCCAGGTCATTGGAGTTATGCTCCTAGGAAGATTATGGCTGCCTCTGCTGAATCATGCAGATTGTCAGGGAAGTGGGGGAAAGCAGGCCGTCACAGGCCTCACCAAACTCCCATGCAATCCGAGGGGCCTCACTCCCACCATGCCCCTGCCAACAATACCAAGTCTGTTTCCAGGCAGTGGGCAAGCAGGGCTGAGAACTTGCTCCAGGCTACCCGTTTCCCAGCTGCTAAAGCAAATACGGCTTTCCTTCTTCACCCGCCTGTGGAGTCTGCCCACCAGATTCACACCCTTCCCTGAATTCTGGGAAGCAGACTTTTCCAGGAGACTTCTCCATCAGTTCAAAATGTTACAAAATTCAGCTGGCGATTCCTTTTCCCTGTGGCCTTTCCCCAGTGCCTCTGGCCGCCCTCCCGAAGGACCCCTGTGAGGACAGGCAGAAATGGTTTATTAGGGAACCCAGCAAGCTTACAGGGCTTTCCCTGCTGCTTTCTCTACTCCTGTATTTTGCTCGGCTCTCTCAGTTGACTCAGTTCCAGGTAGGGTCAGAATTTTCTCCCGTAACCTAGACCTTCAGGTTCCATAGTGGGGGTGTGTGTTTGAGGGATCTCTGTTTCCCACTTCCACAGTTTGGGTACTAACAGTATTTGGGGTGTCTCCTGGGTCCTGCAGGAGCAATCCACTTCCTTCAGAGGGTCTGTGGGTTCTCTCGGCTTTCCTGATTTATTCCTGCAGTCATTCTGGAGTAAAACATGATGATGCGAGGCTCCACAGGCTGCTCTGTCCATCAGAGTTGGAGCTGTAATCTAGTCCTGCCTCCTGTCTGTCATGATCTGCCCATCCCCCTGAACATTTTAAATAATCATACGTTTCTTGTTAAGTTTTAAGGGCTCTTTTTGTGTTATACGTATTAGCCCTGAGTTATATTTATCTCCCTTTCTTCTACATGCCTTTTATTTACGTGTAGAAAGACTTTTTCCATCCTGAGATTATAAAAACAGTATTATTTTCCTTTTCCTTTACCACATTTAGACACTTGATCTACTGGAATATGGAGTATTTTCGTTTATGGTATGAGGGAGAGAATAAGTTTAATTTTTCCCAGAAGTTCTCTGGTGTCCCGGTAGCATTTGTGGACTAGTCTCTTTTCTTTTTTTTTTCCACTAACTGGAAATACCACATCATCCTCTAAATGGTGTGACCTACAGTAAAATTTATCTTAATTGACCTCCACTTAACATACTGAATGGGTTAATTGATAGTCTCTATTCTCTCTCTAAAACATACTGATGGAAGACCACAGTAAGCTTAATGTTTACTACTAATAGGCTACTTAGTACTATACTGGTATGATTCTGTTTCTTGCTTGTGGTTTTAGATCACTGATACTCAGATTTGATCATTCTACAAACTTATTGTGAACTCTGCTTGCCATTGTGTATTAATTTAATTTATGTAAAGCAGTAAAATATGAAAGGAAGGAAAGGTGGTGTTTTGGAGAAAGCTAAATTAGGTGCTTTAGAAAGAAAAAATGAGTCACCAAAAATTTTGTGGCTAGTAAGGACATTGTATACAGTTTATTTAAATATTATATATAGGTCTAAGTTCTAGGAGCAGGGAATGAAATATGGATATAAAGGATTACTTTTCTCCTATAGAAAAACTTGTAGAGTTCAGCAACAAAAACAAATGGTTGAATTTGAGTGCAGTTTGGTATATGAGAGGAAGTTTATTTTCTGAATTATAGACCTTTAAAAATGTATTCTCTTGTGAAACATTTTAATGATGTAACTGTTGTAGTCCATTTGTGCTGCTGTAACAAAATACCTGAGAATTGGTAATTTATAAAGAACAGAAATTTATTTCTCTGAGTTCTGGAAGCTGAGAATTCCAAGATCCAGGTACTGGCAGGTTTGGTATCTGGTAAGGGTTCAGTCTCTGCTTCCAAGATGTTGCCTTGAACATTGCATTCTCCAGAAAGGAGGCATAATATGCCCTCACATGACAGAAGGCAGAGGGGGAAAAAGAGACAAACTCCCTCTTTCGGTCCCTTCTCTAAGGTTACTTATTCCCAGTCACCAGTGTGGAGCCCTAATGACTAGAGGCCCTAAGTTCTAGTAACATCACTTTGGTGATTAGGTTTTAACTCAGCTTTTGGGGAGGATACAACATTCAAACCCTAGCAGCAATCATAGCTTTACATTATAAGTACATAGACCCAATTAAAATTTGTTAACAAAAACCTAGATTCGTAGTAGGCTAAATGTAGTGTTTTCATACTGCAGACTGTTGTCTCTTTTGAACATGATGTGGTATTTCTAACTAGTAAGTTAAAAATACTGATCTTTAACTCTAAAATAAAGAGAATGAAAACTAGATTACTGCATTGTATTAGTTTTCTGTCATTATACGACAACTTCAAAACTTAGTGACTTGAAACAATAACCACTTATCATATCAGTTTCTATGGTCAGAAATCAGGGAGTAACAGTTCAGGTGGGTGGTCTGGCTCATGATTTTTTCATGAGTTTATAGCCAAAATGATAGTCAGGGCTGCAGTCATCCGAAGCCTTGACTAGGGCTAAAACATACATTTTCGAAATGATTAACTCGTGGAATGCTGATTGTTGGCAAGAGCCGTCATTTCCTCCCCATATGGGCCTGTCTGTGGGGCTACCTTAAGCGTATTCATAGCATGGTAGCTAGCCTCCCTCAGAATGTGTGATCCAAGAGAGAGAGGGAGGTAGAAAATGTAGTCTTTTATGACCTAGTTCTTGAAGTCACATACCATCTGTCACATCTATGTATTTTTGTTAAAAGTGAATCAGTAGGACAGCTCACACTGAAAGGAAAAGGAATTAGACTCCAACTCTTAAAAAGGAGAGAAACCACCACACTGCAGGTATTTATTTGTGTGTGTGTGGATCAGTGAAGAGGAAGAGATTAATGTATAATGTTTGGTCTTCTTTTTAGGACACTGCCTTAGGCAAACCACGAGAGGTGTTTCGACTTCCTACAGATTTGACAGCATGTGACAACCGTCTTTGTGCATCTATCCATTTCACATCTTCTACCTGGGTTACCTTGTCAGATGGAACTGGAAGATTGTATGTCATTGGAACAGGTGAACGTGGAAATAGCGCTTCTGAAAAATGGGAGGTGAGGGTTTGTTTGAGACTTATGCAAAGTCCAGAAAGTGTATGTAAATTACACCCGACTTATTTTAAAATGACACTTTTCAAGGATGGTTTACATGTGATCTGTTGTTTGATATATAATGTTTTGGATCTCTTTTTAACTAAATTATAAAATGTATATTTTTCACAAGCTGTTACATTAACCATTCCTGTTTTGATCTGGAGTCAGTGCAGTTGTCAAGAATTGCATTCATTTTTCAGCAGATATTTTATATGCGTAGAGTACTTCACTAAGCGTTGACATTGCCTCTTCCTTTTTGAAGAAGAGCTGACCAAAAGCTTATGTTAGGATGTTTTTCTCCTCTACCATTATGTTAGATTTGCTGGGATGTTTACATTGGTCAAATAGTGGTCAAATTACCAGAATATTCTCTATTTAGAAAAATACATGATATAAATACATAGTTACATGCCAATTTCCAAGACAACATTTTTACTTTAATTTAAAAAGTTAGATATAAATCTAAAGGGTAGGTTGGGGTTTTAATAGTAATAAATAAGGAATTAATTTCTCTAGAACTACAGTTTTTGAAAGTAGAAGAAAATGATGCCAAGCAGATAATCAGAAGATTTAGTTTACTGCTTCAGCTCCTTTGAGTTATGCTAATAAATGTATTGTAATATTGCTGCTGTCTGAATCTCAGCAGGTAGCCTTTAGTTCTGGGTAAAGAGATGCAGCTTAATATATTTATATCTTACAAAATAATTTCATCTGACCAATAGATGCCTGCAAAGACCAGGCTTTAATTACTTGAAAAAAAACAGGGAGGTCTTAGAACCAAATAGTTTACCTACCTTACTAAGTTATACTAAAGGTTATACTACCAAATTATAGTATGTTCAAAATACACAGTAAATAACCAGAACAGCAGTAGCCTATTTACAAGAGCCTGTTGCATTCACAGTTTCAAATATTCATTGGATACTGTGACAATTTCTGTTTTGGCCTTTAGTAACAACTTTAATTTTTCTGAGAAACAGAAATAATGTGGTATGTAGCACAGCTACCTGAAACAGTTGGAAGGTATTTTGAGAATAATGGACAGGAGAGATAGAGTGGGAATTTATATGGTATTGAGCTGTATGGATTCTGTAGATTTTGAATAAGACAAACCTACTTGGCTCACTTTCATCTTAAAAATAATACCACACATTATTTCATATGAACTTATACTTTTGGTTTTGTTTTGTATATCCCCTTGGCATATATTAGGCCTTCAATAATATCTTTTAAATAAATTAAAAACTTAAATATACCTGTGGCTTCTTTACTGTATACTGCCCTAATGAAATAAGCTCCCTTAGGAGATGTTTTCAGCTGATAATAATTTTGACTAAGTACTGGTAGGAGAGGGAGGAGACTTGGGCATTAGTGGAGGTGGGAGGGATACTGTGTTATATTGGTCACTTTTAAGAAACAATTTAGGAGGGTTTTAGAACTTTAGGGTAATTAGTGTAAAAGAGAAGAAGCTAAAAGTGGAAGTGATTATGGAGCATGGTAAAGGGTAAGGGGGCCAAGGGTGGTGGTGGCGATTACTGAAGTTTAAAAAGAGAAATTAAAGGAGACAGCTTGCTTTCCAAATGTGTTGCCTCTAATACTATGGAAGCGCTGTGTATCTGCGGTATCACAATGTAGATGCTGGGCTTGTTCAGAAAACTAGAAACATCAGCCTAACAATTTTTAAAAGTATGCCATCTACTCTTTTGGTTTCATTCCAGTTCCTTTCACTCATACTAGAAAGAAAAAAAGAAACAATAAACTAGCTACTTGTTCCACTGTTCCCCAAACAAAAGCAAAATCCAATCAACCAATAAAAACCTGCCTTCATCTGTCATCTCTGTTTTGAGTATTTAAGGATTTTTTTTTTTAAGTTTTTGCTTTTTCAGTTTATGGAAATCTTAAGAACGGATTCTGAAGGCCCACTACTTGAATGATTTTGGCAGATGTTCAAATACATAGGGAAGTTGATGACATTAAAGCACACTTTTCTTTGTAAGTTTTCAAGTAGGAGTAGATATGTGGGGATTCCAGGTACAGGGTTTTTTGTTTTTGTTTTTGTTTTTTAAAGCAACCTTTTTTTCAGTTAGGCTTTTTCTCATCTGTCCATATTTTATTTGGAAATCTTGTTTAGGAGGCAGCCTTAAAATGTTCTTTATTTTGTATTTACCCTTAAAAATATAATAGTAGTTGAGATCTTCTGTTTGTGGTATAAGAAAGAATTTGATAAGATTTTGTGTGTTTTTATATGATGCTTTTTTGCTTTTCAAAAAACACTTTAGGATTATATTTTAAATAGAGTTTATTAGCTTATTCTTAAATGCTAATAGGCTTTTTTTTTTTTTTTTTGAGAAAAAACATGTTTTGGTGATTTATTCTTCAATGTTTTTGACTCTTGCCTTTGTAAACTTCTAGAGAATAAACAAACAGGCACACTCATATACAGTATCTGGAAACTGAGAGGAAGCAAGGTAGCCAAGACAAATGATCAGTTTTTTTCTTACACAAATAAATATTTTCTTAAAAGTTCTGTCCTCAGGGAACATTATCTAAACTCGTAGTCTTTATGTAAAGGCCTTTCTGTTTTTAAATTTCTTGTAATAAATAGTATCCAAAGTAACTATTGAATCACCAGAATCTTATGTATTCCCTCTATGCTGTGTTCATGTAATTATGTACACATTTTTGTGTGTCTAATTTTGTTTTGTAGATTATGTTTAATGAAGAACTTGGGGATCCTTTTATCATAATTCACAGTATCTCATTGCTAAATGCTGAAGAACATTCTATAGCTACCCTACTTCTTCGAATAGAGAAAGAGGAATTGGATATGAAAGGAAGTGGTTTCTATGTTTCTCTGGAGTGGGTCACTATCAGTAAGAAAAATAAAGGTAAAACAAAATCTGAATCTCTCTCTACTGGTTGCCATTATTTAGTAGATTTTGAAACGCAAAACTCTCCCTGTAAATGCTGTTTGCTTTTTCTTGGGCATTGTGTTACAATTCTGGCACCTGCCACCACTGGTGGAATGAATATGTATAGGTAGTGTTTTCCTCAGGTATATTTTATAGAAAAAAAAAATGCAGTGTGCTTCCACAGCCAATTATGCCTTTTATATAAAAGAAGACATTGTTATATAAGGTTTGAATAATTTAACAGGTATATTTTTAATATATACAAAAATATATGCATATATATGTGTGATACACAAAAATTTATACCTAAAACTAAATGTAAGTTAATAAATTATAGTATAATTTAAATGTAAATAAATATAAATACTTACTTGGAAATGAATGTCTTTATTTCGTTAAATTACAAGTATGATTTCTTTTAAATCTAATTGAACTTCATTATTTGTTTCTACATTTAAGAAAACTGTTACTGTGCTCCCATGTTTAGAATAGTCCTGAACCTTGGTCTGTTTGAAGCTGTCTGTCAAGCTTCTAACTTGACATTAAAAATTACAATCTCATGAATTAATTAGGATTTCTTTAGTGGTATTAAGAAAGCTCTTTGCCTTTGCTTAGTTCCTACTGACTCATCGAGTGTTTTCTTTTTAATTGTAGTTGAGTACTGAGAGTGCTTGTTTCCATAATGACTCTATGCTCTTTTTCTCAGTAGTTTTTATTAGCTGAATCATTTATGAGTAAGTTAATATAAATTATCACTCATCACTATAGGCAAATATTTCTTTACCACAGCTACTAGTTTGTAATTCAATAAAGACATTAGCAGTTGTTTCCTAAGAGGGTTTTGCCTTTTATTCTAAAACAAACAACTGTATGTCTGTCTGTCTATCTATCTATCTATCTATCTATCTAATAGATATCTCAAAATAATATATAAATAAACTGAATAAGTCTCCTAGATTTGTTCTTTGAAATATTCAATATAATTTATTAGTTCTTTTTGGTGTTGTAGTTTTATCTCTGGAGGAACACAGTAACTTTAAACTTTAAATTAGATATTAGAAAACTTTTTTGAAGTCCCAGTTGGTAACCATAAGATCTATGTCACAGCTATCTGAATATGCTGACACAGTGCCAAAGCAGCCATAGACAATATATAAATGAATGAGTATAGCTGTGTTCCAGTCATACTTTACGGACATTGAAATTTGAATTTTATGTTTTTTTGACATATATTTACATATTCTTTAAATATTACCATTTTAACAATTTAAAAATATAAAATTCATGCTTAGCTCACAGGCCATACAAAAATAGACCTAGATTCAGCTTTGACTCAAGGGTCCTAGTTTGCAGAACCCCTGCTTTAGATAATGGAAACCTTCATTTTTTTAAGGTACATAATTCAAAATCTTACAGGAGACACTGTCATGCATATTCCTCCTCCTTTCTCCAAGACACTTGCTTCTGTAACATCTTTTTCTCAATCTGTGGTAACTCATCAAATTGCCTCAGAACATAGCAGTACTCTGCTCCAGCTCTATCTTCTCCATCCCCTTTGTCTTCATTTCTTTGCCTCAACTGGACAGATACATTGAGACTAACCTTTTTTCTCCCAAGATTGTAGTTGTAGAATCATTAATTCTCTTTATTGTTCCCTTGATCTTTCTTTTATATCTTGTTCCTTCTCTCCCAGACTATTACTAATATGATTTTTTTCTTTTTAATTAACAGAACTGTGTTTTTGTAAACTATTTTGAATGAAACATTTCATAAATTACATTTATGGTCACATAAGTTTGAAAATGTGGGCATAAAATAACTCCATTACACATTAAGCATATTAAAGTTTCTAAAAATTGTGAGTAAAAAAAATTTAGGCTAGATGCAGTGGGTCATACCCGTAATCTCAGCACTTTGGGAGGTCAAAGCAGGAGGATCACTTGAGCCCAGGAGTTTGAGACCAGTCTGGGCAACATAGTGAGGCTCTGTCTGTACAAAAATTACAAAAACATTAGCTCGGCATAGTAGTGTGCACCTATAGTCCCAGCTACTCTGGATGCTGAGGTGGGAGGATTGCTTGAGCCTGGGAGTTTGAGGCTACAGTGAGCTGTGATCGTGCCACTGCATTTTAGCTTGGGCAACAGAGCAAGGCCCTATCTCAAACAAACAAAAAAATTTACACTTAATTTTAACCTAGCATTTCTCCACATATTTAACCATGGAATCCAGTTTTTTAGACTTCCTGTTCCTTTCTGTCCCATGCATGTTGGGAAAGGCCACCCTAGAAATATGTAATGTCTGTGTTTGGATCTTTAAAGTCAAGTAGGACTTTTGGCCCTGCATGTATCTATAGGGGAAGTGTAGGAGTTTTGTTCATTCATTAAATTACAAGCCTATCCTTAAATATGTGTGAATTGAATGTGTGAATGTAGGTGAGGATTTTGAGTAAAAACAATGAGATATTTTAGAACAGATGGTATTATTATGTAAAAACTCATAAAAATATGACATTGAGTTTTGATTTTTGGCTACTCAGTATGAAGCCTACAAATACAACCCACTTTGAAGAGTAACAGTATAGGTAACAGTATGGAGTCAGCTAAAATATTTGAGTACTTTTTAAAGCAAAAAATTACTATCTTTATAGGAAAATTAATTTGTCAGAAACTTTTGGAATACAGTTAATTGTTTATATCTTAAAAGTAGCACTAATTTATGTTTAATTATAAGCATATAGATAAATGTCTTGAGTGAGTAAAAAAAATTATTTCTGCTATAAATTTATTTCATTGTTAAAATGCCCCTTATCAGGAGTTAGAGCAGGCAGAAAAATAGTCCACACTGCATGTTTCCCCTTGTCCTCAATTTGTGACTTTTCAGAAGATGCTTATCACATACCTGCTGAGAAGGCAGACAGGCTTTAGTCAAGGAGAGGTAGGTCATACAGAAGCTGTTATTCCAAGTAAGCCAGTCATGTTGGAGTTCTGGGGCACTGCTGTCTAATAGAGATTTCTCCAAGATGGACATGTCTTATATGTGTACCATTCACTGCAGTAACTACTAGCCATATGTAGCTACTGAGCAATTAAAATGTGGCTAGTGTGACTGAGGAATTTAAATTTTACTTAATTTTAAGTAGCCACTTGTGGTCAGTGACTACCACATTGGACAGGACAATCATGAAGAAATTTCACCAGACCCAGCATTTTAAAATAGGGATTTATTTACAGAAAATTAGGTTGTAAATTGTTTATCCTTATGAAAAGACTCTTAATAGTATACCTTTTAATAGTACATTAAAAGTATTTAATTATAATTAAAATCAATATTTAAGTATCAGAATATTTTGATAGTTTTTATTTGTAATGTTTTGTTCTAAAATACTTTTTCTTACAGATAAGAAAAAATATGAAATTATTAAGCGTGATATTCTCCGTGGAAAGTCAGTGCCACATTATGCTGCTATTGAGCCCGATGGAAATGGTCTAATGATTGTATCCTACAAGTCTTTCACATTTGTTCAGGCTGGTCAAGATCTTGAAGAAAACATGGATGAAGACATGTCAGAGAAAATCAAAGGTAATTTTTATTCTTAAAAGAGCTTGTTTGTATTTGCGTAAACATATATTTGTCTTTTGTTTTCCCAGTTAATAGTTCTACACGGGCAAGATAAATGCATAATTTTTTCTTTATTTTCTCATATATTTTCCAGAAGTCTTTTATGAGGTATACCACCCTAATAGTGTGAATGAACTGGTTTAATTTGATCATTTTGTTATTACCAAAATGTTTTTTTAAAAAATCATTTATTAGCTTCCTTGATTAGATGCTTAATAAATAGTTATCAAATAAATAAATAATGTCTATTTGCTATTAGTATTGATGGTATTAATAGTGTAATATTGAAGATACTAATTTTTAAAAATAAATTAAGCTAACCTACCTGTTCTTACCTTTTATACTAAACTGAAAGTAAGTTCCATGAGGGCAGAATCACATAATTTTATCAATGTTGAATGAATGAGTGAAGGTTATGTTTTAGCATGAAAAGACTGGCCATACACAGTGGCTCACGCCTGTAATCCCAGCACTTTGGGAGGCCTAGGCGGGCGGATCACAAGGTTGGGAGATCGAGACTATTCTGGCTAATACGATGAAACCCCATCTCTACTAAAACTACACAAAAAAAAATTCAGGCATGGTCCCAGGCAACTGTAGTGCCAGCTACTTGGGAGGCTGAGGCAGGAGAATCGCTTGAACCCAGGAGGCAGAGGTTGCCGTGAGCTGAGATTGTGCCACTGCACTCCAGCTTGGGCAACAGTGAGACTCTGTCTCAAAAAAAAAAAAAAGATAAGACTAACAAGAAATTTCAGAAGAAATTTATATTTGTAAATAAAGAACAGACATTCTTTTAAAACTATTCAAGAGAACATTCCTCTGTAATAATTACTGTTCATATTTCTGATGTTCATAGCCAGAGAATAGTATATTTTACTTAACAGAGATTTTTACAATATTTAATAATTATACATATTTTTCTTTGAATCTACCTTTTTTGTTAAACAAGTTAATTATTTTAAAAAATTAGTTTTACCTTTTTATTTTTAAGTGAAAGCATGTTGATTAAGAAAGTAAGGAAATAAAAGAATGGCTACTCCATAAGCAGAGCAACCTAGATTTACTATTTTTGGATGCCTTAAAAAATGAATTATTTGAAAAATATTTGAAAATATTAATGTAGTGTATAATTGAAAAATATTTTCCACAGAGTTTATAAATATATGCACCTTTGAATACAAATCTTGAACTTAGTAGGCCTTTAGACTTTTAACACCTTGGTTTCCTCATATGGGATTCGTTTTTTGTTAGATTATCTCTAAGATCCTTTCCTGAATAAATGTTACTATTCTGTCTAATTAGGATGCTAACCTCATCTAAAGCTTAGCCAGATAGCTATTTATTTCACTAAATCATGTGTCTTTAGAATTCCTTTGGTAAGCAATTGTGAGGGAGTGGAATGAATGCCTTAATCTTTGGAGCCATTCTGCCCAGATAACTTGGAACCATGTAGTTCCAAGAGAGATTGAAGTCTAAGTGGGACACATCATGTCTTTAAATTACTACCACAGATACTGTTTTTCTTGATGACATCTCATGCTATATCTTGACTTCCCCCCAAATTCATTGTTCATTTTGTCATAGGATTTTCACAGTAATAAAGGAGAAGTGTTGTAATTTTTAAAAATTATGGGTAGTTTGGTCATTGATTGGCATGTGTAATACTTTCTGAATATTAATATATATACTGGTTTCCTTTCTGTTAACTTCAGGAAGACTGGTATTATCTATTGGCTGTTTGGCATTTTAATAATATGTTTTTAAAGACCTAAAACACAATCTCTAAAGGCATAGAAAGGTACTCAAAGAAACCAATAATTGAGAAAATTATTTTGGTGTTTTTATACATTCAACAATGTATACAATGGGGAGGTGATTAAAAAATTGTGACTTTCCCTTTAGCCTACATCCATGGCCTTTAATTAATTAATACATTTTTAAAATTCCAACTTTTATTTTAGATTCAGGGAGTACATGTGAATGTTGTTTTACCTGGGTGTATTTGCATGGTGCTGAGACTTGGGGTACAGTTGATCCTGCCCAGGTACTGAGCATAGTACCCAACAGTTATTTTTTCAACCCTTTCTACTCTCTCTGGTAGTCCATAGTGTGTGTTGTTGCCATCTTTATGTCCATGGGTACCCAGTGTTTAGCTCACACTTATAAGTGAGATCATGTGGTATTTGGCTTTCTGTTCCTGCACTAATCTGCATAGGATTACGGCAACTTGCTATATTCATGTTTCTGCAAAGGACATAATTTTGTTCTTTTACCTGGCTGTGTAGTATTCCGTGGTGTATATGTGCCACATTGTTTTTTTCAGTCCACTGTTGATGGCCACCTATGTTGATTCCATGTCTTTACTGTAGTGAATAGTGCTGTGATGAACATACTAGCCCATGTATCTTTTTGGCAAAAAAATTATTTATTTATATATATATATATATATATATACACACACCCAGTGTTGAGATTACTGGGTTGAATTGTAGTTCTGTTTTAAGTTCTTTGAGAGATCTTCAAACTGCTTTCCACAGGGGCTGAATTAATTGACATTCCCCCCAATAGTGTATCAGCATTCCCTTTTCTCCACAGCCTTATCAGCATGTGTTGTTTTTTGACTTTTTATTAATAACCATTCTGACTGGTGTGAGATGATATTATCCTTGTAGTTTTGATTAGTGCTGATGATTAGTGATGAGTATTTTTGCATGTTGGCCATTTGTATGTCTTGTTTTGTGAAGTGCTGTTCATGTCTTATGCCCATTTTTTAATGGAGTTATTTGTTTTTTGCTTGTTCAGTTTTTTAAGTTCCTTATAGAGCCTTGATATGAGACTTTTGTTGGGTGCATAGTTGCAAATATTTTCTCTGATTCTATAGTTTGTTTACTCATAGTTTCTTTTGCTGTGGAGGAAGTCTTTCATTTAATGAGGTACCATTTGTCTGTTTTTTTGCTGTTGAAATTACTTTTGAGTACTTAGTCATAATTTATTTTGAAGGCCAGTGTCCACAATGGTGTTTCCTAGGTTTTCTTCTAAGATTCTTACAGTCTGAGGTCTTACATTTACATCTTCAGTTCATCTTGAGTTAATTTTTGTATATGGTGAGAGGTAGGGAACCAGTTTCATTTTTCTGCATATGGCTAGCCAGCTATCCCAGCACCCTTATTGAATAGGGACTCCTTTCCCTATTGCTTGTTTTTGCTGCCTTTATCAAAGATTATCAGATGGGTATAGGTGTGTGGCTTTATTTCTCGGTCCACTGGTCTGTGTATCTGTTTTTGTACCCTTTTTGGTTATTGTAGCCCTGTAGTATACTCCGAGGTCAGTTAGTGTGATGCCTCTGGATTTGTTCTTTTTGCGTAGGATGGCTTTGGCTATTTGGACTCTTTTTTGGATCCATATGAATTTCAGAATAGTTTTTTCTAGTTCTGTGAAATAATATTGGTAGTTTGATAGGAATAGCATTTAATCTGTAGACTGTTTTGAGCAGTATGGACATTTTAACGATATTGATTCTTCCAACCCATTAACTTGGAATGTTTTTCCAGTTATCTGTGTCATCTGTTATTTCTTTCAGCAGTGCTTTGTAATTCTCCTTGTAGAGATCTTTCACCTCCTTGTTAGATGAATTCCTAGGTATTTTATTATTATTATTATTATTGGCAGCTACAGTAAATGGGATTGTGTTCTTGATTTGGCTCTCAGCTTGAACATTATTGGTTTATAGAAATGCTACTGGTTTTCATACATTGATTTTGTATTCTGAAACTTTACTGAAGCCATTTGTCAGTTCCAGGAGGCTTTTGGTGGAATCTTTCGGATTTTCTAGGTATAGAATTATATCATCGGCAAAGTTTGACTTTTCCTAATTGGATACCTTTTATTTATTTCTTTTGTCTGATTGCTCTGGTTAGTACTTCCAGGACTATGTTGAATAAGAGCTGTTGAGAGTAGGCGTCCTTATTTTGTTTCAGTTCTGAAGAGGAACTTTTGAGAACTTCGTTTTCGCCTCTTCAGTATGATGTTGGCTGTGAGTTTGTCGTAGATGGCTCTTGTTATTTTGAAGTATGTTCCTTTGATGCCTAGTTTCTTGAGGATTTGTAAAATGAAGGGATATTGGATTTTATTGAACACTTGTTCTTCATCTATTGAGGTGTTCCTATGATTTTCGTTTTTAATTCTGTTTATGTAGTGAATCACATTTATTGATTTGCGTATGTTAAACTAACCTTGCATCCCCAGGAAGGAAGCCTACTTGATCATAGTCAATTAAGTTTTTGATGTGCTGTTGGATTCAGCTTGCTAGTATTTTGATGAACATTTTTGCATCTATGTTCATCAGGGATATCGACCTGTAATTTTTATTTGTGTGTGTGTCTTTGCCTGGTTTTGGTATCAAGGTGATGCTGCCTTCATAGAGTGAGTTAGGGAGGAGTTCCTCCTCCTCGATTTTTTTTGGAATAGTTTCAGTAGAATTGGTACCAGCTTTTCCTTGTATGTCTAGTAGAATTTAGATGTGAATCTATCTGCCCAGGGCTTTCTTTGGTTGATAGATTTTTTATGACTGATTGAATTTTGGAACTTGATATTGGTCTGTTCAAGGTTTCAGTTTCTTTCTGATTCAATCTTGGGAGATTGTTTTCCAGGAATTTATCCATTTTCTCTGAATTTTCTAGTTTGGGTAATACAGGGGTTCATAATAGTCTCTGGGTTTTTTTTGTATTTCTGTGGAATTGGTTGTAATTACCTTTTCATTTCTGACTGCGTTTATTTGCATCTTCTCTTTGTTAATCTAGCTAATAGCCTATTGATCTTGTTTATCCTGTCAAAAAAAAAAAACAACTTTTGGTTTCATGGATTCTTTGTTTGGATATTTGGGTCTCAATTTCATTCTGTTCTGCTTTGATTTTAGTTATTTCTTTTGCTAGTTTTGGTATTAATTTGGTTTTTTTCTTATTCTGGGTGTGATATTAGATCATTAATTTGAGATTTTTCTAACTTTTTGAGGTAGATATATAGCACTTTCCTCTTAACACTGCTTTTGCTGCATCCCAGATAATTTCCATGATATTGTGTGATTTTAGAGAGATCTTCTTGGTATTGATTTCTATTTTTATTCCACTGTGATCTTAGAGTATGATTGGTATGATTTCATTTTTTATAATTTGTTGAGACTTGCTTTATGGCTGAGCGTGTGAGTGATCTTGGAGTATGATTTACATCTCAGTGTGTATGATTTACATACTCAGTATGGAGTATGATTTACAAATCTACAGATGAGTAGGATTTATATTCTGTGGTTGATGGGTGGGGTCTTCTGTAGATGTCTGTTAGATCAAGTGTCAAATTTAAGTCCATAATTTTTCTTTAGTTTTCTACCTTGATGATCTGTGGGATGCTGTGAGTGGTTATGTTGAAGTTCCCCACTATTGTCTTGTGGCTAAGTCTTTCCATCGGTCTAGAAGTACTTGTTTTATGTATCTGGGTGCTCCAATGTTGAGCACCCAGATATTTGGGATAGTTCAGTCTTCTCATTGAAATAAACCCTTTATTATTATGTAATGCCCTTTGTCCTTTTCTTTTTTTACCTTTGTTGGTTTAAAGTATGTTTTATCTGATGTAAGAATTGCGGCCGGGCGCAGTGACTCACGCCTGTAATCTCAGCACTTTGGGAGGCCAAGGCAGGTGGATCACGAGGTCAGGAGATCCAGACCATCCTGGCTAACGCGGTAAAACCCCGTCTCTGCTAAAAATGCAAAAAATTAGCCGGGCGTGGCGGCGGGCGTCTGTAGTCCCAGCTACTTGGGAGGCTGAGGCAGGAGAATGGCGTGAACCCTGGAGGTGGAGCTTGCAGTGAGCCAAGATTGCACCACTGCACTCCAGCCTGCCTGGGTGACAGAGCGAGACTCCGTCTCAAAAAAAAAAAAAAAAAAAAAAAAAAAAAAACCCCCTGCCCTTTTTGTTTTCCAGCCCTTTACTTTGAACCTGTGAATGTCATTATGTGTCTGATAAGTTCTTGTAGAATGCAGATGGGCCTTGTTGGCCTTGTTTTTTGTTTTGTTTTTTTTTTTTAAATCCAACTTTCTACTCTGTGCCTTTCAAGCAGGATGTTTTGATCATTTACATTTAAGGTTAATATTCTTATATGAAGTTTTGATTCTATCATGAAGTTGTGACTGGTTACTTCGTAGTTTCTATCATGCAGTTGCTTTACAGGGACTGTGACTCTGTCCTTGTGTTGTTGTGGTAGCAGATATTGTTCTTCTGTTTCCCTGTTTAGAACTTCCTTAAAGATCTCTTGTTAAGGCTGGTGTAGTGGTAACTAATTCTCTTAGTGCTTCTTGCCTGGAAAAGATTTTGTTTCTCTTTCACTCACGAAGCTTAGTTTAGTGGGTATGAAATTCTTGGTTGGAATTTCTTTAAAAATTCTGCAAATAGGCCCTCAATCTCTCCTTTCTTGTGAGGTTTCTGCTGAGAAGTCTGCTGTTAGCCTAATGGGGTTCCCTTGTTTGTAATCTCTTTTCTCTAGGTGACTTTAAGGTTTTTTCTTTAGTGTTGACCTTGTACAGTCTCGTGCTATATGCCTTGGTGATCTTCATTTTGTATAGTATTTCTCAGGTGTTCTCTTGATTTCTTATACCTGGATGTCTCCCTCTCTAGCAGGATTAGGGAAATTTTCTGAATTATCCCCTCAAATATGTTTTTCAGTTTGTTTAGTGTTTATTCTCTGGAATGCCAGTAGTTCATAGGTTTTGTTACTTTACATAATTTCATATTTCTAAGAGACTTTGTTCATTTTTTAAAATTATTTTTTTCTTTATTTTTGTCTAGCTAGGCTAGTTTGAAAGACTGGCCTTCAAGTTCTGAAATTCTTTCTTCTGCTTGGTCCAATCTGTTGATAAAGCTTTCAATTGTATTTGGAAATTCCGTAAGTGAGTTTTTCAATTCCAGAAGTTTATATTGATTTATTTTAAAGATGTTTATCTCTTCCTTCATTTCTTGGATTGCTTTAGAAGTTTCTTTGTATTGATTTTCAACCTTGTCTTAGATTTTGTTGAGCTTCCTTGCAATCCATGCTTTGAATTCTTTGTCTCTTATTTCTGAGTTTCTATTTTGGTTAAGGACCATTTCTAGAGAGCTAGTGATATTTTGTGTTCTGTCACTACATTCAGAATTTTTTATGGTGCCACAATTCTTGAACAGGTTTCTTTTTTTTTTTGAATTTTTTTTTATTATACTTTAAGTTCCGGGATACATGTGCAGAACGTGCAGGTTTGTTATATAGGTATACACCTGCCATGGTAATTTGCTGCACTCATCAACCCGTCATCTACATTAGGTATTTCTTATAATGCTATCCCTCCCCTAGCCCCCCACACGCCGACAACACCAGTGTGTGATGTTCCCCTCCCTGTGTCCATGTGTTCTCATTGTTCAACTCCCACTTATGAGTGAGAACATGTGGTACTTGGTTTTCTGGTTTCTTATCTAGAGATCCTGGCACTTCTAATTTTTATAATATTTTTGTGCAGGTAGGATTCTTTTTT
This sequence comes from Colobus angolensis palliatus, assembly GCF_000951035.1. Lineage (NCBI taxonomy): Eukaryota > Metazoa > Chordata > Mammalia > Primates > Cercopithecidae > Colobus > Colobus angolensis. The sequence continues at coordinate 307,372 of NW_012118877.1, forward strand.
CTTTCTTTGCTTATAATATATGTATATATATTTTCTTTCTCTTTCCTTCTCTTGGGGGTGTGACTGTAGAGAGTGCTGAGTAGGGTCTTTGGGCTTTGCTTCCACCGCCCTATGCACTTCTGTTGGCAGGTTGTATATTGGGCTATGCAGTTTAACCTACAAACCGGTAGATGGTCTTATTAGTAACAGCCAATTGCAGCCAGTGCAGCTGGTATATACTTAATCCTTGTTTACTGGGAGAACTGTCTGTTGCCTCAGGCAATGGGCTGATTCTTGGATTGCACAGTTGTCTGAGCTCCCTGCTCAGCCCTGGGGATTGGGTGCCAAGATGGGCGGGATGAGACTGGGCAGATCTGCCTACAGGATCCCCCTGTGGCAGGTGTGGGCACCAGCGCTGAGGGAGAATCTACCTGGCAGCCACTAAATGCCTACAGGCATGCCTAAGTGTGGAGCTGAGAAACACCCCCAGCACCACGTTCTCTGGACAGGATTTGGGAGATGGCATGAACTCCTAATCTAGAAGAGCTACAGGTGCCTGGAGCTCTGCCTGGGCAGGGAGCAGAGAGGGCCCCTCTGTATGAAAATCTTTGCACAGGAAATGTAGGTTAACTCAGGCTGTTGAAACAGGCAAACAGGTGCTTTGAATGCCTGAAAGTCTGCCTGAGTGTGAAGCAGAGAGGGCCCCCCTACACCAGATCCATGCATAGGAAATGTGGGGCAGTTCAGGCTGCCCATCTGGGCAAGGAGGTGCTTTGAATGTCTGGAGGTCTGCTTAGATGTGGAGTGGAGAGGGCCCTGCTGCACTGTGATGTATGCACAGGAAGGGTTGGGGTAGTATGGCCTTTAATTTATACTAAAAGTGCATGGGATTTGCACATCCTTCCATTCCCATGATCTGGCAGAAGCTATCCATTGAGATATTATTATGTAACTGCTTTGCTAGCTTTTCTGGGTAACATATTTTGTGTTATTTTGAACTAAGGAATCACTCTGTGTGTGTGTGTGTGTGTGTGTGTATGTGTGTGTGTGTTTAAGGGAAGGAGTGAAAGAGGGATGAAGGGAGGGAGAGAGGGAAGAAATGAGGATAAAGGATTGCTATCATTAGTATTTTATGAGTGCTTTATCTCCTCAAGCATTAGGTAAGTCTGGAAGGGGAAATTTTCATGTTAATTACTACAAATCTGTGAGTGAAAATTCCTCAAAGAGATCTGTGCATATTTGTTTATAATTACATTTTGTGAGATAATCACTAGTAAATATACTAAAATTCTTTTAGATAGGTTTTGTGTGTGCGTATGTTTTCTCTAATTTCTTATTACATGATGCATTTTTCTTTTCCCAATAGAACCTCTGTATTACTGGCAACAGACTGAGGATGATTTGACAGTAACGATAAGGCTTCCAGAAGACAGTACTAAGGAGGACATTCAAGTACAGTTTTTGCCTGATCACATCAACATTGTACTGAAGGATCACCAGTTTTTAGAAGGAAAACTTTATTCATCCATTGATCATGAAAGCAGTACATGGATAATTAAAGAGAGTAATAGGTATTTTTATAATTTTAATATTCTATTATCTTTTTTCTTTTTACTCTTTCCACAGTTGGATACATCAGAGATTAGTACAATAGTTCTGTCTGTATTACTGGTTACTTTTCTTAAGATATAATAAAAATATAATTACTGTGTCAAAGAGCATGTTTCTAGTTGAAATTAAAGATAATAGCATAATTATCACTTAGAGAATATGGTAGTGCTTTGTTTTACCAGCTTTGGATACAATAATAATCATAGGTAAAAATGGCTATTTATTTTAAATTGCACTTTTCCAGACTTTTTAATAGAAATAATTTTTTTAACTTTAATTTGCTGGCCTGATAATATATTTCCATTCTTTAAAATTTAAAATATACAAAAGGATATAGAGTGAGAAGTCTGCCTCCAACACAAGCCTATGGGTCACCTATCCTCCCACTCACAATCAGTGTTGTTACATTTTTGCATACGTTCAAGCACCACACATACATTTTTCTTTTCTTTAAGGAAAACTACTTTTGGCGGCTAGCTGCAGTGGCTCATGCCTGTAATCCCAACATTTGGGATGCTGAGGTAGGAGGATTGCTTGAGGCCAGGAGTTTGTGACTAGCGTAGGCAAAAAGAGAAAATCCTGTCTCTAACAACAGCAAAAAAGTTTTTAACACATATTTTACACAATTAAACATCTTGGTTTTGTTCATTTGCAATGATAAATCTTAGGGATCTTTCCATAATGAATATATAAAAATTATTAAATTCTCTTTTATGATATGGTATTTTATTCTGTCAACTGCACCATCATTTTAGACAATGAATCCTCTATTGTGTTAATTTAGGTTGTTTTCAATAATGTCTGTGTATATACATATTATTTCACATGTGTAGAAGTATATATGAAGGATAAATTTCTAAAAGCGGAATAATTAATATTTCTTTGTAAGTTGTAATTTTTTCTTATGTAAATTCTCCATTTACATTTCTTTTGTGAATTGTGTGTTCAGTACACAAAGCCATAAAAGAAATACGTAAGTGGTCAGGCACAGTGGACTTTAGGAGGCTGAGACAGGTGGATTGCCTGAGGTCAGGAATTCGAGACCAGCCTGACCAACATGGTGAAACCCCGTCTCTACTAAAAACACAAAAATTAGCTGGGCGTGGTGGCACAGGCCTATAATCCCAACTACTTCAGAGGCTGAGACAGGAGAATTGCTTGAACTTGGGAGGCGGAGGTTGCCGAGACCGGGCCATTGCTCTCCATCCTGGGCAATAAGAGAGAAACTCCATCTCAAAAAAAAAAGAAATACATAAGTTAAACTTCATCAAAACAGGCATTTTCTGCATAGCAAAATTAAAAATTTTTGTTCTTCTAAAGATACCAGTAAGAAAACTAAAAGGGGCCGGGCGCGGTGGCTCAAGCCTGTAATCCCAGCACTTTGGGAGGCCGAGTCGGGTGGATCACAAGGTCAGGAGATCGAGACCATCCTGGCTAACATGGTGAAACCCCGTCTCTACTAAAAAATACAAAAAACTAGCCAGGCGACGTGGCGGGCGCCTGTAGTCCCAGCTACTCGGGAGGCTGACGCAGGAGAATGGCGGGAACCCGGGAGGCAGAGCTTGCAGTGAGCTGAGATCCGGCCACTGCACTCCAGCCTGGGCGAAAAAAAAAAAAAAAAAACTAACTAAAAGGTAAGCCATGGACTGGGAAAAAAATATTCACAGTATTCATCTTAAACAAAGGGTTTTCATTCTTAGTGTATAAGGAAGCCTTACAAATTCATAAAAAAAAGAAGCCAATTTTTTAAAATGGTTAAATTATTTGAATAGACCTGTTACAATAGAAGATATGTGAACAGCTTGAACAGCTAGTAAGCCCATCAAAAGGCAATTATCATTAGACATTAGGAAAATTAAAACTAGAGTGAGACACCAATACATAACTAAAACTTTGAAGACTGACAGTATCAAACGTTGGCAAGGATGTGGGGCACCAGCAACTCATTCGTATCTGGTGCAAGTGTAAAATAATAATACAATCACTTTAGCAGACTGTTTAGTAGTTTCTTATCAAGTTAAACATATACTGATTTTTAATCTAACAATTCTACTCCTTGATGTTTAACCAAAATAAATGAATGTATATAATTTTTTGTTTTTTCTGAGACAGGGTGTCACTCTGTTGCCCAGGTTGGAGTGCAGTGGCACAGTCACTCAGCTAATTTTTTTGAGTTTTGTAGAGATGGGGTTTTGCCATGTTGCTCAGACTGGTCTCGAACTCCTGACCTCAAGGGATCTGCCTGCCTTGACCTCCCAAAGTGCTAGGATTGCAGATGTGAGCCACCATGCCCAGCTGAAAATATATATTAAAAAACAAAACAAAGCCAAAACAAATTTGCAAACATATATTCAGAGCAGGCACACTTTCAAAAGCCAGAAACTGGAAACATCTCTAGTGTTACTGAAAAGGTGAATGGATAAGTACGTGTGGTATATTCATACAATGAAATACTACTCTGTCATAAAGTGCTAGCAGTAAATAAAAAGCAATATGAATGAATTAAAAACATTTGAGTGAAAGAAACCAAAGACAAAAAATCGTACTGTATGATTCCACATACAGAATTCTAGAACTGGCAAAACTAATCTATGGTGATACAAATCAAAACACTTGTTATCTCTAGGGTATAGGGAGATTGACAGGAGAAAGGTCACGGGAACTGCCCGTATGGTGGAAATAATTCAGTATCCTCCCTGGATTACAAAGTGTATGCATTTGTCAAACTCAGTAAATTCTACACTTAAAATCTGTAAATTTTATTTATAAATTATACCTCAATTAAAGGAGCAAAACTATCTTTTTAAAAAAGATAAAGTTAAGTGTCTTATAAAACTAGAATCCTTTGCCCCCCCACTACTGTGCCATTTTGCAAATCTATTATTCCAGGCAATTTATTCCCTAATTATTTGGATTAATAAAATTATTTTCTTTTAATTTAAATCAAGTCTTAGTAATTATTAAATTCAGTGATGGATTAATGAATAGAGTTAGGCAGTTAATTTTTTAAATCATCAGATTTGGTCAGAAATGAGAAATGGTTGATTTAAAATATGACCTAAATCTTGTGCTTTAAGTTGATGTTACATAGAGGATAACTTAGATGTTTTTACACAAAGTATAGTTCTTAATTAGTAGTATATGATCCATGTGAGTCTGATACAAGTCTCAATCATGAGCGTCTAAGACAAATATATCTAGCTCATAGAAAGTTTGGAGTTGTAAAAGCAAGTATCTTACATTTCATTAATGAAGACATTTGGTGATTTTGTTACACTTTTTAATACATCAAAAATAATTGCTTGAAAGGTTCTTTTAAAAGTATTTTGTATCTCCACATACTCTATTTAATTATGTTTATGTGTATGTGAGTCACATTTACAAATTGGCAAACCAACTAGAACTAACATTGTTAAATGTAAGTCATCACGCAGTAACCCAGCAAAGGTCTAGGGGAATAGCTTGACTTCATGTAAGTAGTTCAGCATTCAGTGCATCAACATAGATCAGTATTATTTTTCCATTAAATTTGAGGTGTTTGATTATTACTTTGTGTTTAAAAAAGATAATTACAATGTGGTGTAGGTGGTATCGTTGGTTTAAAAACACATGATTTTCTGTACTTGAGTAAATTATTCGTACCTCTCATTTTCAAAAGTTATTGTCTCACTTTTTAACTAATCTGTAATTAATTATGTTTGGCATTGTGTGGGTTTTTTTTGCTTGGATGGTAGCAGACAATACTAGTTTTAAAACGTATAAATGCAGTCTTACAAGAAGGGTGCACTGATTAGCTATGCAAATTAGTGATGGTTTGGAAATTATAACATTGTATCAACTCTTTCAGACCTCTTTAGGTAGCAGCTAGTTCACTGGGTAAATGTTCTTTAATAGTTATTTATATATATTTTTTCACTACTGCAGAATAGTGCAGTAGTGAAGAACATGGACTTAGAGCCAGACTGCTTAAATAGCTTGTGACCTTGGCAAGTTGCTTAACCTCAGTACTTTTTTTCTTACTTGTAAAATGGTGATGATAAAAATATTTCCAGTACTTTATTTGGTTGTTGTAACCAGTGAGTTAAAACATGTAAAGTGCTTAAGACAGCACCTGACATATAGGTAAGTATAAGCTATTGTCATTATTACTATTACTATCATCATCTTCATCATCATCATCATCATTATCATCAAGATTACCTTTATCCTGAGAACATGTAACTAAATCTCGGGACCGGGCACAGTGACTCACACCTGTAATCTCAGCACTTTGGGAGACCAAGGCAGGCAGCTCACTTGAGGTCAGGAGTTCAAGACCAGCCTAGCCAACATGGCAAAACCCTGTCTCTACTAAAAATACAAAAATTAGCCAGGTGGGCATGATTGCGTGGCCTGTAATCCCAGCTACCTACTGAGAGGCTGAGGCACAAGAGTCACTTGAACCTGGGAGTCGGAGGTTGCAGTAAGAGAGATTGTGCCACTGCACTCCAGCCTGGGCAAGAGAGTGAGACTCTGTCTCAAAAAAAAAGAAAAAAATGTAACTAAATTTGGGCTTTTATTGTGGTAGTAATTTTCAGTGCTAATGATAAGTACTCATTATTATTTTGTATAGTCTCTTAAAATAGGTAGTTTCAGAAAAATGTTAAATGCTGTAATTCATAAGGTAGTGATTATAACAGTCTTGAAAAAGAACGGCAGATAAGTTTGCATGTCCTATTTGATAATTATAATAGTTATTATTGTATTCTTGCAGTTGTGTTCCAGGGCATGAGCTAATATGGTACACATGTATGAAAGATGGCACATGGAAAAGGTTGCTTTGTTGTGGAATAGCTGTCACCACTCCACTTTTCTGTTACAGCAGTGGGTGCTCCCAAAGCATCTTACTTGGGTTTTCCTTCCTATTCCAGAGGAACATGGGCCAACTTACTTCTCCTGCTATGTCCATAGTCTGCCTTGACTCTACTCTCTTTCCCTTTCCTGCTGCATCAGTCCTTGATCTCAGGGTTCCCTGACAGGCCATTTTTAGTACATTTGGAATTATTTAATTGTTTGCATGTACAGAGTTAGATTTTACATAAGTTAATAGAGAACACATTAACATCTTTTTTCCCTGTATTACCAAAGTTATTTTTTTTCCTTATTTCTACTTTTCAATTATTTAACATCTGTATTTTAAAACTAAGATTTGCATTCATTTAATCTGCTTGATCTTTAGGTTAATAATCATATATTATGGTTCTTAGTTTGTGAAAATAAAGTTAATTGTTGGTTCCAGACACAAAGAATTATCCTTTAGTTACAGGCCTTTTCCTCTTTGCTTACATGCCCACATCCCCTACCATTCCCCAGATGTCTTATAGATCCATGCTTCTTGTATTTCTATTAAGTTCAGGAACATACTGCACACCAGTACTTTCTGGATGACCTCACTCTTTCCAGCCAGTTCTCTCTTCAGGCCATTTGATGTACCATTTCCAGTGGTACTTTCTTTGTTTATTAAATCTGGACTATTCGCCATTGGATTATAGGTTTTCCATCACATGCAGAATTTAAATGGGCAAGATTTTTGGTAAACCATCCTGTGGACACTGGAGAGTTCTTTCTATAGAAGATAGAAACAAACAATGTTTGTTACTGATTGTATAATTTGTATAATTGCTTAATGTAACTTTACTTTTCTCATTTAAACTTCTAGCTTGGAGATTTCCTTGATTAAGAAGAATGAAGGACTGACCTGGCCAGAGCTAGTAGTTGGAGATAAACAAGGGGAACTTATAAGAGATTCAGCCCAGTGTGCTGCAATAGCTGAACGTTTGATGCATTTGACCTCTGAAGAACTGGTAAGTAGTTGAAATACTAGTGTGACTTTCCAAGGGTCCAAAAATATGTTATGTGGAGATTATGCCATGCTTTTCAAACATTGTTTTGCTTTTCCTAATGTAAAAGATACCTATCAGATACTACTGATCTGAGTGATGTTTGAATATGGCTTAAGTTCTAATATTTATTTCTTACACTATGTAAATGCATACATATATGTGTGGTCATACTATATAGAGAGTTTGCCTGCATCTGTGTATGTGTGTGTATGTATTGTGCGTGTTCTCTCTCTCTTTCTCTCTCTACATGTATTCTTTAGAAGAATCAACTGACCAGTGCTGGTAGGACAAAAATTATGTTAAAATGTATTTACTAAGAATCTACTTATCACTAAAATTTTTGAGGTGATTTTAGAATTTTGCAAGGATATATGTATCATATATAGTAATTTTTTCTTTGTAATGTAATTAATTGTGATGATTACAGTGACACCACAATACTTAATCATGAGGTTGAATATGTTCCCACTCTGATGACGTGTATGATCATGTTAAGAATGTGAACAAATACAGCAGTACATCAGAATTTTAAATTATATGTTCATTTTCTAACAATGATATCAGCATATGAAAGATGTCTGGTTTATTGCCATCTTGAATTATAGAGATGAGGAAGACTGTACAAAGTATTGTTTATACTATAATGTTAATTGCATCCCAAGATAGAAAAAAAGGATTAGAATATTGAAAGTGAATGTCTGTATCAAAAGGAAACATGGCCAGATAGAGAAACCAAGTTTCATGTTTGCCAGTAGTAATTGAAAATTTCAGGAATCACTGAAACTCATATATAGGACTTCAAAACTTTGATTTCATAGCCCTGTGTACAACAAACCATACAGGCTGCATTGCCTTATATTCACTCATTAAGCAAGTATTATTGTGTTAGGCTCTGGGGATATAATAACAGTGACAGTGTTGGAGATGTGTTTTGAGATTGTAGATAATTGCAGTTAACTACTTTTTAAACTTGATGGTTTCAATTGAATATTAGTGTTTATGAGAAAATTATTTATGCCTGAACACCAGTGTGTTTGTTACATTTTGAAAAGACAAACATACAATCTTATCTGCAGCTGAAGGCAGTTTTGTTTTTCAAATATTCATACTTGTCTTACTGCAGTGGTTAGAATGTCTTCTCCACAGCTATATAGAACTCTCATATGGTAAAAGCAGACATTCTTGCCTTATTTGTGATCTTGGGGAAAATAATTGACTATTTTATCATTAAGAAGGATACATTCTTTTTATTACATTGAAAAAACTTTCTTCTGTTTGTAGTGTGCTGAGAGTTTTTATCATGAATGATTATAGAATTTTCTGCATTGGTGGGATAAGCCCTTTTTGGTCAGGTTTTTTGTTTTGTGTTGTGTTGTTTTTTACCATCCTTTTCCAGTTTGAATATCTGGGTTATAACTTTGTAAAATGATTAGGGACGTGTTCTATTTGTAGAAGAGAATGTATAGAACTAGTGTTATGTCTTAAAATGTTTGGTAGAATTTGTCAGTAAAACAATCTGGACCTTGAGTTTGCTTTTTTGGAAGGCACTTAATGATGGTGCTTTAGTTTTTAATGTTTTTAATTTTTTTTTTAATTTTTATTTATTTATTTATTTATTTTGAGAGGGAGTCTCGCTCTGTTGCCCGGGCTGGAGTGCAGTGGCCGGATCTCAGCTCACTGCAAGCTCTGCCTCCCGGGTTTATGCCATTCTCCTGCGTCAGCCTCCCGAGTAGCTGGGACTACAGGCGCCCGCCACCTCGCCCGGCTAGTTTTTTGTATTTTTTAGTAGAGACGGGGTTTCACCATGTTAGCCAGGATGGTCTCGATCTCCTGACCTCGTGATCCACCCATCTCGGCCTCCCAAAGTGCTGGGATTACAGGCTTGAGCCACCGCGCCCGGCCGTTTTTAATTTCTTCTAACAGATATAGGTCTAATGTGAGCATCTGTTTCCATTGCTTTTGTTTTTCAGTTTTCCATTTCTTAATTTCCATGTTACATGTATTATGTTCTTCCTTTTGTTTACTAGGAATTTATTTTGCTTTTTTGTTTTCTGTTTTTGAAGGTGATAGCTTAGTTCATTTTTGAACTTTCTGTTCCAATGAGAGCACTTAATGTTGTACACGCCCTTCTAAGCACTACTGTAACTGCATTCTCTAAATTTTTAGCCTGCCTTAATTCCATAGGGATTGATTTGATTCGATGCTGGGCTTTGGTCTTTTACATGGCTGATTTATTCCATGTTTATTCTTACACCTAAGGCAAAACTTTTCTTTTACCTCAACTGAAAGCCTAGGATGTTTACCAGGGCTTCTCCTACTGTGTGGACTCTGAAGTCTAATTTTTGACTCCCAAGCACTTTAACACCCCAAACTCAGCTTTTTGGCCCCTTATTTGCTGATTTCTGCTTGTCTTTTTCAAGTCAGTTTAAAAATCAGTAAATGGTCCTCGGAAAGCAACATAGCATTTGCTCTGTTGAAGTTTGACCCTTTTCTCTGCAATTTCCTTTTCTCTATAATCTTGTCTTGTGAAGCACTGGTGATCTTGATAGTCCTGAACTTTTAATTTTTTCTGCTTCTAAAGTATGGATAATTGGAAGATGAAGGGAAGGAGAAATCTATAGGATACTTTCTCTATTCTGTTGGACATTGATATCTCCTTGAGACACTGTGCAGAATGGCATCAACTAACCAGGAGATTGCTGGTGGTGCCGTTACAGCCAGTCACAGCAACCATGATTGTTCCCATTGATACTTAGACTACAGGCAACAGCCACAACTAGGCGGTTCCATATTCCAGCTGGGACATGGACACATGTTGAGTATGTAGATCTTCTAGAACTTCCATCCATTTAGTTTCAGATTCTCTCAGTTCATTTCATTAAATATTTAATAACATGAGAATTAACATAACTCTGTATCTTAGCAAACTAGATGTTTACACATTTGGTCAGTTGTAGAATTGTATTTCTGCTATATGCGGATATTGTATAATTTATTGCTTAATTATTGTGATCCTGTTACTCTGTGAGGTATATAAGACCAGACAGTGACCCTTGCATTGAAACAAGGGAACATTTAAAAATTGCTTTTATGAATTTATTTATGTCTAGTTTAGGCTTTTTAACAATATTTTAGTGTTTCTGTTTGGATAGATGTGTGTGTGTGTGTGTGTGTGTGTGTATTTTAGTGGTTCTAGAGGTTACATCTTTGACTTATCACCAACTGTCTTTAAAAACTTACCACTTCATCTATAATTTAAGAAATTTATATTTTCCTCTCTTCTGTTCTTTGTATTATTATTGTCTTACATTTTGTATTAAAATTAATATTACATTGCTATTTTAGCTATAGTCAGTAATTCTCTTTTAAAAGATGAAAAATGTGAAAAAAAGGTTTTTCGTTTACTCTTATATTTGCCTTTTCATCTATTCTATATTCCTTTGTGTTGATTGACATTTTCATCTGATGTTATTTTTTTCTGGCTGGAGAGCTTTTTTTAGCATTTTTTTCTAGTGTGGATTTGCTGGTGGTAAATTCTCTCAGCTTTTTTCTGCAAAAATATTTCTCTTTTCTTCCCTTTTCTAAAGTTATTTTTGTTATGTATATAATTCAGCGTTGACAGGTTTTTTTTTTTTTTTCTCTTACACTTTCAAATACACACCACTGTATTCTGGCCTACATAGTTTCTGATGAGAAGTCAGCTGTCTTTTACATCTTTGTTCCTCTGTAAATAATGTATCTTTTCCTCCCCTGTCTGCTTTTAGGAATTTGTTTATTACTGCTTTTCAGAAATTTACTTATAATATGACTTACTGTGGTTTTTGATTTTTTTAAAAAAATCTTTGTTGTGCTTGGAGTTCTTTGACATTCTAAAGTGTTGGCCATTACTTATTCACAATTTTTTCCCCATTCTTCTTGCCCTCCTCCAATTACTCATATGCTAGACCACTTGATATTGTTCCACAGATCACTGAGTTTCTCTGTTTTTATGTTTTGTCTTTGTGCTTCATTTTGTAGTCACTATTGCTATTTTTCAAGCTCACTGGTCTTTTGTCCTGCAGTGTCTAATCAGCTGTCACATCTGTTTTGCTTTTCATTTCAGATTTGTGTTTTTATATCTAGAAGTTCAGTATGGTTCTTTTCTTTCATCTCTCACTTTCTCATGTTTATGTTTCCCTTTACATCTTTGAGTATATGGAACATGTTTATAATACCTGTTTTCATATCCTTTTCTGCTGACTTTGTCATTCTGTTATTTCTGTTTGTGTGATTATGATTTTATTGGTCATGGGTTTGCAATTCATTTTTAATTACTGCTGTAACCTTAACATTTTTAAAGATGAAGAAACCCATTCCCTTGTTTATTTGTTTTACTTATTATTTTATTTTCTGGACTAAGAATCCAAATCCAGATAAAGAAAAACCACCTTGCAATGCTCAAGAGTTAGAAGAATGTGATATTTTCTTTGAAGAGAGCTCCAGTTTGTGCAGATTTGATGGCAATACATTAAAAACTACTCATGTGGTAAGTTACTGATATTAATATTTTTATAAAATTTTGTCAATAGTTAACTCAGATGATGATTGGCCTGTATATGTTTTTCAAAGATACTTGATTAGCAGTTATTGGCTTTGATAAGTCTCATCACTCCATAAAGTAGCATCTTTTCATATGCTCAGTAAAACAGTGTTGTGTAGTTTTGGTACCACTGTATATTGACATCTTTCAATTTGCGCTTTTCTGGACGGGTTTTGCATATATAATTGTGACCCTATAATGTATAATAACTTCACTTTTTTTTTTTTTTTAATTCAACATTATGCACTTAAGCGTTTCCTCATGTTATTTAAATGTCTGGTTTAATGGTTGGATTATACTATGATGTTGGTCATGTCTGCATGTAGTGATTCTACCCATTACAGTAAGTAATAGCTTTTTAAAAATACATTATGATGATGCTATTTTTAAAAATCTCTGTTATATGAAGCCTTTTCTATTTCCAGGGAAATTTATCTAATAACAAGTTACAGAATTCAAATTAATGAATCATAAGCCTCTGACAAATTGATTACCACTTATATTTTTATTAGTAATGATTGCAGTTATTGCCTGATTCACTGCATCTTCACCTTCACTTTTTTGTTTGATCATTACTAATTGGTGTGCAGAATAAACTTGTGCCAATCTTTTTTTTTTTTTTACTGTCAACTGTTTCATGTAATAACTATTTCTTTTGTGAAGAAGTTTTTATTTGTCTTAGTGTTACTTACCAATTTGTATGACGTGTTTTAAATTTGAATAATGCCTCTATATCAAGTGAGTTAATTTTCTTCTTCTTTTTCTATTTTGGAATATTTGTATTCACCTCATTAATTCATCTGGAATTTGTTTTTCCTTTTCTCTCTTGTGTGCCATATATATATATATATATATATATATATTTCACATATATATATATATTTCACACCCTGCCCCCTCCACCCCCAAAATTACACTGTGTTTACAAGCTTTGACAGATTTGTATTAAGATACTGAAGAAGACTGCCTGGAGTGACTTGATGCAGTAGATGTAGATTTTTTTTTTTTTTTTTTTTTTAATTTAGAACCTTATTAGACCTTCCTTCTTAGGGGAATCCTTAACCATTAGTTATTACTACTAAGTGTGTGTTTCATGGAGTTGTTTCTGTGAGCAGGGTGTCTCAGGCAGTTGGTGGCTAATTTAGAGCTGTGCATATAGAAATTAGTGTTATTACTGAAACCAGAAGGAAATTTGGGAGACTCATTCCAAGCAAAAGCAACAGAGGAGATTGAGAACAACTTGGTCTTTTGTTTCTGTTTTTAGACTTGTTAGTCTTTGATACAGGTTTCAAAGGCTCTGTTTTCAAGAAAACCCTGAAAAATTTCTGCCAAGTTTGCCCTGATGTTTCTTTGTTATGTAGAGGTTTGGGGGAAAGTGTATTCTACCAGAATTCATGTAACCGAAGTTAAAAGTGTCATGGGAAGCTGGTTTACCAGGTCTGAGTTCTGGCCCAACATCTTACTGACTGAAAAGAAATATAACTGTTCGTCTCACTCGCTGTCCCTTCCTGGTCTTTTTGGATACTTACCAGCTTTCTTTGATGGCTGAATGTTAATTAGCACTCAAAGAAGTTGTAAAATGAGCATTTCTAGATTATACCTATGTGGATAAATGAGGTGGAATGGCATAGGACCAATGGCTAGGCAGAAGTACCATTTGAAGCTGTATCAAAATTAGGTATTTGCTTTTACAATTAATTTCTATCTCTGCACTGCTCTCTTCTTTACCACGCTTTAACACTAGTAAGTTCTAAAAAGCACATGGATGACATTTTACCAGTGTCCTCAACACCTACCAAATGTTCTGATTCATGATAGTTGCTTAATACATTTCTGTAGAATTATCTTTTAGTGACAGTCATTAAATTAAAAAAAATTGTTTTAGGTCCATCTTGGATCTCAAGAAATGACTGTCTTTCATTTTCTCCCTTCCTCCTCAATTAATCTTCTAATTGAAGAGAAAGCAGTATTCTTAGATTATTATATCCAGGCTGGCTACTGGTCAAAACCCCAGATTATCAGAGCTGTTTCGAGTTTTTAGGAGTTTTACTTCCTAGCTGTTGTTTAGTTTTGACATAATCTTATAGATGATTCCCTGAATTGTGATAAATAAGAGCCATCACATAGCTACTCTTCTCTTTGTTACCTTGGGTTAAATTTCAGAGAACCAGTTTCAGGTGTGACTGATAGAAGCCTCTTGAATCTGACTAACTGGAGATTTAATGAAGAATCTGGTTGTTCTTCTTAATGTTACACTTTTAGGTGCTTTAATTCTTAGATACTGTTTTCTGCCAAACTTTTACAGGGAAGGCAGCTGTATCTTAGGTGTCATAAAATGCTGTGGTTTAAACTTAGCTTCCCTGAAAATTTCGGTTCATCTTAGTACTCCTAAATAGTGTTGATCAGTAGTTTAATGATGGTCACTGAGATACCCCCAGTTAATGATACATTTCTTCATTTCTTATGTTTGAGCATATTAATTAAAACCAAGGAATGGCAAAATAAAAGCATTATTACTGATACATTACAGTACAAAAGCTTAGTGGATCTACATACTAAGTCCTAGAATTTAGCAGATGTAACTATAGTCACAGGCAATGTTAAATCAGCTCTGGCTGCCCCTAGAGGGGTAGTGGAAAACTCTTATTTCCTGAGCCCTCTAGCTCCTTATATGAAAAAGTGATAGAACTGAGAAAAATATACTGATTTTTCTTACATTTACTGATCAAATGTGACTTCACTCCTCAGGAATTTATAAAAGCTAGAATGTTATAGCAGTGGATCTTCTCAGTGTCGTAGATCAAGAGTGGGGAAGAAGTCTAATATATAATAAACAGGGACAATCTTTCCAACTTCAAAGAAATTCCATATTTCATCTTCTTCATTTTACGGATTTATTAAGACAAGCTGAGATAGATGGAGTTTATATGGGATCAAAGAGAGAGTCAGTAGTGGAACTAGATCTCTTGGGCTGCCAGTATGCTTTCCATAATTTTCCCTAAACCAACAGGATCATAAATTTCTCTTTGGAGATCCTAAGCTACTACAGTTCGTCCTTACTTCTGAATAAATACAGTTAGTCTTACTTCTGTGTTCCTAAGGAATGTGAACAATAGATTTCTGTGGTAAGCAGTTTCTATTCTCAGAAACTTAAGAAATAAACAAACAATCCTTCATTGTACCATAGCTTTTATTTGATGAGACATTTCCAGCATTTTGTACATACCTTTTTAACTAATCACATTTCAAAGTTTAATTGCTGGTTTAACTTCAATTAGTGTATAATTAAACTAAAGATTCTTATCTTTGTTTCAGTTGGATTTGAAACCAAACTTTCTTTTTATAAGTATAAGCCCTTTATGGTAGAACAATTTTTATTCCTTTGGGTATATACACAATAATGGGATTGCTGAGTCAAATGATAATTCTGCCCTGAGTTCTTTGAGAAATCTCCGAACTACTTTCCACAATAGCTAACTAATTTACATTCCCATTAGCAGTGTATAAGCATTCTCTTTTCTCCTCCATGTCACCAGCATCTGTTTTTTTTTTTTTTTACTTTTTAATAATGGCCATTCTGACTCATGTGAGATCCTAAACACTGAATACATATGGACACACAAATGAAAACAACAGACACCAGAGAGCCTACTTGAGGGTGGAGGGAGGGAGGAGGATGAGGATTGAAAAACTACCTGTCGGGAACTATGCTTTTTACCTGGTTGGCAAAATAATCTGTACACCAAACCCCCATGACACACAATTTACCTATGTAGCAAACTTGCACATGTACCCCGAACATAAAAGTTAAAAATTATAGGCATTTTGATTTTTATGTTACTAATTTTTATATAGACAAAAATGCACTGAAGTAAAAATGCATAAACGTATATGTAGAATGGATACTCATACAATGCTTGAAATTTGAAATTACTTTACATGGGAAGATTAGTATATTCCCTAAGAGTTTTAGAAAATAATGCTATAATAAAAAGATCAGAACTCTATGTTTTAAATGACAAATATCCCAAAATATGTTTCCTTTTAAGACATGGACATTAGGGTTAGAATTGCCATTTGGAAAATAAAATGTTAAATAAATAAATGAAGCAGCACAATAAAAGAAATAACAAATATCAGAACTGAATATTTAATATTTCTCTGAAATATTAAATTGGTCACTAAAGTGTAAAGTGCAAATCAGAGTTCAGATAGAATTGAAGATGAATTATTTTTACTTCTATCTAAGAGCTGTCAAAATGTTAGCCTCTGGCCATATGGTGACTATTGAGCAATTGAAATGTGGGTAGTCTGAATTGAAATGTGCTATAAATGTAAAATACACTACCAGATTTTGAAAATATGAAATACATAAAACATAAAATATTACTAATTAATTTTTATGTTGAAATGACAATCATTTGGATATGTTTGGTTAAATAAAATACATTATTCAAGTTAATTTATCCAGTTTCTTTTTATGCTTAAATATGACTCCTAGAAAATTTAAAATTATGTATGTGGCTCCCATTTTATTTCTGTTGGACAACACTGATCTGTAGTAATCAAATTATATAGACTTGAATGACCAGAAGGTGATAGGATATTTTTAAGTATTAGATTATGGTGAATTTCTTAGATCAGATGATATTCATCTATTGCTTAAGACAAGGGTCCCAATCCCCCAGGCCACGGACCTTACAGGTCCCTGGCCTGTTAGGAACCTAGTCGCACAGCAGGAGGTGAGCAGTGGATGAGCTCCACATCCTGTCAGATCAGCAGCAGCCTTAGATTCTCATAGTGGTGCTATTGTGAACTGTGCATGCAAAGGATCTAGGTTATGCAGTCCTTATGAGACTAATGCCCGATGATCTGAGGTTTCAACCTGGAACCCACACACACCCCCACCTTTGTCCGTGAAAAACTTGTCTTCATGAAACGAGTCCCTGGTGCTAAAAAAGTTGGGGACCACTGGCTTAAGATATAAAATTGAAGCACCTGAAAGAATATTTGTAACTTTTAAATAAACTCATCAAGACAGGAAGAAGAAGAGTTACAAACAGAAAATAATTCTTTTAAGTTAATGTCATTATGAAAGGAAGTAGGAAAAGCAAGTGCTGTATATTATTAATCCTTTCAAGAGGATATTAAGGATAGGATCAGAAGTTATTAGAGCATTTATAATAGTGTAAATAGTTATAATAGTTTAAAAAACATTTTAAAAGTATCTAAACCAGTGGTTTTTGGTCTCAGGACCCCTTTACATTCTTTTTTTTCCCTCCATATTTTATTAAACTATTTGGAAATGGAAATTTTAAATTATTATAAAAAGCAGAATTATCTATTACAAAAAAAGTCATTCAAAGTAATGAATAATCAAGTAATTTCATGTAAATGGCATTTTTATGAAACAAAATTGTTTAATTACAAACAGTTCATTTGTAATTAAAATTAATATGTTAGAGGATTTGACATTTATTTTTTAATCAGGTTAAACTTTGTCCTTGCAGTTATGTTTGACTGATTAATTAGTATTCTTAGCAAGCCTTTTAACCACCCAATGGGTTTACTTTGCCTGCCTTTACCTCCTTCAGCTTTTTGGTGTACTTAGTTTTTATATTTGGATTATATTTATCAAAATGTATCATTAAAAATTAAGAAATTTTAAAAATACTCATTTAAAAATAATAACCTATTGTTAACATAAATAATATTTTCTAATGAAAATTAGAGCATTTTCCAGAATAATAAAAAAAAGAAATGTCATTGTTTTACATTTTTGCAGATCTCTCTAATGTCTGCATTAATATAGTTGAATCCTTATATCTGCTTCTGCATTCAATCTTTTGCAATATACTGCGGTTGAAATATATTCAGATTCCTATAGATATATAATTGGAAAGAGAGGGGTATTTAATTAACATTTGCAGTTAATGGTGAGTTTTTTCCTTTGATATTACACCAAAATTTGACGTGCCCATTTCTTAAATATTAGTTGCAATGTAAACTTTTCATGCTCTGTTACTTTAAAATCAGTTGGTTTTTGAGACACTTTGAATGGATGTTTTATGCATGACGACAATTTGAAAATATTGCTTCTGTGAGTTATTCAGACTTTCCAAATGCTAATCTATTTCATTATTCGTTATAAACCGATACACACATAAGCGTTTGTTAATATACCACTAATCTCACCAGAAGAGTGTTTTAAGGATTGGCAGGCTGTCATCCTCATGGTGATAAATATGAGTTCTTCAAAATTCTAAGTTTTGTTCAAAAGCTGAAATTTTATCATTGGCAACAAATACTTTTGGGTGTTCTCCTTGAAGTGATAGACTTCAGTCATTTCCTTTGGGAAAATGTTTACCGAATCTCAATTCAGAATAACCATAGTTTGCAAACTGTTGTTTCAGGTAAAAATACTCTTCCATGAAAAAATGGCCATTTCAGTGTTTACAGCTCAAACGATTCCCAAGTGCTTTTCCTTGAGACAACCATGGTACTTTAGTGTGCAGCAGAACTGCTTTATGTGTGCTTCCCATTTAATCATGCAGAATACTAAAAAGACATGTACTCAAGAGTCAAGATGTAATAAAATTAATCATTTTTCTCTCTCAAGGATATTTTAAAGTGAAACTGGCCTTTTCTTTACAGTGAGTACATGGCAGTGAAGAATGTAGCAACTTCAGGTAGTTACTAGTATCTGGTGCTATTATTTGCAATAATTTATGCTATCACTCCAGCAATTTTACCTACTTTTTCTTTTGTACCATCCATACAAATTTAAAAATAGGGAGAAAGCAATTTACATCCTAGTATTATTATGAACATAGTTTTAAGTCTATAGACCCCCTGAAGGTATCTCCCAGCACCCCCCTCCCCAACCCAATAGGGTTCTGCATATCATACTTTGAAAGTGGCTTGTCTAAAACAGGGATTGTGTGTATATGCCATTCACACAATAACAGCACTAATTCTTAGAAAGTTACTCTAGAACTTAAAGTATAATAAAAAAACAAAAAAAAAAAAAACAAAAAACTATGAAGGTTCTGAGATTTTACCCCGTTTACAGGCTAACAAGTTAACCTGCCAGTTTAATGGATTCTGGTTGGAGACAGGAAATTACTGGATTGGAGACTTTATTACTTTGCACAGTAAACAGCATAAGCGTTAGCATATTTACACCAATTTCTCAAGTCTAAAATTCCCACTGGACAGAACAGATGGGTCCAGATGGATTCCCACCTACATCAATAGGTTGTATTACAGGAGAGAATACTTGAGCTTAGGGAACTTGAGTCTACTATAATGATCAGTTAGCATGTCTACCTGCTTATTGTCATAAACATTTTGCCCATAGTAATGGAGGGAGACACTCTATCTTCTAAGGCTATTCATTATGCAAACATCCGTGAGTGAACAAAGTTCTTTGAAAAGGAATTTGGAGGAAAGAGACTATTCCAGTGAACAGTTTGCAGACTAAGGAGATGTAGCCTTAGGCAGCTTTCAGTGTAAAATGAAGATGTGTTCTAGAGAACAAAGAGAGGGTTCAGGGTTTCTTTTCTTTGAGACAGTCTCACTCTGTCCCCCGGGCTAGAGTGCATTGGCATGATCTCGGCTCACTGCAACCTTTACCTCCCATGTTCAAGCGATTCTCCTGCCTCAGCCTCCCGAGTAGCTGGGATTACAGGCACCCACCACTATGCCCAGCTAATTTTTTGTATTTTTAGTAGGAACAAGGTTTCACCATGTTAGCCAGGCTGGTCCCAAACTCTTCACCTCGTGATTCACCCACCTTGGCCTCCCAAAGTCCTGGGATTACAGGCATGAGCCACCGCACCTGGCCGGGTTCAGGTTTTATAGCAACAGTTCCTGCCCAGGTTCCCAAGCAGATCTGTTTATGCAAATGAGTGAATGGCAGCTTAGTTCTGATCCGTCAGCACAGCTGAGCCCCTTGGTCAATATAGCTGAGCCATGATTGATTGATTTACTTTGGAAAAATGTTTGCCAAATACCCAATTCTTAATAACCATAGTTTGAGCTGAATAACCACAGCTGAGCCCTGATTGACTGGGGCAGGTGAGCTCTGATTGGTTGGTTTTCAAGCATAAAACCAGAAGTCTCTGTCAAATGTTTCTTTCTAATAGTGAATGATGGGCGAGGGGATTCTGGCTGCAGTTTATTTTGGCACCAACAATAGGAAGTGATTTGGCTTGGCTGTAGAAAAGGAAATCCTGTCATACTTTTACAAAGTCTTTCTGAGAACACAATAGGTGACCACTTCCTCACCCAGCCATGGCTGCCTGCTTCTGTTTTAACTTTGAGCACTTCAGCCATGGGAGTCCATTTGTCTGTCAACTGGGGGCATGAACATTTGGAAAGGTAGTAGAGAGTAAAGAGCAGTCAGTATGTCTGCTTTCAAAACATACAGAAGTTAAAGAGACATGCAGAATTAACTTACAACAATACGAAGTAAAACCACTTATAAAGGTATTTGAATTTTCTTTTTCTTGGTAGATTCCTTTGGCCCATAGAGAGTGGTGGAAGTGAGTAGTCTATTTTCTTGCCCTTATATTTTGATAACTGAAAGAAGTTTTTACGGTAAAGATACTTGTTGCAACAGTAATTGCTGTTCATAACACCATGTAATGCAGTGCTCCATACCTGTGTGTATGTGCACTAGTATAGATTGTATGTATAGGTATATATTATACTTCTTTATGGTATGTACTAGCCCTCACTCATACATAGTGAGGCCCTATGAGTCCTGAGGGCCTGTGAGTCCTATTTGAAGAAAATTTACATTTAGAAAAATAATAAACCATGTAAATTATGTTGGTATGAAGCCATCATTTTAATAAAATTTAAGTAGAAGTCTTTTATAAAAAATACATATTGCTTAAATAGCATTAATGTAAATCAAAATAAACAATCCATGTTTTTGTGTTTTATGTTTTCTAGATCTCATCTCCTAACTACTTCTCCTTATGCCTTTTTCCTCTTGCCCAAGAGAGCTGTCCTAAATGTCTAATATTTCATTGTTAATATTTATTACTGATATGTTTAAAAGCCCTTATCACATTTACCTCTCAATAATAGGTTAATTTCATGTTCTTGAACTCTATGAATGGAATCATACTCTTGGGTATTCTTTTGTGACTTTTTTTCTTTAAGTTTGTGAGGGTCAACCACATTGTCATGTATAGCTGAGTTTCATTTGTTTTGACCCTTACATAGTTTTCATCATGTATATATATGTAATTTATTCATTCTAGTGCGGATTTTTCATTTTCTTGATCTAGCAGTGCTGATGTTAACCTTTTTGAAACTTTCACCTTGTCCTTGTGTAATTTTTAGGTCTATAACAATACTGTAGGTTCAATTTGTAGCCTACTGTTTAAAAATTAATATTGCCATAAGCATTTTACCTATTAGTCCATATTTTTGAAATACTAATATGCTGCATGCTGTCATATAGGCTTATACCACAATTTAATCAATTATCTAATGAATTTCTGTTTCCCCTAGATTTTAAAAAATATAAATTTAATCATTTAGAATACCCCTCTGCATGTATTTTTTTCATTATCTTAGAGTCTTGGGCTTGGATTAAAGTGCTTTACAAATATTGCAGAAGTTACCTGTCACCACTTTTAATGTAACCATGACAACATTGAGCAAATAAATGTATACGGTGCTTACATTCAATTTTGGAGACTATTGGTAATCAAGACAGTCTCTACTTTTAAAACATACAGTCAAGTGGGGAACAAGCATGTAAATAAGTATTTATAACAATAATTATAGTGTACGAAAGTGAGGAAAGAGAGTTGTATCAAACAAATATTGCAGTTTATGTGATCTCCCACTAATTTAGCATTGCTGGAGTATAGAGTCTCAAAGAGGCGTGTGTGTGTGTGTGTGTGTGTGTGTGTGTGTGTGTGTGTGTGTGTGTATGTGTGTATGTGTAGAAATACTACGTAATACTATTTCCAACTTAATGGTTATGAATTGATATCTGAGATATGTGAATTATACATTGAGTTTCTTTGACTCATATTGCAGTTGATTTCTCTATGCTTGTTTTAAATTCTGTTTGCTCCTGTTGTACCCATTATCTATTTTTTAGCTGTTTGAATAACATATGGGCCAGGCACAGTGGCTCATGCCAATAATCCCAGACTTTAGGGGGCCAAGGCTGGAGGATCACTTGAGGTCAGGAGGTCAGAACCAGCCTGGGCAACATAGCGAGACTCCACCCCCACCTCTTGTCTACAAAAAAAAATTTGCCAGGCGTGGTGGTGCACACATTTAGTCCCAGCTGCTCGGGGGCCTGAGGCCCGAAGATCTCTTGAGCCCAGGAGTTGGAGGTTCCAGTGAGCTATAATGGTGCCTGCACTCCAGCCTAGGCAACCTCTAACAGTGAGACCTTCTCTCGAATAAAAGAAAAAATAGCATATGATTTGATTTTGGGTCATAATTGTTGTGGACATTTCACTTTGTTTTTGGTTAATATTGCTTACTTTTTCTCACTTTAATGACAGCCTTAAGTGTTTATATCTTTGAGTAATGTTTATATATTTGCCTTCTTGCACTTAGATTATTGCCCTCATAAAAATCTGATAAATATTCATACTGTTTTTTGATACTTTTATTGTGTCCTAATCTTTTGTGTGACTCTTTGAGGTTTACTTTTAGTATATGGAAAAATCTTTTGAGTAGTAAACTATTAAAAGTATGAATTAGCAAGTACTTGATTTGCCCAGAATAAACTTATTAAATAAGGTAAATTTGTGTTGCCCCTGTTTTTGAGAAAGTGAAATTTATGAAAATCTTTAAAAAAAAAGATGGTGATACTTAGTTTGTATCAAAACAGAAATTAAAGCACATTATGCTTTAATTAAAGTACTACCACCAAATCAGTGAGAAGGTACTTTCTTCTGGAAAAGAGTTAGCAACAACCAGGGCACTGTTCAGGCAGCTGTCAGCCAACTTCCCAGTACTCAACCTGCCTTTCCAGCTCCTCATTAATAGGCCATGAAGTGAAGGACATTTATTGCCTCATTCACCAGATAATCCCATAGATACATCTTTAATGTTGTTAATCAACCTATAAGGCTCTCATTTTTCTCCTCCAGAGAGCCCTTTCTCTGTCAGCATTCCATCTTCTTCCCCAGAATGACAGTGAGTCTGAGATTTTTAGCCTACTTGCAAGCTAACAAGTTAGCCTATCACAGTTTCATAGATGCTGATAAAAAGACATGAGACTCCTGTGTCAGACACAAAGGATAGTTTATCACTGACAGCAGTATCATTAACCCAGAGTATCAGCATTGGACCAATTCCCTGACCCTCAATTTCCACGGGGAAATATGGAGATGACCAGTAAGCCTTCCTGTACTTTGCTTAGAAGAGACATTATTCTACTGGACTTTAAACAAATCTGCCTTTTACTATGGAAAGTGATACTATATCTTCCTAGGTTATTTACGTTATTTGCTTTACAGACATCCTTGAAATAGTAGTCCAGAATTAAGGACTTATATTTCATGCCTCTGCTTCAAAGATATGCAGAAAATGTGAGTGTTTAGGATAATTGTCTCCCAGCACCTTAAAGTTCAGGTATCACAGTAATGCTGACCTCATAATGAGTGTAGTTTTATTGGAGAATTTTAGTCTCTTTCAGGATTGTGAGAGTATAATGAATAATGTTGTTAATTATTGGTTGCCAGTTATTATTACCTATGATGGACTTGTTTGCAGAAGTCTTCAATTCCTTTTTTACCTTTCATTCTCCTCTGAAAAGATGTAATTTTAGTTGCAAATCTTGTATTTTTTGATTCTTAAAATTCTGTACAGTGTCAAGCCCTCAGTGCACTAGAATTCAGTCCTTTCCTTGGGATAGTAATGAAATGCTTGCTTAACTGATACTTGTTTTTTTCTAAGAATCTGTGTTCATACATACTGAGCCTTTCTCCAGGAATATACTCTTGCTAGAAGCTGTTGTTTTAGCTAGGATATTTAATTATTTTCCTTCTAGAATCTTAAAGGGCAAAGCCATTTTTACCAGCTATCATAAATTACTATCCCAGTTGGAAGAATTTTTATCAACATACAACTTTTCTTTCTTCCCCAGCCTTTTCCTAGGGAGACTGCCCGTCACACCCTAGATGAGATGAAGTCTCTGTGTTCCTGGCTGGAGGGATTGAAAGATAGTTGATAATAAATGCAGTTTGTTTATTATTATTATCATTTGCTATACATTTTGTGGATTTGACAGTAATATAAATAGTAAACCTGACACATGAATACAGTTACCTTATTTGTGACAAGAGTGACATAGCAGTGCAGTGGGAAAAGGATGGTCTTTTCAACAAATGGCACTGTGTCTGTTAGGTATCTGTAAGGAAAAAAAAGTATTTTGACTTTTACATCACACCATATGCAAAAATCAGTTACACATGGGCTACATATGAAATAATAAACTATGATAATAAACATGAAATAATAAACTAATAAAGCTTTTAGAGGGAAACACAAAGTCATCTTTGTGGCCTTGGAGTAGGCAAAGATTACTTGATTAGGACATGTAAAAACACTAACTCCAAAACAAAGTGAGCAATGGATCAAATTTAACATCTGTTTTTCAAAAATATGTCATTATGAGAGTAAAACAGAAGCTACAGAGAGAGGAATGAATTTGTAATACATATGTTTGACAAATGATTCAGTATCTGCAAGACCCAGTGGGCCAGGTACCTGTTTTTATAAATAAAGTTTTATTAGAACTCAGTCATAGACATATATTTATATGCTCTCTATAGCTACTTATAGACTACAACAATAGAGTTTAATAATTTTAACAAAGACTATGGCCTTTAAGCCTGAAATATTTACTGTCTGACCCCTTAAGTTTGCTGATTCCTTCTGTAGACAGTACTATACTTGCTTGATTACTGTAGCGTTACAGGGAGTTTCCTTTCAGATGGTGTTAGTCTTGATTTTTGTTTCCCTAAATCGGTTTAATTCTTGTAAAAGCTTTACAATCAGCTTTTTAATTTGCACAAAAATGTCTATGGGGCTTTTAATTGGAATTGTGTTGTATCTGCAGGTCCACTTGAGGAGAATTGATACTTTAATGATAATTGAATCTTCTGATTCATAAGCATTGTCTCTTCATTTATTTAGATTTTCCTTAATGTGTCCTAGCAGCCTTTTGAAGTTTTCAGTGTGATATTTAATCCCAATATTTTATATTTTGGGATTCTAATATAATGAGTATTTTTTAAATTTCCAGTTTATTTTGTGTATTATGTAGCAACAGTGTTACTTGACTTTATATTGTAACTTCAATAAATTATCTTTTTCCAGTTACTTTTTTGTAGATACTCCAAGATTTCAACGTACAGGGTAATATCTGCGAATAAAGACAGTATAACTTCTTATTTTCCAATCTGCATACCTTTTATTTATTTTTCTTACAGTATTGTACTAGCTAGGATATTAGATGCAGTGCAGATGTCATTGGTGAGAATAGGAATTCTTGTCCTGTTCATAATCTTAGGAAGAAAGATTGAGTAGTTTACCATTATTAAATATGACATTAGTTCTGGAGTTTTTATTTAAGTAGGAGTCATGTTTCGTCTTAGTTTGCTGAGTTTTATTTTTTTGTCATGAAGAGGTGTTGAATTTTTAAGTGCTTAGTTATGGTGTGTCTTTAATCTCCTGTAATTTGGAATAGCAAGTTAACCAACATTTTTTACTTTATTTTGTACCTTTTTTATAGATTATCTTTGAATTGGATTATATATCCTCAGCGGGTTCAGATGTTGCATTTGTTTTGTCAAGAATACTACATAAAAGTTGTTTCCCTTTTAGTGTATCACATTAGGAGGAATTTGGTGTCAGTTTTTTCCTACTCTTGTGGTGGAATATGTGATAATGTGGTGTCTACCAGGTTTCTGTATTCTGAGGTTATCTTTCATTTTGAATTAATAAGTACTTTGTGTGAAGATCAAAGTAATCTTTTTAAAGGATTTAGTAGATTATGTAATTTCTCTATTCTTGTTCTCCCTATAGTAGGCTTCCTATGTGTTACATTTAGGATAATTTTCAGCATCCTTACCATGGTCTACAAAGAGCCTTCCAAGTTTCTGCGACTCATTGTACGTGATATTTGTTTAAATGAGACTCAACACATGCACACACACATCTGATGCAAAAGTTTCACAAAACAGTACTATCCTTATTGTATGAGATGTACTCTAATATTCTTCTGTGGTATTTTAATGAAATCAAATAGAAAATCCAGTTCTTGATCTTCCAACTTGATTTTGCTACCAGTGTGGAGACATAGTTTAAAAGAACACTGCTATCCAGTCCCAATGATCTTATTTTTCACCATTTTTTCCTAGTTCACTTTCCTGGATTGTGTTTTGCTTTGTGTTTTGAGACAAGTGTCACCAAGGCTGAAGTGCATGCTCACTGCAGCCTAGACCTCCCAGACTCAAGCAGTCCTCCTACTTCCAGCCTCCTGAGTAGCTGGGACCACAGGCACATCCCACCATGCCTAGCTCGTTTTTGGATTTTTTGTAGATATGGGGTCTCACTGTGTTGCCCAAGCTGGTGTCAAACTCCTGAACTTTCAAGTGATCTTTCCACTTCAACCTCCCCAGTGCTGGGATAACAGGTGTGAGTCACAGCACCCAGCAACTAGTTCACTTTTCTTTAGCTGCACTGGCCATTATGCTGTTCCTCAAACCTACTGAAACATGCTTTTCCCTTAGAATCTTTGCATTTATTATTATCTCTGCCTGAAATGTTCTACCTTTTCTCACTGTTTCCTTTATTCCTCTTATTCTCTTTATTTACCTCTGCTCACATTGTCTTCTGTCCCCTATTAAAACACAACCACATCATCTATCTTCTCACCTGCTTTTTTTCTCTTTTTTTCTGTATAGAACTTTGTATTTTCTGATATGTATCTGTGTATTTCTTTTATCTGGTAACATTTATATGTATCCTCCACTGGAGTAGTCAGTAAAATGTTATGATACATCATAGTTGAGACCTAATTTGATAATTTTCAAAAAAAATGAAAAATACCGGTTTTAAAAAATATTTCTAAGTAATAGTTATTGTGGGTTTTTAAAGTAGAAATTTAAGTACATTTCCACCAATTGTATTTTATACCACTTAGCTAAGATCTGACATCTTCCTGTGCTTCAGTCTCTAGTCAAGGTAAAGAGATACTTAAGTATATAGGTAATTTAATGGGTGTTCAAACAAAAAAATGCAACCCAGGATTTTATAAGACTTCTTTTCCATATTTTTTAGACATCAATTTTATATACAAAACGCACAGAAAACTTATCTATACAGCTTAACTGATGAAACTAGACTATAAGCATATTTATAGTATGTGAGTTACCACATCTGAACTAGTGCCTTCCCAGGGACACACACTCTGGTGGTTAATAGTCACTTTAAAATGGACTTTGTGAGAACATGCAGGTGGTGGTGAAGAACATGAGTTTGGAAATACATCTGAATTTAAATTCTAGCTACCAGTTGTTAGCTTCTTGACTTAAATCTCTGAACCTCTCAAGTTTGAGTTTCCTCTTCTGTTAAATGGGATCATATTCTTAATTCTCTGGTAACGAAGATTAAATAAGGTAGTAAATACAGATCAGCTAAATACTTCATGCATAGTAAGAACACAGTAAATAATTCTAACAGTTTATTCTATGTACAGAATATGAATTTGAAATTAAAGTTTCAATCTGGTATCCTAATACACACTTTATTTCTGAGTCGATAAAACATTTTTATTAATATTATTTTTTAATTTAATTTGGTATTAGAAGTGATTAAAAGTCATCTAAATGTCTTCACTTTGACATTTAATCTTCAGAAGTCTTTAGTTGCTAAGTGTTCTACAAAGAGAATAATAAGACAATGAGTTGACTATTTGAAATACATGTCAGATTTTCCCTAGAGAATATTTTACTCTAATTGTAGTCTTCATTCAA
The DNA here is from genome assembly GCF_000951035.1 of Colobus angolensis palliatus. Classification (NCBI taxonomy): domain Eukaryota; kingdom Metazoa; phylum Chordata; class Mammalia; order Primates; family Cercopithecidae; genus Colobus; species Colobus angolensis. Next base: position 335,454 of record NW_012118877.1, read on the forward strand.
AGACTACAAAGGTAATTCAAAGGTAAATATTACCTTTTCTGTAGTAAATGTAAGAGAAGAAATGTGGAAGTATATTTTATTGCCCAAAGGATTTATGGAGTTCAGAGCTGTTTTTCTTTTTCATGCAGTAAGATATTTAGTTGGTATTAACAAGAAATGAATTTTCCAAATGAGTGAATTGCCTAAATAAGTTATTTTTTTCCGTTCAAATATCAAAAATATTTGAAGCCTTCTTTTTCCCCTTGAAATCTTACTAAAATGTATTATTTGCCCAACATCTTACATAAAGCATTCTGAAGAGAAAGTAACATTTTGTTGATGGTTACATATCATCAGGATGAACATTAATTATCACACTGTGTATTTCTAGGTAATTACCACTAGAGGTATTTGAATTAAATGGGAGTCTTTGCCTACTTCATTTAAAAAAATGTCTTCTGTGTTTGTTTCCACTGCTCATAAGCTATTGGCTGCTTCATCTCACCTCTGGCAGTGCATGTACCCAAAGCAACCGTCATTTTCTTTCTTATTTGCTGTCCTGTTTTGCTCTTGGCTACCAAGTTGTAAACTCGATGGAATTTTGTTCACAGTCAGAATATATAGTTCTCTAGTGAAAAATGAGTTCTGTTTCACCTGTTCTTGACTCAGGAACCTTCTGAACATCTTGTACTTTTTTCTTCCAGGTAATGGCCCATGCTAGATAATGGATAATGTTTTACTTCCCCTGTTTTATCCACTTCAAATTATGATGCGATATCTTTTTGTTCTTCATATGTTTTTTCTTTTTCTCATATTGGTATTTTCTGTCTATAGGATTATACAGTAAGTATACTTTAATTGTGCTTTTTATCACACTTCTTTTTAATTCACTTAATTCACTTAGCAAAAGTAGTATTTTAGTCTCTTTACTTTTTAATCTTAACTGTATTTGCTGTTGTTTTGGAAGAATTCCTGTTACCTAAACTTGTAGAGGTTGCAGGCAACAGAGAAAGCCTTTGGTTATCTCAAGTCACAATGTGAGCATGTATGGAGCCTATGAGGAACAGTGGAAACAATCTCTTCAGATCTCATGGATAGCTAAGGTCATTTTGGAAACAAATGCACTGGCAAGTCAGGCCTAAAGGAAATGTGAAACATTGTTTAGAAAATAGCACAAGTTCTGATGACCTCTTGATAATCAACTTGTTCTCTAAGTCAGTTCTGTGCCATTATGATCACATTGCCTTCTTCTTCATTTGCTTCTGCTGAGCATATTTCTACTTATTGATCACTCCCTTCCTTTCTACATCTTATCATGGTTTCTGCTTACTGTACTCCCTAGCTGTGTTGTCTGCCTGTCTTCTTAGCTTGAATTGTTTATTTTTTGGTATTTAAACTTCCTGATCAAGAGGACTTTATTGTTTTGGGTAACCACCATCCAGTATGAGAAAATACTTCATCATAACCATTTTATAAATTGGTGGATTAAAAATGTTTAACTGTGGATTAGATGCCAACCCTTGATTCTGTTAGCAGAAACCAGGGAAGTGGGTTCCTATAGTACATGGGTTGGCTACTTGTATATTTGGAACCTCTTGTAGACATTGAATTATCACCAGTCTGTTGATTGTAAGTTGAAATCCTAGGCGTTTTAGGCAAGTTAATAAATAGTGATCAAGGAAATTCTTGCTTTTGCCTAGAATGTAGAAAGTTGGAAAGATTGTCATGTCCATTGTAATAAAATAATGCTGGATTATCTATGAAATCGTAACTTTTTAAAGAATCATCAGAAAGCTGAGCTTACAGGGCAGCCAACAGCTTAAAATCTAAGGAAAAGTAAGTGCCGTCAAAGAGGGATGAGATAGGGACACTGGTTCACCTGAACATTGGAGGGAGACAGGAGGACTGCCATGTAAGTGGATAAGAAGGATTCAAGTAACAGGTTGCCAGAGACGTGGTGTGACCCGTAACAGTCACCTGGCATTCACATACATAAGGGATGTTGCTCACACTTACAGGATCTGCTTTATGGACCTTGACCAGGTGCTACCAAAAAAGACTGAAACAGGGAAGGACATTAGAGAAAGCTATCTTGCTGGTTCACAATTGGATTAGAGGGGAGTGTTCTCTGCTGTGGGAAAAGTATGAAGTCTTGCCTGCACTGTTTTTTGTAAGTATCAGCAGCCTAAGCTGCTGAGGGAAGAGCATCAAATCTTAGCTTGCCAAGGGTTCAGAAGAAGACCCATTGCAGCTAGAGGAAAAGATAAAGAAAAACCTCAAAACACCATCTCTATGCCTTGAGGAGGGGCAGAAAATCATCCTGGTTATTAGAAGTCTCCTACCACTAGGGGAAGGCAGTATCACTGAAAAAGCTCAAACCCTGAAACTGAGGTCACAGAGTACTGAGGCTGAACCAGACAGCAGAGAATGCTTTTCCTTGACTCCCCAACCCACATCCCCCTCACCATCAGGCTAGGAAGCACATCAAGCAACAAGTAACCGCAGCCTACCACTAGAGAGGGAGTAAGAGCATAGACTCTCTCTGAGGTGAACATGCACAGTGAAGGCCTTAAGCTTGGGATGGAACAATACCATTGAGGAAAGTACTCAAGCAAAACTGAGTAACCTATGAATTATAGTGAAACTCAAAAAGAAAGTTAAAACATATTTTGTATTGAATGAAGATGAAACGTGATGGCACACGTGGAGTACAGCTGAAGCTTAGGAGGATATTTACAGCATTACATATTATATTAGAAAAGAAAAAAAGTGCCCCAATTTAGTAGTTTAAGCTTTCACATTAAGAAACTAGGGAAAAGAAGAGCAAACTAAATCTAAAGCAAGCAGAAGGAAGGGCACCGTAAGGATAAAAGTGGGAACCAGTTAAATTGAAAGCAGGAAATAATAGAGAAAACTAATAAACTAAAAGCTAGTCCTCTGAAAAGATCAAGATTGATAAGTCTCTAGCCAGACTGAGGAAAATGAAAACACAAAGTATCAATATCAGGAATAGCACTTAGAATGTCAATAGAGATCCTAAAGACACTAAAGTGTAACCCATGAAGTCTTACGAACAACTACGTTTCCATGTATTTGACAATTTATATGCAACAAATTTTTTAAACTGCAAAATTACTGAAGTTCACTTAAGAAATAATTGAGACCTAGCCGGGTGCGGTGGCTCATGCCTGTAATCCCAGGGGAGGCCGAAGTGGGTGGATCATGAGATCTGGGATTCAAGACCAGCCTGGCCAAGATGGTGAAACCCCGTCTCTACTAAAAACACAAAAATTAGCCAGGCATAGTGGTGGGCACCTGTAATCCCAGCTACTCAGGAGGCTGAGGCAGAGAATTGCTTGAACCTGGGAGGCGGAGGTTGCAGTGAGCTGAGATTGTGCCACTGCACTCCAGCCTGGGCAACACAGCAAGACTCCGTCTCAAAAAAAAAAGAGGTAAGACCTTATTAGTCATATCTGTTGAAGAAGATTAAATTTATTTTTAAAAACTTTCAACAAAGAAATCTGCAGCCCCAGATGGCTTCCCTGGTTTATTTTACCAAATGATGAAACAATACCAATTCTCTACAAACTTCTAGAAAGTTAAAAACGAACACTTTCCAACTTATTTTATGAGGCTAGCATTACCCTGATACCAAAGACATTAAAAGATGTGAAAACAGGAAGAAAAAAAAACTAATATCCTCCATGAATACAGACACAAAAATTCTTAATAAATCCATCAATAAGTAAAAAGGAAAGTTACATTATGCCCAGGTAGGGTTTATTCTGGGAACTCAAAGCTGATTTTGTTATTCAAATATCAATCAGTATAATTCACCATATCAACAGACTGAAGAAAAATATTTGATCATCCCAGTAGTTGCAGGAAAAGAATATGAAAAAAAAAAATGGTTCGTTTATGATAAAAATGCTCTGCAAACTAGGAATTGAAAGAAACTGCCTCATCAGAAACCCAGGAGTTAACACCATACTTCATGGTAAAAGACAGAAGGCTTCTGCAACAACTGGGAACAGGCCAAGATGTCTGCTCGCATCACTCCTGTTAAGCATCATGCTAGGAGTCCCAGGTAGGCAATGAGATTGGCAGGAAATAGTAGTGAAAGGCATAAACAGTTATCAAGAGATTCTAATACCACCATGAAAAAGATGAAGCCAAATACCTTTTAGGCATTGTCTTAAAATAATGCTCATGTTCAGTTTCTTTATCCACTCTTAGCTTGGACTCTTTGAACGGAAATGTAAGCTTGTTTTCCTTTTGTGGCATCTGTCCAACTTAAGAAGTAGCAAACATCTGGCAGTGGCATAATCTTTATTTTATTTAGCTGTATGAAATACTCAGTTTTGAAGTAAAAAATAGAGAAGCTAGAATTTATTAAGTAAAGTGAGTATCACATAGTCTCTTACTACATACAGAAAGAAGTAAAGAATTCAGCAATTCTTGCCAGGCACCAGTGGCTCACACTGTAATACAGCAGTTTGGGAGGCTGAGGCAGGAGGAGTGCTTGAGTTGAGTTCAGGACCAACCTGGGCAACATAGTAAGACCTCTCATCTCTACAAAAAAAAAAAAAAAAAAAAAATATTAAAAAATTACCTGGGCATGGTGGTGTGTGCCTATAGTCCCAGCTACTCAGGAGGCTGGGGGTGGAGGATTGCTTGAGCTCAGGAGGTCAAGGCTACTGTGAGCCATGAATGTGCCACTGGACACCAGCCTGGGTGATAGAGACCCCATCTCAAAACAAAAAAAAAACCAAAACAATTCTTTACATATCTCATTTTTTAATGGGATTCTTGTGTCTTATTGTAAATTATATGTAGTTACCGCCATCAAAAAATTGACTAGTTTGTTTACTTTGGATTTTAAACTTTAAGGTGCTTGGTTTTGAGTATATGTTAAAAATCCAAATCTTATTTGAACCATGACTTTGTCCCTTTTCAGGGGCAGATCCATTTACTGAGGAATGTATGCATTATAGGAAGTTACAAAATTGAAAGCAATAAGCATACATTTGTAACCACTGATAAAAATAGAGTTTATTTGACAAAATGACAAGTAGAACAAGAATTCTGTATTTCTCATTTTTGAAATGGTGCAAGAGTATAGAAATTTGTCTCCAGTATGCTGGGATTAAGTCAGAATAACTATGTTATTTTTATAGCTGTTTACACATTTCTGAGACATAAAATTGTGTAAGAACTGTGAGCTACAGGAATATTGCTTGAAAGCTGCTATGCTTTCCTGTTAGTGTTACTCATCTCATTCTTAAAATTTGAAATGCCATTAATATACAAGACAAAATATTTTAAGAATGCTGGAAGGGTAATAATTAACATTAATACTTATTAAGGGCTTTCCTAGACAGGTAATAATCAACATGAACACTTATTAAGTTCTTTCTAAGTGCCAAGCTTTGAAATATATTGTTTACTCATCATAACAATTGTGAAGTGAGTAGTAGTACTACCGTATTTATAGGGTGAATAAAATGGTTTAAATATCCTACCCAAAGTCATAGCTATCACCCTCAAAGAGCATATAAGTGAAATGAAGAGACAGACTCTATGGGAAAGGTATAAATAACTAGTTGCAATACATGATTTCTTTTTATTAGCATTAGGGAAAACTTCTTGGAGGAGAAGATGCCATTCACATATGGCATAACGTATATAATGGACAGGATATGCAATGGGTTAAAAAAAAAACATGAATAAAGGAATGGGGAAATAAGGGAGACAGTTTTGTAAATTGCGATCCAGTTTTCCTAAATGTTATGTTTTAAGGAAAGTAATAGTGAATATTGAAAAGTATGCTGGGGTCAGTTGTTGAAAAGCTTTCAAAATGCCATTTAAGGCAATTTGGACTTTTTTTTTTTTTTTCAAACATTAGAAAGGTATAGGGGGAAATTGTTGAGAAACTAAGATTTCTGTAAGTGAGAACTAAAAGGCACAGAGAACTATATACTAAGTCTAGAAGCTCTTGACCCTAATTACCCTCTGTTAGATTAAGAACCTAATTATGAGATTTTTGCCTTACAGAATCTTCAGCCAGTTATTCTAACTATAAAATAGATAAGTCCCAAATCTAAAGATAGATTAGCCTTGGTGAATATATTACAAAAATAATCACTTTTTACATAACATTAATTTAAAAAAAATTTCTCTACAATATGGAGAAAAAAAGGCAGACTTCTAGTTCTCAAGAAGAATTAGCGTTGTGAGATGGGTGGTATGTTAGGTTGCTGATGTTGCTGCAACAAATTGCTACAAGTTTAGTGGTTGAAAACAACACAGATTTATTCTCTTACAGTTTGGGAGGTCAGAAGTCCTAAAATGATTTGTAGGGACTACAGTCATTCTGGAGGCTCTAGGGAAGAATCCATTTCCTTGCCTTTTCTAACTTCTGGAGGCTGCCTCCATTACTTGGCTTATGGCCCCATCCTCCATCTTCAAAATCAGTACATCATCTCATAATCTCTGTGTATCCCCTTGATTTTGTTGTTATCTCACCTTCTGTGTCTGTGGCCCTCCTCCCTCCCTAAGAACGCTTTTTAATACATTGAGCCCACCCACATATTCCAGAATAATCTCTCCATCCCAGGACCTTGAACGTAATCACATCTACAGAGTCCCTTTTGCCATAGGTAACTTATTGACAGGTTCCAAGGGGTTTATATATGGACATCTTTGGAGGACATTATTCAGCCTGCCACAGGTGGTATGTAAAAATATTAATCTAATACGATAAATAATTTGATAGGAGTCACATACATGATGCTGAGGTTCTCAGAATTCAAGCGGCTCATATAACCATGAGAGTGGGAGAATTCTGGGAGCAACTTATGGTTGAATTGAGTCTTAGAGGATAAGTGGGAATCTTCTCAGGTTAAAAAATACAAGGAGTCCAAACAGAATGCCATGTCAAAGGTATGGCAAAGACAAACTGTATGAAATTGCTAGTTTCATAATTAACAGCACTTGACACAATCGCCATAATGGAAATACATGTAAAGTAAGTGGCTGCTGAAGTGAAGAAAAAAGTCAGAGTGAGGGACTCATAATAAGGCACCTACCTTCATTCTCATCCTCTTATTTTCATGATTGATCTCTCTTGGTGGTCAACTTTCACTTGGTGGCTCAAGGTCCTCTGTTCTTTTCTCACTGCTGTCTGTTCAAGTATGGATGGACCAGAGATCATTCAATTATATCAATCCTCATAATATTCAGTACATTCTTTAGGCACTTGGCTCATGAAAGTAGATGTGTTTTTGTGAAAATATTATTTCAACTTATATTTTATTTTAGCTGTTATTTTTCTTCTGTGAAAGCCCTTGGTTTAAAAAAAAAAATAGACTGTCAGAGTTGGAGTGCAGGGAAGACAGCTGAAGCAGTGTAAGGTCCATCAAACCTTATAATAACAAAAGGCCAGTTAGGTAGTGGTGACTCTGAAAATAAACCTCATCTATCCACTGATCATCAGGTGTAAGGAAAGAAAAGAAATAGTCTGTGGTCTCTGTGTGCTGGCCTTCTCCCCTTATTTTGTAGAGAGCTAGCACTGGCTGTACTCAAAAGCCCTATTTCCCTGGCATTGCTGGGGGAGCAGAAGGTGGGTTGCTCTGACACTGTATTCTCCTGTGATCAGTAGCTTGTGTTGTCACAGCTTTACCAATAATAGGTCTTGCTGGAGAGCCACTTCACAGCTTTCCCTATTGAATTCAGGTCAGGTCTCCACTTCTTACTTTAACCCAACATTTTACTGTTCTCCAGTACGCTTACAAACTCCTAGAATCAATTCAGTATTTATTAATTACTGCGCGTATTTTATATTTTCTACATTTGATGTGATTTTCGTTGGTGTTCTGTTTCATATTTTCAACTCTGATAATAACATTTCTCATAAAGAAGACTATCCTTACAACATATCTTCGTTTAGAAAAAGTATTTCTATAAATGAAATTCCGTAAGTTTCAATTTGATAATTTTGTATTAAAATGAATTTCTGTAGGCATCAATATTGCAATAACAATTATTGATGTTACAATAACAAATGTTGACATTATTGACATATTGACATTGATACCTTAATTAAGCAATATGTTAAAGTAAATAATTTATAAACAGATGTGAGTGTGAATTCCAGCATTGTGATATTTCTCTTGAGCCTAGGACAAGTTACTCAAGCTCTCCAAGCCTGTTCTTTCATCCCTTAAATGAAGATAATAATAGCCTTGTGTGTTGTTGAGAAGATTAATATTTATAACATGCCTGGCATGTAGAGTGTGCTCATAAATTCTGGTAGTACCATTATTCCTAGTGATCATTACAAGTTAGCATTAGTAAACTCCATGTGTATATTCTATGGTTTAAAAATAGTCTGCTTATAAAATTGGTGCTTTATATCAGCAATCCCCAACCTTTTTGCCACCAAGGACCAGTTTTGTGGAAGACAGTTTTTCCATGGGCCTGTGGGAGCTTGGTGGATGGTTTCAGGATGAAACTGTTCCACCTCAGATCATCAGGTATTAGTTAGATTCCCATAAGGAGCACACAGCCTAGATCCCTTGCATGTGCATTTCACAATAGTGTTCATGCTGCTATGAGAATCTAATTCTGCTGCTGATCTGACAGGAGGTGGGGCTCAGGCTGTAATGCTCCCTTGCCTGCTGCTCATCTCCTGCTGTGTGGCCCAGTTCCTAAAAGGCCACTGACTGGTGCCAGTCTGCGGCTCAGTGGCTGGGGACCCCTGCTTTATATCATGTTTTAAACTATTTACTAACAGGTAAGAGGTAGTATATCGCATGGTGATTAAGAACATATTAGACTCTGGATCCAAATTTCAGCTCCATGACTTATTGCCAGGCTGACCATCAACAAGTTACCTAAATGCCTTGTGCATCACTTTCCTCAACTTTAAAATGAACATAACAGTAGCAAATTTATCTCAGGGATATTATGAGGAGTCAATCAGATAAAGTATATAAAAAGTATGAAACAGTTGCTGACACTTAATGCTGGCTGTCAGCTTCTGCCATTGTTATTGTTGTATTATTAATGTATTGTTGGGTAAAAAAATTTTTTTTTAAATCACTTTTTAGGTGAATCTTGGAAGCAACCAGTACCTTTTCTCTGTCATAGTGGATCCTAAAGAAATGCCCTGCTTCTGTTTACGCCATGATGTTGATGCCCTACTCTGGCAACCACACTCCAGCAAACAAGATGATATGTGGGAGCACATAGCAACTTTCAATGCTTTAGGTATAAAGCAAACTCTTTGACATTTTCCATGAAATCAAAACTACAGTCATCATTCATTTAAAGTTCGTTTATTTTTTTTTCTTTTTAATTTGAGCTGTCCTGATTACATTTAGATTGATTTATGCTATGATTTGTTTTCTTGTACTAGTGGATGAGTGTTAGCACTGTTGGAACATTTAGACTGATCTGTTTTTATGCTTATACAGAAGATCAACACAGAATAGAAATGAAAGTGGTTATCTAACCATTTGAATTATTCTAATAAGTCATTTGCTTTTTCTAATTCTATAAGCCATATAATACTGGAGTCTGAACAAGGAGCTTGGTAGTACCCTACATGGAACTTGTATTCAAGTTTCTTCAGAGTAATCTTCAAAAACATCATAGAATTCCCCTAAGGTGTAATGCCCATTAGGAGACATCTTTTGTCAAGATTAAGACAAAAGAGAGCCATTATAATGAAAACACTTATGGAAAGCGGTGATAAGCAGAAATTAAATTTATTTGGTAGGATAAAAGGAAAAAATCAGTTTTAAAATTAGGGCTTGACAATGTTTAAACTACTTAATTGTAGATGTATGCAATCATTGATTTTCTGTCAAAATGCATTAGTATTGTGTGACAGAAATTTTTTATGTGAATTAGCCACAGTTATTGCTTTATTGAAAGGTTATTTTAAACTGGCAGCAAGAAGTGAAAGTATGCATTTTGATGGCTATATATGCACAACCCTAATAGTAGAAGAAATTTATTAATTATCCCTTATAGTTAATAACATAGGCTGCTAAACTGGTTCAGACACCAAATGGATTTTTATGACCTGAAGTACAAAGTTTGATTGACTCATTTAACCATATAATTTTTAGCCTCCCTACTATAATGCTATTTTTAAATTATCTATACTTCAGTCAGAAGAAAGCTCGGTCATATTATCTTTAGATGCTCAGATCTTCTATTTGTATCCCCAGATCCCCTATTATAGAGGAAGTCTATGCTTAATTCTAAGTTAAATCAGCGTTACATTAGATATGTACTCTTGAAATATATACATTATTCTGTCAAGGTTAGCCTGGATAGCTACTTTAAACTATTTAAATAGGTATCTAAATCTTCACTTTTCCCACTTCAAACCCTGCTTAATTAAAAACAGTATTGATCTGCATGTGCTCAGTAGTTCCTTTACTTATTCATTGTTTGATGAGATCTCAATTTTAATTAGTGTTATTATTTTATTTTATTTTATTTTTTGAGACGGAGTCTCGCTCTGTCGCCCAGGCTGGAGTGCAGTGACGCGATCTCCGCTCACTGCAAGCTCCGCCTCTGGGTTCACGCCATTCTCCTGCCTCAGCCTCCGGAGTAGCTGGGACTAGAGGTGCCCGCCACCATGCCCAGCTAATTTTTTTTGTATTTTTAGTAGAGACGGGGTTTCACCATGTTAGCCAGGATGGTCTTGATCTCCTGACCTTATGATCCGCCCGCCTCGGCCTCCCAAAGTGCTGGGATTACAGGCGTGAGCCACCGCGCCCGGCCTATATTTTTATTTTACATGATCTTAAATACCTAACGTGCTAACCGTGTCACAATCTGAAAATCATGATTTATATTTCGGAACATAAATATTATTTTAATCCAAAAAGATACTTTTTAAATGTGTACATGAATTAAGATAAGATTAAGGATTTTTTCAGTTTAGAGACTTGAAATTATTTTTTAGGTTATAGTGGTCAACATTCTACTTCTGGGGGCTGAAAGTACAACAAAATCCGGTTACAGTGTTGGTATTGTTATGTAAAAATATCACTGACATTTTAGGGATAATAAGAGAATGCATTATGAATACTACTACATTCAGGGATACATTATGAACAGAAACCTAAAATAACTTTATGATGGTATCCTATACACATTTTCCAATTTGTTTAAGAGGAAAAAAATGATTCTGTGATGCCATATCCGTAATTCATGAAGCTAAATATTAAATTGGCACTTAAAGATATTTTGTCATGTATTTAGTGTTTTAGATTTTAGAATTTTAGTGTTCGAATTCATGGAAATTAAATGAAACTATATTATGCTTTTCTTGAAGAGGGAAAGCCGTATCTGTTTTGTTCCTTAAGAATTAAAGTTGTATTTTTGTACCAGTTGGGAGAGACTGATTGTGGCTAATCATTAATGATTCAGGATTATATACCTTATTTTACTTGGGCATTTTAATTTGTAATAAACATTGCAAAATATTAAATGTTAAATCATGATTTTTCCCCTTCTGTTTAATATATAGTTTTTCTTTTGTTTGTCTCATATTCTTGGCAGGCTATGTCCAAGCATCAAAGAGAGACAAAAAATTTTTTGCCTGTGCTCCAAATTACTCCTATGCAGCCCTTTGTGAGTGCCTTCGTCGAGTATTCATCTATCGTCAGCCCGCTCCCATGTCCACCGTACTTTACAACAGAAAGGAAGGCAGGCAAGTAGGACAGGTTGCTAAGCAGCAAGTAGCAAGCCTGGAAACCAATGATCCTATTTTAGGATTTCAGGCAACAAATGAGAGATTATTTGTTCTTACTACCAGAAACCTCTTTTTAATAAAAGTCAATACAGAGAATTAATTATTCTAACATATTGGCTTCTTTGTACTGGAAAAGTTTTCAGTGGTACCTGGAGGTCTGGACAATATACTATAACCTCTTAAGTTTTAATGTGCTAAATATATCTTGTATGATTTTTTATTTTTTAAATAACATTGGAAATATATTCAAGAGATTATGATTCTCTAAAGCTATGGAATGAAACTGCAGATTTAGAGAACATTGGCTTCTGTAAAAAAGAAAAAGGTAAAGATAGTACTAGCAAGTATACTTTTTAAAATAGGCTAGAATCTCATGTTTTATATGAAAGATGTACAATTCAGTGTTTAAAAATAAAAATATTGTGTACTCTGTTCATTGATAAGTTGCTACAGTCTATACCTATAAAATGTACAGGATAATAGTTAAATGTTGAGTATTGTACATATGTATTTAAATGGATTGAATAACTGAATCTACATGGAGGGAGAAATGTTAGAGGACAGCAGGCCTAATATTTTTTAAGTTTACTGAGAGACCTCAATTATTATTTTCAAATTAAGTATAGCTTTATGTAACTTTCAGCCAGTTGCTCTGCCACAGACATAGACAGAGAGAGATAAGATTTCACATTATCCATCACTGTGAAACAAACCACACCAAAACTCAGTGGTTTAAAATAAGGACATTTATTATTTTTCACAATTCAGTGAGTTGGCTGTCTCTGCTCTACAGGGCCTCTCAGCGTCCAGTAGGCTAGACGGGTGTTCTTTCCATAGTAGAGAAAACATCCTAAGAGAGCAAGCTCCAATATGCAAGAGCTTATCGATCCTGTACATCTATCATATTTACTAATGTTCCCTTGGACAAAGCAAATCATATGGCCAAGTCTAGAATCAGTATGAGGGGACTACACAAGCTGGCAGATAGCGGGTGGTATGATTCATTGAGGGCCATTGATGGACCAATCTACCACACAAGGACAAATTATAATTTATCCTTGTAGCTCTCTTTATTTTTCTAACAATTTAAACAAAATAATCCTGTTTATATGTTACACTTTTTTGCCACAAATTTTGTTTTTTCAAACTTATCTTTCCAGGTTTGTTTTAGTATGTATGTACCTGGAAAGTTTTATTACTTTTTATAACATTTCAAGATATGTATCTTATATAAACCTCAAGTTGGATTTTATATTTTAGTAAGGAAGTTAAGACCTTAATTTAAGAGGCAGAAGATTAAGATAAGAAATATAAGATAGAAAATATTTGTTGCTAACATCTTTTGCCTGTCTGGGCAAGTATTTGACTCAACTAAATTTTAATGAATGAATGTTTGAGAGACAGAGAGGAGGAAAAGAGATGAGGATTACATACATGTTCTAAACCCTTTGTCAGAATGCAGTTTCCTAGAGAGTATTGGGGTGCTAGGTAAAAAGTTAGGAAAGGTCCTGAGGACTGGTATTGACAATTGGAGTCCTAATAGTACTCTATTAGTATTAGGAAAGAGAGACTAGGTACCAAACGTCATGAGATCACAGACATAGAAAACTGTATAGTAACCAAAAACCAAACAGTAATATTTCCAGAACTTTTTAGTATTGTTGTAAAACTTCATGAAACAAAAGACCATTTAAATAGTGAATTATTAAAAATATTTATTATGGGAAAGTAGATCTAAATTTTCTCTAAAATTTTCCCCAGAGATAATAAATATCTTCTTAGGGAATGTAAGAAAAATGTATAATAAAAATGTGGTGCTTAATTAACCATGACTATGTATATATTGCAAATATTCGTAATCAATATTCTTTGTGCATATGATTTTTTTGCATGATTAATGTTGAATTGAAAGCTCTCAGGATAATTAATCCTAAATATTGTTGCATGTTGACGTATTTTAAAAGATGAATAGGCCTAGAGCAGTGATTTCAAGCTATTTTCTTGAAATGCTTCAGGGATTCCATAAACATTTAACTCAGCTTAAACAATGTTCTAAGGTACATATACTTAGAACATTGAGGTATATACTACAAGTGCTAAGAATGTAGTACCTTGTATTTTTGTTGATTTTTATCATGTTACAAATAGGAATTTATAAAATGTGTATGATAGTAATAAAGTAGTATTTTATGTGTTTTGCATATAAGAGTCATTTAACAATATTTGCTCTTTTAACACATTTAAGCATCAACTATTTACCTTAGCATGATTTTTTCAGTATTAAGGATAATGTATTACTAAGGATAAAGAGACAATTTACATTCTAATTATTTTCAGGTAAAATTTCTTTTTAGGGAAAAAAAGAGGAGAGGGTAGCATAGAATGTGGCTGCTTTCCTGCTAAAGAAGTCTGACCAAAGCTGGAACCTTGGAGACTACCCACAAGAGTCAGGTAGAGGAGTTGCCAATGGGAAGAGTTAGAAGAAAGAATCAGTGTCAAGAAATTAGGAATGGTTAACAGTGTTAAAAAAAAATACTCTTAAAGTACATTCATCACATTTCTACATAAAAGGGGAATGACTGTACAGAACAAGTTAAACTATCATTACACAGGAATTTCAAACATTTTGTGTTATTAACTATAGGAAAGAACAAATGGTAAGTTTATGTATGGCAAGTCATATAAGAAGGCAAAACTTTTACTCATCACTTATTATTACTGGAAGAATATTCTAGTTACTTCTTAGTAGTAAGTGTATCTTACTGAACAGGTAATAATAGTTGAGCTGGTAAAAAAAAAAAAAAAAATAGGCCTAATGATGGAAGTATAGAAGTAATAAAACAAAGAGAAGGAAGGCCTTCTAGAATTGGTAAGAAAGAATAAATGCACAAAAAGAGCCAAGGTAAAAGGTACCCAACCGGATATCAAGATATATCATGAAGCAGTAAAAAGAGATGGCATCATTGCATTAGTAAACAAAATAGACAAACATTTAATCATCCTATACTTACAAGAAGAAAATATCTATATTCTCAAGGTTGAGAAGGCTTCTTGAGATCCAGAAGGCAGAAATATAAGAGAAAGGATCGATGAATTTGATCATTACAAAATGTGAAATTTCTTTATGACCTACTTTTGGTAAAAGATAAAGCAACAGACTGAGAAAAGATATGTGACTCATGCATAATACATGAATATTAAAATCTAGAACAAAGAATTATCATTTAATAAAAAAGCAAACAAATTATACAAAAGGAAAGCAGACAAAAGATATGAACAGTTAATTCACAGAAAAGAAAATAAAGATGGTCAGAAAAGCTACAATAATCAAGACAATGTGGTATTGGCACCAATTTTGACAAATAGATCCATAGATCAGAATAAAGAGTCCGGTTAGAGACTCAGACACATATGGTCAGTTAATTTTAGTCAGAGATATTTCAATGAAGAGGTAATACAAAATGCAGAGATAATTTGATGGAGAAAAGATATCTTTTCAACAAGTGGAGCAAAAACAGTTGGGTGTTCATTTTTGCCTTTATGATAGCCTAAATAGTGGCCACCCAAAGATATCCAGTTTCAGTCCCTGGAACATAAAAATATAACCTTATGAAGACAAAGAGTCTTTGCAGAAGTGATTACAATGAGGATCTTTACATGGAAAAATTTTCCTGAATTATCTGGGGTGGACCCTAAATCTGTGTCCCTTATAAGAGAGAGGCAGAGTGCGGTTACAAGCACAAAGAGGAGAAGAAGCTTATGTGAAGATGGAGTTTAAAAGGCCACAAGCCGAGGAATGCTAGAGCATGCTGGCAGCCACCAGAAGCTGGAAGAAGCAAGGAATAGGTTCTCCCTCAGAGCCTCTGGATGGCGAATGGCCCTGCTGACACCTTGAGTTTGGTCTTCTGGCCTCAGAACTGTGACAGAATGCATTACCACCAAATTTGTGGTAATTTCATTACAGCAGCCATAGGACACTAACACAGCCTTGTATCAGAATTCACTTGAAATGGATCATGGACCTAAATGTAAAACCTGAAACTGTGAAACTTCTAGCAGATAACATAAAGGAAAAACTTTGTAAGGCTGGGTTAGGCAAAGATTTCTTGCATGTGACACCAAAAGAGAAAACTGATAAATCATACTTCATCAAAATTAAGAAATTATGTTCTTAGAAAGGCAGTGTTGTGACAATGAAAAGCCACAGACTTGGAGAAAACATTTACAAATCACTATTTGATAAAGGACTAGTATCCAGAATGTATAAAGAACCCTCAGAACTCAAAATAATCAAATACATAAATTTTTTATTGGGCCAAAATATTGAACAGATACATCATACAAGATGAATGGCAAGTAAGCATGTGAAAAGGCACTCAACGTTATTAGTCACTGGGAATGTGCAGATTGAAAGCACAATGCGATATCACTACGTGGCTGTTGAAATCCTTTAATTGAAGACTGACCATACCAGATGTTGGCAAACATATGGAACAAATGGAGCTCTCAAACACTGCTGTTTTGAATGTAAAATGGTAGAATCACTTTTGAAAAGAGTTCAGTGGTTTTCTAAATGTTAAACATGCATCTTCCATGTGACCCAGCCGTTCCACTTACCCATTCTTTTACCTAAGAAAAATGGAAGTATATGTCTATTCAAAGATTTGAACAGAGCAACAGCATTCATAGCAGTCAAACCTCAGAATAAGTCAAATATCTGTCAACAGATGAAGGGCTAAATACATTGTGCTATGTCCATGCAATGGATTATTTCTCAGCAATAAAAAGTATCAATATAACCAACATAGATGAATTGCAAAGTAATTATGCCGAGTGAAGCCAGAGTACATACAGTATGCTTCAACTCAAAATTCTAGAAAGTGCAAACACATAGAAAATAGATTAGTGATTGCCTGAGTGGGAGAGATTTGAAAGATTATAAATGGGCAGAGAAACATTTTAGGTAAAGAGATATCTTCATTATGTTAATTGTCGTAGTTCACGAGTTTATACACAAGTTAAATTTTATTAAAAAGTATACCTTAAGCATTCTGTTTTGCACATCAACTCCTCAATAATGCTTTTTAAATTTTTTTAAAGATTATTGAATCTTACCAAACTTTTCTTACTGATTTAATTTCTGCTCTTTAATTTTTTTTCTTGTATTGCAATGGCATTTTAATGCATGTTTCCTATATTATGAGGATCAGCATCCCTTCCCTTTTATCTTGGAAGTATACCCATTCCCCTTATTTTGGAAGTGTACTATAATTTCTTTCTAAGCCCATATATTTGTGTGTTACTGACTCCGTCCTTGGCATTGTGTACAGAGAACATTATTAAGGCTAAACCAATCAGTACTTCTGAGAATGCAGAATCGCTGGTCACGGTGACTGGTTCATAAATGGGCACTTGACCCATTTAGAAACAGTGATTCAGAGTGAGAATTTGCAGTGATTTCTGGGACAAAGCCTTGCCATTGGACGTAAGAATAAAAGGATATAAACAAAACCACATTTGTCACTGCAATAAGATGACAACTTCTCAAAACAGGGAGCCAGCAAAGGATGGCACTAAGAGACTGAGAAAATGGACCTTGATAATGTCATCTAGTCCTACCAAGCAATTCTTAAAACCAGCTGTTCTTAGAATTTTGGATAATGGGAGTCATTAAGTTTTCTTTTTCCCTGAGTCAGTTTAGGTCAGATTTTCTGGAAAATTCTTTTAATGTATGACTATACTCTTCACATTGAGACTTTATTCTAGATTTTTATATCAGTCTATGGATGAGAATTATTGATATTTTAATCCACATAGGGGTTCAGTAGATACGTTACAAACGATTTTTAAATGGGGGAATCTTTTTCGCTTTAAAATAGTTTAGCAACTCCTCAAAAATGTATATTAATGAAAAGAAATTTAGAATCTGTTTTTTTGGTACCAGGGAGGGAAGATAAAAGTAAATGTATGAGATCTTTCAATCCTGAAGCTGTGTTTTCTGACTTCAGTATTTTCCATGCACTCAGTCTACAAATTTTTTACTCCAAACAGGAAAAAAAAATCTGTAACATATTACATTTTTAAGCCATTTAAATTTTTTCTACTTCTTGAACTGACTTTTTTTAAGTGTTTGAGATTCACTTGTAATGCTTGCCAAAATATCCAGTATGAATCTCTTAATGCAGGAAAAAATGATATCAGGTGAATATTGAAGAAGATTAAACATACTCTTGACATTAGAATATTGTTCTTGTATCTGCCATCTGTTTTTCACAAGGAAAATGTAGTTTGACCTACAAAATTAGTACAGTTGCTGAAATTTATGGAATGAAGAACTCTCAAAAAACTATTCTGAAGTCCTTTACTAAGTAGTAAATAAACATTCTGTGTTTTTCTTTTATCTGCAAATAAACGCTTAGAGGAAAAAGAGAAGGATGAAGATTATCTTAGTGGAGGCGGAAGGTAATATAAGCATAAAGCATACCCCTATGTAGGTTGATATAATAGGAAGTTAATTAGTGGTGCCTCAGGAACCCAGCTGAAATCAGGTGTGAGGAAAAATAACTGAGATTTCAGACAGTATAGAAAGCTGCTTTGTAAGAGTCTGGCAGTTTTTCGAAAGGTTAACAGTTAACAATATAACCCAGCAATTCCTCACCTAGGTATATACCTAAGAGTAATAAAAACCTGTACACACATGTTTATAGTAACATTATTCATAGTAACCAAAAAGTATAAACAACCCAAACAGCCATCAACTGACCGATGAATAAATAAAATGCGGCATATCTGTACAGTGGAATATTATATAGCAATAAATGAATGAAGTACTGACACATACTACAACATGGATAAACCTTGAAAACATTATGCTAAGTGAAAGAAGCCAATCATAATAGGCTACAGATAGTAGGATTCCATTTATATGAAAAGGCAGATCTCGCTGGGCATGGTGGCTCACACCTATAATCCTAGCACTTGGGTAGGCTGAGGAGGGCAGATCATTAGAGACCAGCCTGAGCAGCATGGCAAAAACCCCACTTCTACCACAAAAATAACAAATATTAGCCAGGTATGGTGGCACATAACTGAGGTGGGAGGATCACCTGACCCCAGGAGGTCGAGGCTGAAGTGAACCGTGATTGCACCACTGCACTCCAGCCTGGGTATCAAAGTGAGACACTGTCTTTAAAAAAAAAAAAAAAAAAAAAAACCTGTGGAGACAAAGTAGATTAGTATTTGCCAAAGGCTTAGGGGCTACAGTGGGGGAGGAATGGAAAGTGACTGCTAATGGATATAGGGCTTATTTTGGGGGTGACAAAAATTGATTGTGGTGATGACTGCACAACTCTGATTATATTAAAAACGCTTGGATTATATGCTTCAATAGATAAGTTGTTTAACTTGTGGATTCTGTTTCAAGGAAGCCGTGTGGAAACAACAAAAGCATGAGATAAGAGCTAAAAAAAAAAAAGACTGAGGTCATCTTCCATGCTAAATATGAATGGGTTTCTAAAAATGTATTAGTATTTTTGCCTTCAACTTTGTTGAAACATCATATTTTTAAAGAAATTTGAATTTTATGGTAGGGAAATTATTCCTACAGTTTTATTAGGGAAACCAGATAAAGTGGTGATTCCCTCTCTTGCCAAAAACTCTCAGAGGAAATACTTTTCCTATAGTATTAGGAGGAGTTATTTGGACAAAACATTTTCTTGATTTTTGTTTTTGTTATTCTGATATTTACATGTCATTTAAGACTATGTGAGTCTGTAGGAAATGATTTTAAGCTATCAGCATTTTTGTTCTTGATAACATGCACAGTCTATGAATACCACAGAAAACACTCTGCATATCTTGTTTAGGAGTGCATTCACCAAAATTGCAGTGATCCTAGAAAAATGTATCTACTGACTTCAGGACCCCTATGAGACATGTGCCATCTAAGGGGTTTTAGTGTTGGAGTACATTTTGATATTTAAAGTTTTTCTGAACATGTTATAGTTTAAATTAGCATCTCTGAGTTTATCATTTATACATGTTCCATAATGAATAATTTAAACCAATAATAAAAATTACGAGTCCTTAAATGTCCACAGTCTAGTTGAAAATCATTGCAGTGGGCCTGGGAGAAATATCACAAATTATACTTAAGGATATGAGGCCTGTTAGGGCATTGGAACGGGGAAAGCATTAGCGAGAATGTTCATGTACTCGAGTTTCTCATGATCTAGAACTTATAATTTTCTTTGTCTTTCTCTTCTTTGCTGCTTCTGTCTTCCTCCCCTTCATCCTTTGTACTCTTATCTCTCCCCCTCCTCCTTTTTCTCTCTTCTCTCCACTTCTCACTGGCAGCTACTGCCTTGGCAGAGTTTTCCATCTTAACCCGGACACTCATCTGCCATATACCTACCAGGAAAGGTCTAAGATACCATCACTAACAGAAAAATAGTGTAACGAGAATGCATTTGACTGCTGATATTTTCAGATCACCTCCTTACTACATAAAGGGCAAAATATACCTGTTCATACTTGTGTTAGCATAGAGAATTGTTAGCAGGGAGAATTCTTTGTTACCAACATCACATGGCCAAACGACTGTAAAAAAGTTACTCCTGTAACTGAGGGTGAAGGTCTTAGATAATGAGAGATGTTTGACATGTGAGCAGAGTATGGGGAAGCAGTTTGAAAGAGATTGGGCATCAAAGGGCCAGATCTCATAGTTACCTAGTCGGCTTTATTGCCAGTATTACTGTATGTGTGGGAGGAAACTGTATTCAGATTATTCGTGTTGTGTATAATTATGGATGTATATATACATGCACATACATATGTGTATATACATCCATAATTATGCACAACAAAAATCTGCAGTTCAGACCTCCTGGGCTCCTTGTATATATAACTATACAAGGAGTGATATATAACTCCTTGTACGAGTTATATAGATATATAACTATAGTTATATAACTATATGTAGTTATATATATATCTATATAACTATATATATAGATATACACACACATGTATATATATAATCTGGAACTGAGTCATGTTGAGTATTATAGCTATTATTTGTGGGAAAAGAACCAAAATTTCTTCAAAGACAGTGGCTGTTCCTTCCTTGATTACATATTTCTTTTTTTAGCTGAAGAATTGCTTTGTTAGATTTCAGTATGCACATTTTACACATCTTGAAGAGAAAAAAAGACTTCAGATTTTGTAAACAGGAAAAGCAGAATGTTACATGGTCAGAGGAGAGCTCAAAGTGTTTTAAGCTCCTTGTATAAAACACATCAGAAAGTAAAATAATAAAATACAGGCAGTGCTTCCTTGTATTGCATTTCACAGGTATTGCAGTTTTTGCAAATTGAAGGTTTGTGGCAACTTTGCGTCAAGCAAGTCCTTTGGAACCATTTTTTCAATAGCATG
Organism: Colobus angolensis palliatus; assembly: GCF_000951035.1. Classification (NCBI taxonomy): domain Eukaryota; kingdom Metazoa; phylum Chordata; class Mammalia; order Primates; family Cercopithecidae; genus Colobus; species Colobus angolensis. The sequence goes on from NW_012118877.1 coordinate 356,641, forward strand.
TACTCACTTTGTGTCTCTATGTCATATTTTGGTAATTCTCATGATATTTCAAACTTCATTATATGTTATAGTGACTAGTGATTGGTGATCTTTGATGTTTCTCTTTTTTTTTTTTTTTTTTTTTGAGACGTAGTTTCACTCTTGTTGCCCAGGCTGGAGTGTAATGGCATGATCTTGGCTCACTGCAACCTCCGCCTCCTGGGTTCAAGCAATTCTCCTGCCTCAGCCTCCCGAGTAGCAGGGATTACAGGCATGCGACACCACACCTGGCTACTTTTGTGTTTTTAGTAGAGACTGAGTTTCTCCATTTTGGTCAGGCTGGTCTTGAACTCCTGATCTCAGATGATCCACCCGCCTTGGCCTCGCAAAGTGCTGGGATTATAGGCATGAGCCACCACGCCCAGCCCAGTCTTTGATGTTTCTATTCTAATTGTTTTGGGACACCATGAACTGCACCCGTATGAGACAGTGAATTTAAGCTATAAAGGCTGTGTATGTTCCGACTGCTCCACTAACTGGTCCTTCTCCGTGATCACTCTTTCTTTCTTTCTCTCTTTTCTTTCATTCTTTTTTTTGAGGGGTGGGGGTGCCCTGGAGGGGGAGACAGGGTCTTGCTGTCACCCAGGCTGGAGTGCAGTGGTGTAGTGGTACAATCTCAGCTTCATGGCTCACTGCAGTCTCAACCTCCAGGGCTCAATCTATCCTCCCACCTCAGCCTCCTGAGTATCTAGGACTACAGGCACATGCCACCACTCCTGGCTAATTTTTTTTTATTTTTTGTAGAGACAGGTTTCGTGATGTTGCCCAGGCTGGTCTTGAACTCTTGGGCTCAAGTGATCTGCCTGCCTCAGCCTCCCAAAGTGCTGGGATTACAGGCATGAGCCACCATGCCCAGCTCATGATCACTGCTTCTTAACAACTTTATGCTCCTGTGTAACTTTGCTAGTGCAGAGGAGGATCAAAATGTAAACACAAATCTTCAAGGCATTTTGTTTTCTAAAATGAACATGATTTAGGGAGTCAGACTTCCCCCAATCTGACTATGTAAAATGGGGACAATGCTACATTCCTCATAGTTGTTACGAGGGTAATATGTTACATAGTGTGCCCAATTTTTAGTACATGGTGGTTTCCTCAGAGGGGTTTATAATATCTTAAAGAATATACAAGTGTTAGATTAATGAATTGTAACAGCATGATACTGGGTGTTAAATGAGTTTTTTGCCCTGTAATTGACCATTAAAGCTTACAGAAAGAAGTTTGCTAAGCACCCTACCCTGTGGCCTTGGGTAACCACCCGATATTGAAGGCACCAGGGCTTGCTGAGAGGCCATTGTTCAGTGAAACCTACAGTGATGGTAACATCACTCATACCCCTACTCCCTCCAGATGATTTTAGAGGACTGAGATGAATTTGCCATTTGATAAGGGTGAGAGGAAGTGCCTGAATATTTTTCTTCTGCCAAGAGATGCTGAGAGATTCTTAGAAAGTTTGGGGATGTTAAGAAGGGTTGACTGTATTTATTTCCTAGTTGGATGTCTGCTTAGCCATCAGGCTTTCCCACCTACCCAGTGGAGCAGGGTAAAGGGCAGTGTGGACAGATGGTTTGGTAGTGGGGCAACAATGAGGAAGTGGGGTAAGGAACCTGGAATGAGTTCCTTTTGCCTGAGAGGTATGGGGATGGTTTTCTTCATGCCCACAGGTACCAGTGTTGGGGATAAAGACAGTAGATGATACTAGAGCCAGAGGCTCTCCAAGGGCCACCACGGTGTATAAGAATAAAGCACTACATCCGAGGGGAGCTGCAGGTTGCTGCCCTATTGGAGTAAGCTACTCTTTGTGGCTGAGTCTCCCAAAGGTAACTGTCAAAGGCAGAAAGCACAATTCTGAAAGTTTCAGGGATGGGGCGGGGCAGGATGAAGCAGCTAGGTAATCAAGGGTTAGTGATGACAGCAGTAAACTGACAATAGTTGAGCACCTAGCTACTGCGTAGGCTACTGCATAGGTTCAAGTCCCAGCTTTGCCATTTACTAACCATAAGATTGGGTGACTTTGTAGCTTCTCTTTGTTTCCTCATCTGTAAAAGGGAGGTAATAATTGTACCTGCTCTATAGAATTATTGTAAGAACTAAATGAGTTCATATGTGGAACAATGTTTGGCACATAGTTAGCACTCAAATGATAGCTTATTAATCAAATTATTATTATAAATCTTGAAACAGATTTATAATACTTAGACATGCATGTACAAGAAGAGTAATTTAGGGTCTTTGAGATTCTGAGCTTTAGGATAGGGAATGGCTTGTTCACCGTTGTATCTACAGGGACTGTCATGTGGTAGATGCTCAATAAATGAACAGATGATAAAGTAATGTTGAAGAATATATCAATTCCAGACAGAAGGAGTATCATTAGAAAAATAAAGCACAGAAGCAGGAAATTTTAAGCAGGTATATGAAATAGCTTTTACATTTGGCTCGAGCAGGATTTCTCACACTCGGCCCTATTGACATTTTTGACTGGATAATTCTTGGTTGTCAGAGGTTGTCCTAGGCATTGTATGACCTTTAGCAGCATCCCGGCCTCTACCTACAAGATACCAGTAGCATACTTCCTCAGTTGTAACCAGGAAATGTCTTCAGACATTGCCAAATGTTCCCTGGGAGGCAAAGTCATCCACAGTTGAGAACCCATTGTGATAGAGCATTGGCTTTATGAGAAAGGAGGACAAAATAAGGTTGGAACATTAGATTGAGGCTGTATTGAGTACAGCCTTAAACAAGCTAAAGATCTCAGAGTTTATCTTGAAGACAACAGGAAACTGTGGAAAGTTTTGGGCTATAGAGTAGTGAAATTAAAGTGGTGCTTAAAAGTGTTCATCTGTAAAAGTATGCAGACAAAAGAAACATGGTAATAGTCTTTACAGTCAAAAAGAGGACAAATAGACAATAGTAGCAAATAAGCAAAAAGAAGGAAGAAAATACAGTACAGATTTATCTTTTATCATACATTCAGGATTAGGAACAAGTTATAGAAGGGGAACATTTTCTTTAATTTGGGACATTTTGTGTTGAAAGTTCCAGCCTTTCAAATTTCTTTGAAAATTTTCTGCAAGGTAAGAACAGAGAGTTCTCCTTTCAAAAACAAAAAACACTTGAGATCTTGAAACATAAAATAGACAATACCATCTTAAATTTACACGTTTATCTAAATGACAGGTTGAAATATTTGCCTTAATGTGCAAAGAGCCACAGATATTTCAAAATTCTATTTCCTAATAACAATTACAGCTAATACATGGATAGTAGCTACTATATACCAGCCACTGTTCTAGCACTTATTAACTATTTTTTCAAACCAACCCTATTTTACAGAAGAGGAAACTGGGACACAGGGAAGTTAAGTGATCTGTCTGAATTACATAGTCAATAAATGGCAGAACCTGGATTTGAACCAAGGCAGCTGAACTCTCAGCCACTTTTAAAACCTGCTTTGTTGGGAGGCCAAGGCAAGTAGATCACGAGGTCAGGAAATCGAGACCATCCTGGCTAACATGGTGAAACCCCGTCTCTACTAAAAATACAAAAATTACCCCGGGTGGTGGCAGGCTCCTGTAGTCCCAGCTACTCTGGAGGCTGAGGCAGGAGAATGGCGTGAACCTGGGAGGTGGAGCTTAAAATGAGCCGAGAAGATCGCGCCACTGCACTCCAGCCTGGGAGACAGAGCAAGACTCCCATCTCGAAAGAAAAAAAACAAAAACAAAAAAATCTGCTTTGCACACACAGGTAGTAAATTGTTTACATACTTTTTGGTAATAGTGGTGATGACTTAAATATGTGTCCCAAGTCTCTAGAATTTTAGGCAAATTGAGTTTGGGGCACAAATGTATTTCTCAATTATTGCTTTTCTTTTGCTGTTTGGTTAACTTTTTCTGCAATTGTCAGTATTTAGTATCTTCAGACACAGAGGTTTTAAGAAAATAAGTAAAAATATTCAAATCAATGGGAAAACTTTTGTATGATTTTAGAAGCTGGTGATTTTCACCTGTGCTTTGTGGGGTGGGTCAAGATAATCTCTACTGTGATTTTCATGGCACTGTTTTTGAATTCCTTCCAAATGAATACTTTTGAATAATTTCCCCTGACCGACAGTGACTCATCCCAGCTGTGTGATAATTCCTAATTAGGCCTAAAAGGGTTATTATAACTTGGTACAAAGAGAAGGAAAACTGCCATTGGGACAAAGAGAAGGAAAACTACCATTCAGCTGTTCATGAGCAATCTTCCTTTAGACTATGCTTCTTTCATTTTTTTACTCTCTTTTCTCCAAATCTTGGTGGTGGTTTTTTTTTTTTTTTTTTTTTTTTTGAGGCAGAGTGTCATTCTGTCCCCCCAGGCTCTGGAATGCAGTGGTGCAATGTGTGTGTGTGTGTGTGTGTTTTAACCTCCCTTAATGTGTTTTTCTTAAGGTATCATTTTGACTTTGGTTCAATCCCAGGCTAAAAGTACTTGTTTACTTACCCAAATACCTTGTTTTACAAAGGTAGCAGTGGGCTAAGCTCTCTGATCTACCTGGTGTCCGTCATGAGTCATTAACAAAGCAGGAAAGTTTGTTGACCTATTTGCTGAGTCTGCCTACTGTGGAGACAGTTGCAAAGACTTTTTTTTGTTTTGTTTTTTGTTTTTTTTTTAAACATGAGTGAACTTCTCCAGTAGGGGTTTAACCAGTGTTTTCCATTGCATTTCTGCTAGGACTTTGGAATCATGATTCATAAGAATTGACTCAGTGTAGAGTTAGACAAAGGAATAGTGCAAGCCATCTGTCTCCTACCAAATGTGCTCACTTTGGTGTTAACAATTTTTGATCCTAGGCCTGGCAGCAGTCTAAAGGCAAGTGATGCAAGCTTTTCAAACTTATGTGGAATTAGAAACTCCAGTAGTCCATGACACACACCAAATACCATGGATTGGGTTAGAAATGTTACTTTTAACAAATGAGATAATTCAACACTGCCATACACATTTAAGGTTGCTTGAAGAGAAGCTTCTGGCAATTGTCTTCTCAATTTTCTTCAAGAATTGTATTTGAAAAACCACATTAAAAAATAAAATCTATTATGTATTGATGCCATTTTTTTCTGTTTTCACCCAGACGAAGTTAATAAGTGCTATCTAAAGATAGCACCAGTGCCAAAAGACAGCATTGTCTGCATTGTACTCCGTATCTGGTTTTGTACATTCGAGACTCCAGAATGTTAATCTCAGTAGTAATCCTGGAGAGATTCTTTAACTTGGTATATTTATTGATATCTTAGTTTCCGAATGTAACAAATTACTAAAATAACAATATACCACAAACTTGATGACTTTAAACAACACAAACTTAGTATCTTAGATTCTGGAGGTCAGAAGTCCAAAATCGGCCTCACTGGGCTAAAATCAAGGCATTGGCAGGATAGCATTCCTTTGGGAAACTAGAAGAGGATTTGTTTCCTTGCCTTTTGCAGCTTCTAGAAGTTGCTTATATGGGTCATGGCACTCTTCCATCTTCAAAGTTAGCTGGTCAGATTTTTCTCATGCTGCATCTTTCTTCTGCCTCCCTCGTCTACTTTTCAGGACCATTTTGATTACACTGACATTGGGCCCACACAGATAATCCAGGATAATCTCTGTATCTTAAAGTTACCAGATTAGTAACCTTAATTCCATCTCCAACCTTAATGTTTCTTTGTCATGTAATATAACTTATTCACAAGTTCTGGAGATAAGGATGTCAACATCTTTGCTGGAGGCATTATTCTGTCTATTACTGCTGTCTGATTGCCTGCTATCTAGAATATATGGATTCCTAAAGTAGTGTTGTAGAATGGAGCTTTTAAATACATCTTAATTTCATTGTTTATTTTTGTTATCCAAGTATATGTATCTTAAAAGCGCTCTCTACCTTAAATTCTGCTTGAAGTAAGACAATGTATAAAAAATGTATATTTGCTACAATTATGACAAAAAGTCAAATATGAAATGACCATACAAATGGATAGTAAAAACCTAAAGACCACCCTCAAAATAAATAGAAAGATAGCAAATTAAGCATCTTTCAAAATAATTTCTGGAAGACAGAAGTTGGAAGTCAGTTGATGATAAAACAAGTAAAGAAAAAAATAGCTGTAATACACTAGGAGAGGACCGCTGAAGAGATAGGAGCCAATTTACCAAAATGGAACTTCAGGGAAACTCTGGGCTCAGATTCAGTCAGGTGGGAAAGCTAATGAGGCTGAAATCAGAGGGATTGATTAAATAACTCGATATGAGCCAACTGTACCTGTATATGGGTGCCCATTTTTTCCTCTACCCTATTCACGGGTCACAAGAAGATGGCATTTCTCCAAGGCATGACTTGTGTTGCCTTTATTATTAATTTAAAAAAAAAAAGACTATCTGGAGACAACTAAGGCTTCCAAAGATTTTGATGCTTCCAAGAAAAATATTTCTTGTTCCAGATTTTGGGCAGATGTGTAGCTTCACAATAGGTTCTCTATTGGCTTATAATGAAGGAGATTATACCAATGGCTATACCCTGAATTTCCTCACTGGAGTTGCCGGTCAAATTTTTTATGCTGGAGGGAGACCTGGTCAGAAGAAAGACCAGGATACCCTATACCACAGAAAATTAACAGTGGCAGCTTCCCATTTATTTTAAACAAAAATGAATAACTTCGGGTAGTGAAGGTGGTGGTGAGGATTAGCCAACCAATTACAGAAAAGAATTTCCCAGAATTGAAGAAGAGTCTTCAGGCTAAAAAGACCCACCTATAGTCCAGCATAAATAAGTACAGAAAGATTATATTAGTCCATTTTGCATTGCTGTAAAGGAATACTGGAAACTGGGTAATGTATAAAGAAAAGAGGTTTATTTGGCTCACAGTTCTGCAGGGTGTACAAGCGTGGCATCAACATATGCTCATCTGATGAAGAAGCTTTTACTCGTAACAGAAGATGAAGGGGGAGCAGGCTTGTCACATGGCAAGAGAGGGAACAAGAGAAAGGAGGAGGTGCTGGCCTTCTTCAAACAAACAGCTTTGGTGTGAATTACCAGAGTAAGGGCTCACTCATAATCATGGGGACAGCACCAAGCCATTCATAAGAGATCCACCCTTATGGCCCAGACACCTCCCACTAGGCCAACGTCCAACATTGGAGGTCACCTTTGAAGGGGACACACATCCAAACTATGTCAAGACCACACCTAGATAGTGTCATAAACTTTCACAATATCAAGATTAAATACTGATTCTAAAAAGTTCAAAGACAAAAAGTCATTTACAAGAAATTAAGAATCATATTGACAAATTTTTTCAAATGGAGAGTGGAAAATAATGGCATAGTAAATTCAAAATTCTGTCTTAAAGTTATTTCCAATCTAGAAATTTCTGTTCCAACAAATGATTAATTTAATGTAGGGGCAGAATACATATATTTTCCTACATGTAAATTTTCAGAAAGTTGAATATCTTCATTGTAAGGATATAGTCCAACAAAATGAGAAAATGAACCAAGAGGGACACACATGAAATGCTGAAAACAGTAAGCCCAAACAAAAAGTAAAAAGGGTCTCATGCGGATTGTGGTATAGTGGATTAAAGAGCAACCAGTCCAGTTAGGAATAGAAGTACAGAGGGCTCTAAGAGGGAGAGCTTTAGGATAGAGGAAGACTTTATAGAATAAAATCAATATTTGAGCTTATAAAAAACTCAAGAGTATGCTAAATAAAATTAATGCAAAGGAATAAATTTCAGATAGAATCCCTGAAAGAAATTATTGGAGAAGAAAGGCATGGTTCAATACTATGAACTATGGTTCAGTACATGCTTGGGGGCACCTAGCATGAAGTTGAGCATGTTAACCTTAGTTTTCCCTTTGAGTGGCATTAGGTCAAGCTATTGTACTCACAGAGGAAGAAATGCAATCCCAACAAACTACTTGGGTTTTTAATGAAAAAAATGCTAATATAATCATAAATATGAGAGAGAAAAAGCTATGGGGGAATGGGAGAAAATGAAAAGGCCATGTGGTATGTGGCATGGCTGTATTGTAGGACTCCACCAAATCTTGAGTGTAGCCTGCTAAACCCTGTGTGCTTGAATGAGTGAATTTTATGTAGGCTATCCACAGACAAGGTTGTCCAGTTGTGTGGTCTGTTCATCATGTAATATGGGTAATATGTAAAGAGGCTGTGTCCCAGTCACTAGAGTGGCAAGGATAACACAAACTTCCCAAGAGTTAACTAATGTCTTTGGCAGAAGAGGTGGAAAGTGAGGAGAAGGAGTGCAGCTTTGATTTCTATAGGCAATGGATTTGGAGAAGGAGGGTTTAAAGATGTTTCCCCTATATTTGAATCACCAGCGTTACACCTGCATGACAAACTAAGGGGTTGGGTTATAAGTGACAGAAGCACTTGTTAAAAGGATCAGAGGTGCATGAACTGTGGACCACCTGGGACCTCGACGTTTCAACCACAACTTAAGCACCATTGTCACTGGGTCCTCTCTCCTTCTTAGTATATCACCTTTATTCTCTCCTGCTGCTCACTGGATGTCTCTATCTGCTGGTAATGTGACTAGCAACAGCCTACAGTGCTACTCTGTAACAGCTTCATAATCTGCTTAAATCTGAAAAATCCCAGTGACAGCCCTCAGATGCATTTGCTTTGTGTGCCCATCTTTGCAGTCCTTTTGCCTTAAGGAACAAGGCTCTCCAATGACTCAGCTGTGGAATGGGGGTTAGGCCTGTTACCAGATGACAGGAGACCAAACAAAGCCCATCAGAGAATTCTGAGCCTAGCTTGTCTCCACAACACAAACAAGCGGTACAAACTCCAAAGCTAACACAAATGCAAAGAGTACCAAAAAAATCATAAATCAGGAATTTAAAAAACTCTCACTTGGCTCCAGGGACAATAACCAAAACCATGGACTGAGGTATTATTAACCTATCAGGCTATGGAGATCAGAATGTGTGGATACCTATTCTACAAGCACCAAAGAATAAGAATTTTGTTATTTAACCTTTTAAACCCACACATATTAGTCACAGATTAACAGTTTTCTAACAGCAAATCCAATACACTTCCTTAGTCAATCCAGCATTCTCGAGGTAGCCTTTATCTCTTTGCAAGACAACTCACCTTCCTTCCTTTACCCTTACCTACCACTTCTTATTAGCCTTCATAAAAACTCTTTCTCCTGTGCCCTTCTACTTGACTTCAGGCTCTGCTTTTCATTGGCAGTAGCTTATCACATAAACTCATCTCTGCTAATGTGTTACATCTCCCAGGTAACAGAGTTCATTGTTGACTACCAAGGATAAATCTCCTTTATATCCAGACTCTGTCCCCCTGAGTCCAATTACTTTCCTCTGAAATACCAGTGTATTTTTCATTAAAATGCTTGCAAATCCTCAGGTTATTAGGTTTATGGCAGCCCCATTAAGCAGAACAATAATGATTTATGTAAGAAGTTAGACCAGAATCTTTGTTTTGTTTAATAAAAAGGTTCACAGCCTGCAGCCAGATGCTGAGCTCTTGCAAACTTGCATCTTTCTGTCACATAGACCATCTTTCTATTTTGTTTCCCAAGAGAATGCTAGTCCTGCTTAGAGTTGCTTTTCCAAACTTATAAAACAGAAAGCCTAGCTGTCATGTTCAAGCCTCCGCTGATGAAGCAGCAGGGGCTTTAGATCAGGATAGAACTTGGTAAAACTTCTAGATCTGCCCCTTATGGACTTTGTGACCTTGCACAAGTCACTTAACTAACTCCATGAGCTTAAGTTTCCTCAGGTATATAATGGGTGATAAGACTTTACTGAGTGTTGCACAAATTCAGTAAGATGCTGAATAAACCACTCTGCTAGGCTATAGTATCTCCAACCTCAGATCCATGCATTTTTCTCTGTTCTGTGTTGCAAGTAATGAGACCCCTTGCAGGCTGCATTTCCCAGGTTTCCAGCTCCTAGCTGGGTTCCATCAATTAATGATACTGGTGGGGGATTAGGGGTGTAGGGGAAGGATAAGCCAAGAAATCTCCACAATCCCCAGTCTTCTCCAACTTAGGTGGCATATCTTGCAGCAGTCTATCTCCTTTGCGGCCCCAGTTACTGCTGGCCAGGTGCACCATGATGTCAACTTCTGCATGTAACCCTGGCCTCTTAGTTAGCTAAAGATGGGGTTCTTTGTCCCACAGCCATGAAAATTCAGGCTCACAGACAATTTGAATAATGAGTAAACAGGATTTTATTGGGTAAAAAGGAAGAAAAGGGGAAAACAGGGACTCTCACAAGGCCAGAGTCCCAACTGGAGCACTTCCCACCCGGCCGTTTGAATCCCAGGTTCCACAGGAAGAAGAGGGACCAGGTTCCTTCCTGCTGCAAACATTGTGAACTTCCTGAGGCTCTACTCCAGTATACAGGCTGGTCAGAGTTTCTGTGCGGACCTCCTCCCATGTGGCTGTCTCATTCCTCCATCTAAAGAAGTACATCTAACTGCCATTATAATAAGGACTAAGACCAATCGTAACTGCTTCCTGCAGATAGGGGGCGCTGCTTTGGGGGAAACAGCAGTCAGATCT
>NW_012118877.1:369422-372005 GCF_000951035.1 Colobus angolensis palliatus
GCCTCCCAAAGTGCTGGGATTACAGGTGTGAGCCACCACACCTGGCCCTGTCTTGTTCTTTTTGAGCTGCTGCTGGAGATTGCTGGTTGGATCACAGGAACGAGCAGGATTAGTCTAAAATGTAGGTGAAAACTTAAAAACAACTAGTGAGTTTAGAATTAAATGACAAATGTATAAGTTTTGGAACACAATTTCTGTCTCTCCAGTTCTCATTTTTGTTAAAAAAAAAAAAAAAAATCACCATAGGACTGAGAGGTTTGCAAAATGAGCCTTAGTCTTACATTTGACCTGATTATTTGCATAAAGTGCAGCAAGAATAATTATTTCTACATAGGCCTTTTGGATTGGCTTTGATGGAACTCTGTCCCACAAAGGATCTCAGATAAGACCTTTTAAAGCTGAGCCTAGTCATGGGTTTGCATCATCAAATACCTGTGAGTTGAGTGATTCTCTCCTCTTAAGGTCCCAAGGTAAACTTGGAGCTCCTAGACCTGTTAGAAACTGACATTCTTTACTGACCACGGATCAGGAATCCTGTTCAGGGAATTTGTAAACAAGGGTAGGAGGCCAGTTTTCCCCACTGAGCTTTTTATTGGCTCTGCAAGTCAAGATTGACTCCTTAAAAGGAAGCATACCCTTCCGATCAGAGCCTTGGTAAAATATCCAGTTTTTCCTATTGCATTCTGTTGCAAGAGAAAAATTGATTCTTACTGCACCGATGCAAACAACTATATTGCCATAAGTTAAGAATACTCAGATAGCTTCTAAATTCTGGAGGAACCAGGCCAAGAGAAACAAACATGCTCCAAATTTTGATCATAGGAATATACCTTGCTTAATTATTAAAAACCGTAAATAGTTCAAAATAAGTTTCCTTGATTCTGAAAGACACAACAAGGATCAGCAATATTCCAAGCAAAAGTCAAAGTTTGCTCCGGCTTTCTGAGTTCAGTCCATTTAGTTAACTCTTGTTTTGCTTGATATTCATAAGCATTTCAGCTCTTCATGAGTCCTGTACATTTTCCTTTATTCCAATGTCACAATCTCCAAAGTTATCGGAAACCTGATTGTCTCAAATACAATCAGAAATTGTATTTGAGAGCATCTGTTACAGTTGTATAGCTTATTATAAACAGTCTTTAAAAAGGATTAAAACAGGACAACAATTGTCTGTGAATACCAAAATAGTCAGGGTAGTTACAGTTAGAAACATGATTGACAAAGAAGTTTGGTTATCTCCATGGTTTACAGTAACTTAACGTTAATTGTGATTGATAGCATATACATTAGATACTAGAATTTTTAAAATTCTATACAATTTTGGAACACGTATTAGCATGATTCAAAAAATATAACCTAAATTGAACATTTTGGCAGTCCCGTGTACCTAAACATGTCAAATAATCCTGTTTACATCTCTTTTCTGGACACATCAGGGGCCCTCTGAAGTATTCAAAAAACCAGGTGCCAGAGAAGACAATTTTGAAACTGAAGTTTGATTTGGGGAAGGCTGTTAAATATGTTTAAAGCATTTGATATTATGAAATAGAATGTCAGATTACCATAAGTTATTTATTTTGCCAAAAAGATGGCTCAGACATTTTAAAGAAGCAAAATCCTTTTAGACCTCCTTTGAATTTAGTTAATATGTTCACATTAGTTAATATGTTTAGTTAATATGTTCACAGAGAACCTCTTCCACAGGATTAATTTCCACACTGCTTCCACCACTTGTTTGAAATTTCAGCTTTTTCTTAATTTAAAACAATCCTTTAATCCCAGGCAAAAATTTACATTTCCATGCCTTCTTATAACTTATTACTAAAAGAAAAACACATATTGTACTGTTCTTACACACCTTGCATGTAAATCTTGTTCTAGTAGTTTCAGTTAACTCCTAGCAATTTTTAACTTTAAGGTAAAATTTGGCAAGTTGCTTTGTGTGCTAAGTGCAGCCAAGGTTTGCCATCTTAGTCAAGGGTGTGGTTAGTTCATATGTCCCAAGGCCTTACCAGTTGTGAAGCCAACAAGTCAAATAGTTCTCAAAACCCAAAAGTCAGTTTGTAACCTCAAAACACTTAGCAAATCCTGCATCTGACCTGCATTTTACTAACAGTCTGTAGGGCCATTTTTATTTCTTAAAGATTAAAGTCACGTGAACTGAAAGGTACCACAGATTTTATCTTCCCTTTAAAAAATACTAGATCCAAGTGCATGTCTTTCTTTAAGCCAAATTAATTAGAGCTCTTTCAACAGACATTAAACATAGTACACACACAGACAGGTGGAAGAAAACCCAGTCGCTGGGTGGAGTCCTTTAAGAGACAGGGCTAGGAATCTGGCTAGAAGGCCAAGGAAGAGCAACTCTGGTCTGCAGCTCCCAGCGAGATCAACAGAGAAGGCAGATGATTTCTGCATTTCCAACTGCGGTACCTGGCTCATCTCACTGGTACTGGTTATACAGGGTACAGCCCATGGAGGGCGAGCCGAAGCAGGGTGGGGTGTCACCTCACCTGGGAAGCTCAAGGGGTCAGGGATTCCCTCCCTAGTCAAGGGAATCCCTGAGGGATTGTGCCTTTAGGA
>NW_012118877.1:372430-374298 GCF_000951035.1 Colobus angolensis palliatus
ATCCTGCATCTGACCTGCATTTTACTAACAGTCTGTAGGGCCATTTTTATTTCTTAAAGATTAAAGTCACGTGAACAGAAAGGTACCACAGATTTTATCTTCCCTTTAAAAAATACTAGATCCAAGTACATGTCTTTCTTTAGGCCAAATTAATTAGAGCTCTTTCAACAGACATTAAACATAGTACACACACAGACAGGCGGAAGAAAACCCAGTCGCTGGGTGGAGTCCTTTAAGAGACAGGGCTAGGAATCTGGCTAGAAGGCCAAGGAAGAACAACTCTGGTCTGCAGCTCCCAGCGAGATCAACAGAGAAGGCAGATGATTTCTGCATTTCCAACTGCGGTACCTAGCTCATCTCACTGGTACTGGTTAGACAGGGTACAGCCCACGGAGGGCGAGCTGAAGCAGGGTGGGGTGTCACCTCACCTGGGAAGCTCAAGGGGTCAGGGATTCCCTCCCTAGTCAAGGGAATCCCTGAGGGATTGTGCCTTTAGGAACGGTGTACTCCAGCCCAGATACTACACTTTTCCCACAGTCTTCGCAACCCACAGACCAGGAGATTCCCTCCGGTGCCTATACCACCAGGGCCTTGGGTTTCCAGGACAAAACTGGGCAGCCATTTGGGCTGACACCCAGCTTGGTGCAGGAGTTTTTTTTTCATACCCCAGTGGCAGCTGGAATGTCAGTAAGACAGAACCATTCACTCCCCTGGAAAGGGGGCTGAAGCCAGGGAGCCAAGTAGTCTAGCTTGATGGATCCCGCCCCCACAGAGACCAGGAAGCTAAGATCCACTGGCTTGAAATTCTTGCGACCAGCACAGCAGTCTGAAGTCACCCTGGGATGCTCGAACTTGGTGGGGGGAAGGGCGTCCACCATTACTGAGGCTTGAGTAGGCCATTTTCCCCTCACAGTGTAAACAAAGCCACCATGAAGTTCCAAATGGGTGGAGCCCACCGCAGCTTGGCAAAGCCACTGTAGCCAGACTGCTTCTCTAGATTCCTCCTCTCTGGAAAGGGCATCTCTGAAAGAAAGGCAGCAGCCCCAGTCAGGAGCTTATAGATAAAACTCCCATCTCCCTGGGACAGAGCACCTGGGGAAGGGGCAGCTGTGGGCACAGCTTCAGCAGACTTAAGCGTTTCTGCCTGCCAGCTCTGAAGACAGTATTGAATCTCCCAGCACAGCGCTCGAGCTCTGCTAAGGGACAGACTGCCTCAAGTGGACTGACCCCTGTGCCTCCTGACTGGGAAGCAACTCCCAGCAGGGGTCGACAGACACCTCATACAGGAGAGCTCCAGCTGGCATCTGGTGGGTGCCCCTCTGGGACAAGGCTTCCAGAGGAAGGAAAAGGCAGCAATCTTTGCTGTTCTGCAGCCTTTGCTGGTGATACCCAGGCAAACAGGGTCTGGAGTTGACCTCCAGCAAACCCCAGCAGACCTGCAGCAGAGGGGCCTGACTGTTAGAAGGAAAACTAACAAACAGAAAGAAATCGCATCAACATCAATAAAAAGGACATCCACACCAAAACCACATTCAAAGGTCACCAACATCAAAGATCAAAGGTATATAAATTCACAAAGATGAGGAAAAACCAACACAAAAAGCCTGAAAATTCCAAAACCAGAATGCCTCTTTTCCTCCAAAAGATCACAACTCCTCACCAGCAAGGGAACAAAACTGGACAGAGAATGAGTTTGGTTAATTGACAGAAGTAGGCTTCAGAAAGTGGGTAATAGCAAACTCCTTCAAGGTAAAGTAGCATGTTCTAACCCAATGCAAGAAAGCTAAGAACCTTGAAAAAAGTTAGAGGAATTGCTAACTAGAATAACCAGTTTTGAGAAGAACATAAATGACCTGATGGAGCTGAAA
>NW_012118877.1:378173-379116 GCF_000951035.1 Colobus angolensis palliatus
TCACCGTGTTAGCCAGGATGGTCTTGATCTCCTGACCTCGTGATCCGCCCGTCTCGGCCTCCCAAAGTACTGGGATTACAGGCTTGAGCCACCGCACCCGGCAATAAAAGATTTTTCAACCCAGAATTTCATATTCAGCCAAACTAAGCTGCATAAGCAAAGGAAAAATACAATCCTTTACAGACAAGCAAATGCTAGAGATTTTGTCACTACCAGGCTTGCCTTACAAGAGCTCCTGAAGGGAGCATTGAACATGGAAAAGAACAACTGGTACCAACCACTGCAAAACATATCAAAATGTAAAGACCATCTACACTATGAAGAAACTGCATCAAGTAATGGGTAAAATAACTAGCTAGCATCAAATGACAGGGTCAAATTCACACATAACAATATTAACCTTAAATGTAAACGGACTAAATGCCCCAGTTAAAAGACACAGCCTGGCAAAGTGGATAAAAATAAAGACCCATCAGTGTGCTGTATTCAGGACTCACAAGAAAAGACACACATAGGCTCAAAAAAAGGGATGGAGGAGTATTTACCAAGCAAATGGAAGGCAAAAAAAAGAAAGAAAAAGCAGGCGTAGCAATCCTAGTCTCTGATAAAATAGACTTAAACCAACGAAGATCAAAAAAGACAAAGAAGGGCATTACATAATGGTAAAGGGATCGATGCAACAAGAAGAGCTAACTATCCTCAATATATATGCACCCAATACAGGAACACGCAGAATCATAAAGCAGGTTCTTAGAGACCTACAAAGAGACTTATACTCCCACACAATAATAGTGGGAGACTTTAACACCCCACTGTCAATATTAGATCAATGAAACAGAAAATTAACAAAAAATTAACAAAGATATTCCAGACTTGAACTCAACTCTGGACCAAGTGGACCTAATAGACATCTACAGAACTCTCCACCCCAAATCAACAGAAT
>NW_012118877.1:379661-388639 GCF_000951035.1 Colobus angolensis palliatus
ACTAGGTATTGATGGAATATATCTCAAAATAATAAGAGCTATTTATGACAGACCCACAGCCAATATCATACTGAATGGGCAAAAGCTGGAAGCATTCCCTTTGAAAACCAGCACAAGGCAAGGATGTCCTCTCTCACCACTCTCATTCAAGATAATATTGGAAGTTCTGACCACGGCAATCAGGCAAGAGAAAGAAAGAAAGAGTATTCAAATAGGAAGAGAGGAAGTCAAGTTGTCACTGTTTGCAGATGACATGATTGTATATTTAGAAAACCCCATTGTCTCAGCCCAAAATCTCCTTAAGCTAATGAGCAACTTCAGCAAAGTCTCAGGTGACCAAATCAATGTGCAAAACTCACAAGCATTCCTATACACCAATGACAGACAAACAGAGAACCAAATCATGAGTGAATGCCCATTCACAATTGCTACAAAGAGAATAAAATACCTAGGAATACAATTTACAAGAGATGTGAAGGACCTCTTCAAGGAGAACTACAAACCACTGCTCAACGAAATAAGAAAGCACAGAAACAAATGGAAAAACATTTCATACTCATAGATAGGAAGAATCACTATCATGAAAATGGCCATACTGCCCAAAGTAATTTATAGATTCAGTGCTATACCCATCAAGCTAAGAAAAAAAACTACTTAAATTTCATATGGAACCAAAAAAGAGCCCGTATAGCCAAGACAATCCTAAGCAAAAAGAACAAAGCTGGAGGCATCATGCTACCTGACTTCAAACTATACTAAAAGGCTACAGTAACCAAAACAGCATGGTACTGACACCAAAACAGATATATAGATCAGTGGAACAGAATAGAGCCGTCAGAAATAATACCACACATCTACAACCATCTGATCTCTGACAAACCTGACAAAAACAGTCAATGGGGAAAGGATTCCCCATTTAATAAGTGGTATTGGGAAAACTAGATAGCCATATGCCAAAAGCTGAAACTGGAACCCTTCCTTACACCTTATACAAAAATTAACTCAAGATGGATTAAAGATTTAAATGTAAGACCTAAAATCATAAAACCTTAGAAGAAAACCTAGGCAATACCATTCAGGACATAGGCATGGGTAAAGACTTCATAACTGAAACACCAAAAGCAATGGCAACAAAAGCCAAAATTTACAGATGGGATCTAATTAAGCTAAAGAGCTTCTGCACAGCAAAAGAAACTACCATCAGAGTGAACAGCCGACCTACAGAATGGGAGAAAATTTTTGCGATCTATCCGTCTTATAAAGAGCTAATATCCAGAATCTACAAAGAACTTAAACAAATTTGCAAGAAAAAAACCTCACCAAAAAGTGTGCAAAGTATATAAACAGACACTTCTCAAAAGAAGACACTTATGTGGCCAATAAACATATGAAAAAAGCTCATCATCACTGGTCATTAGAGAAATGCAAATCAAAACCACAATGAGAGACCATCTCATGCCAGTTAGAATGTCAATCATTAAAAAGTCAGGAAACAACAGATGCTGGAGAGGATGTGGAGAAATAGGAATGCTTTTACATTGTTGGTGGGAGTGTAAATTAGTTCAACCATTGTGGAAGACAGTGTGGTGATTCCTCAGGGATCTAGAACAAGAGGTAACATTTTACCCAGTCATCCCATTACTGGGTATATACCCAAAGGATTATAAATCATTCTACTATAAAGACACATGCACATGTATGTTTACTGCCACACTGTTTACAATAGCAAAGACTTGGAACCAGCCCAAATGCCCATCAATGATAGACTGGTTAAAGAAAATGTGGTACATATACACCATGGAATACTGCAGCCATGAAAAATGATGTGGGACATGGATGCAGCTGGAAACCATCATTCTCAGCAAACTAATACAAGAACAGAAAACCAAACACTGAAGTAGGAATTAAACAATAAGAACACAGGGACACAGGGAGGGGAACA
The DNA here is from genome assembly GCF_000951035.1 of Colobus angolensis palliatus. Taxonomy (NCBI): domain Eukaryota; kingdom Metazoa; phylum Chordata; class Mammalia; order Primates; family Cercopithecidae; genus Colobus; species Colobus angolensis. Next base: position 381,604 of record NW_012118877.1, read on the forward strand.
TCACACACTGGGGCCTTTCAGCGAGTGAGGAATTAGGGGAGGGATAGCATTAGGAGAAATGCCTAATTTAGATGACGTGTTGATGAGTCAGCAAACCACCGTGGCACATGTATACCTATGTAACAAACCTGCACGTTCTGCACATGTATCCCAGAACTTACAGTATTTTTTTTTTCAAGTACAGCGTTATGAAGCTAAAGCAGCACTTAGAAGAGAATCTGTAGTGTTCAGTGCTTCTATTCAAAAAGAATGGTGTAAAATAAAAGAATGAAGCTTCCACCTTAAGCTGGGAAGAGTTGAGGGAATTGAACCCAAAGTAAACAGAAAGAAGAAAATAATAAGAAAATCATCAAAGTCAAAATGGGCCATTGGAAAGATCGATAAAATTAATAAACCCTTGCTGCTTCTCAAAAAAATGAAAAAAAAGAGAGAGACAGGGCTAGGAAAAATATACAAATATCCCACCTGCGAGGGCTCATCCCCTAAGGCAAGACTACTAAACAAATCCTTGCCAAGCAGTTACCAGTGATGCCCTAAGGATGTAAAACAAGATAGAGGCTTGATTTTTACAACCAAAACTTTGTAGAAAATATAAACAGTGATAGTTGAGGGGCCCAGCCTAGTGAAAAAGTCTTCTAAAAAAAAAAAAAAAAAAAACTTTAAAAGTTAACTTGCTGATGATGTAGAGAAGGGGAAAGAAAAGAAACAGTTTTAAAATGCCTGGAGAAGAACCCCTTATTCTTATGCAAGTGATTCCTGCACCAGGGAGACAAGTTTAATTGAGTTGGGTCAGAGCTGGCCTCCCTGGAGCAAAGAGGAGGAAACTCCATGGGGCTGTGGCAGAAAATACCAGCCAGCAGCCTGCAGCGCCTTGGGCTGAAGACCTAGCAGAGTCTTACTCTATATTACTAAACAAAATATAATATATAACCAATCTCATTCAATTTTCCTGATTATCCATTGTCACTTTACTGGTAGGAGCATCATAGCAATGAATGGGATAGAAACGTATCAGAATGTGTCATTGTCATCTCTACAAAACATTGCTTCACTTGCTCTCATTTAAGGGCATCAATGATTACCTAAGCTCCTGGGATAGCTGCTGCAGAATCTATGTGGATCTGTCTAATTTTCTTACCCCCACATCTAACCCATTTTAGAAGGTTCTCTTTAAAAGGTTTTTAGTTCCTGAACTCACAGCTGTGATCTCAGACTAAGATTTCTCAACTTCAGTACCACTCACATTTTGGACTGGAGAATTATTTGTGGTGGAGGCTGTACTGTGTCTTGTAGGGTTTTTAGCAGCATCCTTGACCTTTACCCTCTAGGTATCAGTAGCATTCCTCAGGTACCGATAATAAACAAATGTCTCCAGATATTGCCAAATGTCCCCTCAGGGGACAAAATTTCTCCTAGTTAGGAATCACTGTCTTAGGTTAGAGTCTAGAGACTATTGTAATAGCCATTTACCAGAGACCTCTTTTATCTCCGTGTTGTTTCTATGATTGAGTTTAATCTCTGTAACACGGCATATGAGGATCTTGACAGCATATTAAGCCTTTTGCAAACTAGGTCCAACTTCTCTGCAGCTTACTCTCCTGCTCCTATGTACCAGGTACCCTATCTTCAGATCACACAGAAAAGTGTACTCTTCCAATACTCCCATAGAAGTGGTTCCTTCAGCAGGTATGCATGGGATGCTCTTCACTTGACAAATTTCTGCCCATCCTTAAATGAATTGTACCTCTGTTACCATTTCCTGATGTTCCTAGGAATAACTACTGTCTCTATTAACTGAGCTCTAAAATTATTCCTAAATGACCCTACCTAGGTCACATTTGATGGGTCACAAGCTTGGATACAACCTGAGATTCTTCCCTTATAGTTTTGGACTTTGGAACAGATCACATCACATCAGTTATTCTCCAGTGACTGAAGCTGGACCCTATAAATCTTGGGAGTTTTTGTTAGAAAACTGATTATAAGGAGATTTAAGAAAATAACATAAATATATGTGAAGGAAAGACAATATCAAGATTCCTAATGAATTTCATTCCCTAAACCCAGTACCTTCCTCATATTGGTGAGATCCCCGAACACCCTTATAGTAAATTTTTCTTTTTGCCTTTGCTAGGTTGAGTTCAATTGCTGGTATTCGCTAGTAAGTATCCTAGTTAAGGCACTGTTAGGGCCACTCCATCACAGAAGAAAAGAAAGAAGAGGCCGTTTGTTACTGGTCTCAAAACAAACAAGATCAAAAGGCAGGATAGTGACTAAATAAGGTCTATTCCTTCTCACCAGGCATATTCAAGCAGAAAAGAAAATTTGGAATTTTCGAAGTCTCTTATGAAACCAGGAGGCTTAAAAAAAGAGTTTTAAATTTTTCCATTACTCATCATATGACATCTCTGTGTTTTTAAATCAATCTTGAAGGATTTTGTGAAATGTTAAACATTTACCATCACTGGTCCCCAGCTTCTGTCTTTCCCTCACACTCCATCCATTTCTCTAAATAAACCTGGCTTATTTCCTCCAAGTTGTAACAAAGTTGTTTGACAGAGATTTATATTTTCTAAGCTCTTTCTACCTTTACTAATAATTTGGCAACTGTAAAATAATGAAGTTACTTGCATCTTTGGTAGTGATAAAAATGAATGAGTCAGAATGTGTGTGTTTTCCATTTAAAAGCTAAACTAAAGAAATAGGATGTGCCAAAAACAATTAAAACTGCTGGAGATGAGATAACACAGTGCACCTCTTGACACTGATCTGTGGGGTGTCAAATGAAACACTGGATTGGAAAAAAATTTTGTAGGTACTTAATCTATCTACAGTTGGCTCTTGATAACTCTGTTCTTTATTACCCACATATCAGGGAGTGCATATTGTTTACCTTTTATTCCCAAGGCCTACTACAGTGCCAGTCTATTTGTAGATGTTCAGTAAATGTCTGTTGAATAAAGTAGGGCAGAGTTGGGGTCCCCTTGCAGCTTAGAGGCCCTGAGAAGCTGATGATCAGAACTTTGAAGATGGCACTTCCCAGTTGTGGCTGCCACGGATGTCTCTGAGGGGGCATAATGAGGTCACTTCTGGTATTGCCAAAAGATGCTGGAAATGACAGCAACTGCTACCACTGAAGCAATACTGACAGGAATGGGAACAAAGTACAGAAGTCCGTCTCCGTTGGTCCAGTTTCCCTCTAGCACAATGTTTCTCAGCTAAGGTGATTTTGCTCTCCAGGGAACATTGGCAATGCCTAGAGACTTTTTGGTTTTCACAACGTGGGTGGAAAATGTTGTTGGCATCTGATTAGGTAGAGGCCAGGGATCCTGCTTACCATCCTACCACTGCACAGGATAGCTCTCATCGACACACAATTATACAGCCCAAAATGTCAGTAGTGCTGCCGTTGAGAAACCTTGCTTTCACAGAAACTGAAAGACAGATGACAAGACAGTCCTGGAAGCCCCACAGTATCAGAGTGGAGCACAAAAGAACAAATTTGGAGCTCAGATACAATATATAAATGACTGGCACAAGCATCTATCAGGGAAAAGCTCGTTCCTGAATACAGAGAGGGTGTGAATGTCCGTGGACCTCTTGATCCAATCTCTACCTTTTATAGACAAGAAGACAGGTTCAGGGAAATGAAATGACCATGGTAAGAAAATTCCTTTCTTAGAGAACATACAGTTAAAGATAGTGAAGGATCATTTGTATTTGTCTCAGCTGCTAGTTGTTTGTTTTTGTTTTTGTTTTCTATCAGGGAAACAAATGAATACCTGAAGAGCGTGAACATAATCCTCCCTTTGAATGAGTTAAATGTATAGAAATGTATATTAAATGTTTTTGCCTTGGTCTTTTTAGGACTATTTGAGGTATAGAAAAGACATCTGTTAAAAATATAGAGTCAAGTTATTTGGTGAGAGTTGCTATTCCTAAGTTTTTTAAGTGTTTGTAAAAAATGTTAAATTGTCTATAAAAAAAGCACAGAACAAATTTAATGAAACTTTCTTACTGAAAAGTGTAATAAGCCAAACTTAAGGCACTTAAATTGGCAGTGACTTAAATCACATTAACCCTTTCTTTTGAAATTTATTTATACTTTATTATACTTTATTACTTTTCACTACAAACCAATTGCAATGTATAGGCATTTTGAAAGGACAGAAAATAGAAAAGGAAATATGTACCTTTAGGTGATGCATTAGTCAATCTTTATATTGGAGAAAGAATTTTCATAGCCTTGGCATATTACCAAAATACTAAGGTAGTATGAAGCAATAGAACAACTTCAGTAGGAAATCAAAGATAAAATAGGAATTATTCTAAAGCCTGTTAACTATAGGAAAACCACTATGCATTTTATATTGATATTAAATAATGATATGGGGTTAAATGATGCCAGGAAAAACTATTCTTTTTCAAAAAAATCTAAATTATCTCAATTATAATTGTTTTTTCATAGTTTCATTGGTTATATGTAAAATAATTTAAAGCTGAGAAAATTATTTTTATATAAAAACATATACCTCATTTTATCTATTTTTTTCCTACCAAGTAAAGCTTCCAGAAGAAATAACAGATAATTGCTATTTCTATTTCTTGTTTTCCATTTTCCTCTTCATACACTGTTCCTTCGTTTCTCTCTCCAACCCACTGAAAGGCCTCTCACTAAGATGACAGATTATATCACAGTTCCCAGTCCAATAGTTATTTTTCAGTCCTCTGCCCACCATGATATTTGACACTGTTGAAAACTCACTCCTTGAAGCTCTTTTCTCTCTTCTTTTCTGATTACCTCCTAGTTCTTTCTCTACCTCTCTATTTCTTGATCTCCTTTGTTGGAATGTTTTCCTCTTCCTCCCTCCCCCTTTTCTAAAATAGAAACAATTTACATACCATAAAATTCACAGTTTTCAAAGTGTATAGTTCAGTGGATTTTAGTATGTTCACAATGTTGTGAAACCATCATCACTATCTAATCCAAAACATTGTCATCACCCTAAAAGGAAACCCTATAACCATTAGCAGTCCTACACCTTTTCCCTCCTCCCTACATCCCCTACTGCTCTACTTTCTGTCTCTTTGAACTTGCCTATTAAGGACATTTCATTTAAATAAGTTCATATACTATGTGGCCTTTTATGCCTAGGTTCTTTCACCAGTTTTCAGGGTCTGTCTGTGTTGTAACATGTGTCAATATTTTGTTTTACGGAGAAATGAATAGATCTTCAAAGACCACTGAAACACTACCAAGCATTTCAATATATAGGTAACCGGGGTCCCAGAAGAAGAGAGAAAGAAAGGAGCTTAAAAATATTTGAGAAAATCATAGGTGAAACCTTTCCAAATTTGGTAGAAAGCATCAGCTTACAGATCCAAGAAGTTCCATGAAATTCTAGCAGAATAAATACGAAGAATATATGTAGGTATATTAGAGTCAAACTGATGAAAGCCAAAGATTAAAAGAAAGTCTTGGAAGTAACCACAAAAAAGTGACATTTTACAGACAAGGAAACAATAATATCATTAATGCCTGGGAACCAATCATTTTTTTGTCTTGTGAAACTAACCTTCAATAATCAACATAAAATACAGAAATTTTCAAGTAAACAACTCAGTTAGGAACCAGCAGATCTGTACTACAAGAAATACTGAAGAAAGTTTATCAGATAGAAAATAACTCCAGATAATAATTCAAATATATGAGACGAAATGAAAAATACTGGAAATGATAAGCTGGTGGTGAAATGTAATTATATATATATTTAGCTTTTCTTCTCAATTTTTTCAAGGACTTATAACATTAAAATTTTTTTTTGCTTTTTTTGTTTTCTTTTTGTTTTGACATAATTTAAAACAAACATTATAAAGCAAACATAACACTGTACTGTTGGTTTTGTAACACACATGCACACACATCTGTATCTATATCCACTGATACATATGTATAACAACAGTACTAAAGATAGGGGTACGTGAAATTATAATTGTTGTAAGTTTCCTGTGTTTCACCTGAAATAATTAAATATTAACTCTAAGTAGATTGGGATAAGTTAAAGATGCACATAATCCATAGAGCAACTAAAAATGAATGCAACAAATATAGCTAGTTGTGATGGTTAATATTGAGGGTCAACTTGATTGGATTGAAGGATGCAAAGCATTGTTCCTGGCTGTGTCTCTGAGGGTGTTGCCAAAGGAGATTAATGTTTGAGTCAGTGAGCGGACTGGGAAAGGCAGACCCATCTTCAACCTAGGTGGGCACAATCTAATCAGCTGCCAACGTGGCCAGAATAAAAGCAGGCAGAAAAACATGGAAAGACTAGCTGGCTAAGTCTTTTGGCCTTCATCTTTCTTTCGTACTGAGTGCTTCCTGCCCTCGAACATCAGACTCCAGGTTCTTCAGCTTTTGTACTCTTGGACTTACACCAGTGATTTGCCACGGGCTCTCAGGCCTTTGGCCACAGACTGAAGGCTGCACTATTGGCTTCCCTACTTTTGAGGTTTTGAGACTCCGACTGGCATCCTTGCAGTTGGCCTATTGTGGGACTTCACCTTGTGATCGTGTGAGTCAATTCTCCTAATAAACTCCCCTTCATATATATACATCTATTGGTTCTGTCCCTCTAGAGAACCTTGGCTAATACACCAGTAAACTAATAGAAAAATTAACATGGAATACATCTATAACATTTTTATAGGAACACAAACTAGATCAAGGGCTGCCTACGGTGAAAGTGGAGGGAGAGAATGGTTGCAAAGAGGAATGAGAAAACATTTGCAGTTGTTAGAAATGTTCTGCATCTTGATTCTGATGCTGGTTTCACAGGCATATATATTTATCAGAATTCATAGTTTTTTTATAATGAACATTTTATTTCTGAATAAATTTGAATTTACAGAAAAGTTGCAGCATACAGAGAGCTCCTGTAAACCATTCACCTAGTTTCCCCTGGTGTTAACATCTTACATAACCATTTGGTATATTTGTTAAAAGTAAGACAGTAACATTGGTATATTACTAAAACTA
>NW_012118877.1:390269-391156 GCF_000951035.1 Colobus angolensis palliatus
ATACATTGTATGAACAAATTAAAAAGGAAGACGGCACAGCTCTTCCTTACAGAAGAATTCCAATTAATAAATGTAGGCAGAATGAGGAAAATAGAAAGTCACCAGGAAAATACCACAATAATAATTGTTGCAGGCAAGAACCATCAATCAATGCTGAAATTTGTGATCTAATGTTTGAGGAGAAATAGAATGTTTGCACAGTCTCAAAATATCACCCGCCCATGATATTAATTACAGAGGAAAAAATAAAGGTACATCCATTCTGTGGTAGTCTTACCAAAAATGTACAACCTCAATCTAATCAGGAGAAAACATCAGAAAACCCCAATTTAAGAGGTATTGTACAAAATAACTGATTAGTACCTTTCAAAAATATCAAGTTCATAATAAGCAAGGAAAGACTGAGGAACTGGCACATATTTTATGGTTATACGGTTCTGAGACAGCCAGGTGGGAGGAGGGGTCCCTGGAGAAACTCCAAATAGCCTGCCCACTGCAGTGGAGCCTCAGGAAGTTCGAGCGCTCTGCAATGGGGGAGGAGCCTGGCCTCTCTTCTTCCTGTGTGGAACCTCAGATTCCAAAGGCCTGAGGGGAAGTGCTCTAGCAGGGGCTCTGGCCTAGTGAGAGTCCGTTTCCCCCTTTTCTTCCTTTTCACTCAATAAAACCGTGCTTTACTCACCCTTCAGACTGCCTGCAAGCCTAAATTTTCATGCCCATAAGACGGACAAGGACCTCATCTTTAGCTGAACTAAGGAAAAGTCCTGCAACAGTTCTTCATATTAAAGTCTTTTACCCACTTAGAATTTATTGAAGTATTGACAAAACCACAATCATAGCAGGAGATTTTAACCTATCTCTTTCAATAATTGATAGAGCCAATAAAATTT
>NW_012118877.1:391951-392589 GCF_000951035.1 Colobus angolensis palliatus
CCCACTTAGAATTTATTGAAGTATTGACAAAACCACAATCATAGCAGGAGATTTTAACCTATCTCTTTCAATAATTGATAGAGCCAATAAAATTTTTGTAAGAATTGCTTGTTGGAGCATTTTTATAATCACTGCTTTGACTTTTTTTTTCAGATAATTCCAACATCTGTGGCTTGGAATTGGCATTGGCATCAAAATATTGACTGCATTTTTCCCAAGTGAGGTTACAGAGAGTAGAACTCTTTTGCAGATGGAACCAACACTTCTTGATGATTATGTTTGCATTTTATCAGAGGTGTTGAAATGAAGGTAGAGATGGTGAGGAGTGAAGCCTTAGGAAGCATCAACAAATTTATATGGCCTCTGGCTTTGGTATCTGGGTGAGTTTTGGTAGCATCTAGTGAAATTGGAGCAAAAGAGAAGGTGAGAATATGAGGGATTTGTTTGTTTGTATGCCCATAGGACAAGTACACTGCTGTATCCAGCAGGCAGTTGGATATTCAAGTCTGAACTCACAGAAGGGGCAGATCTAGAAATACAACTTGTACATTAGTATTAGTATTGCATAAGTGGTGTTTGAAGCAATAAAATATGGTTTAGAACAGTTGATTATAGAAAATAGAATGAGAGCAAAAGTA
>NW_012118877.1:393204-397868 GCF_000951035.1 Colobus angolensis palliatus
GAGACTTTGTCAAAATACCTTTTTTAAGTAATCATTTGTATTTGATTCATCTCATATGACTGAAACTTCATCTTGGAAAATAAGAATTAACTCAGACTATGTTAGTAACTAAAGTCCAAGTGGTACAAAGCCACAAATAGATCTTGAAGAAGTCCAAATTCCCAGAGCTGCTGCTTAAGAGTAAAACTTGCCCATTATTTTCGACCTTCTGTTGCCATGCAAAAGGAGCCAAAGGTAGCTAAGGATTTGTAAATTAAAAGTTACCTTTTGAATGTCTTCTACACACTGCGGGATATGGGTACAAACTGCTTCCTTGTCTGAGCTCATTACTGAAACTAGGCTGCTTTCCTCACTTTCTGCCATGTCTCTGGTGGCCATCATATTCTTAGAACACTAAATAGACCTTCTGCTAAGCAGAGGATTCCTTTCTCCCACCACCTGTTAATAATAGCAATTATACATTATGCTTGCTTTCCTCATTTCTTTCTACTTCTGTTCTCAGTGTTGTTTATAATGTGGGTTTGATTAGTTTCCTTGACCCTACTAGAGGGAAGCTGATTGGCTAAGGATACTTTGATCATCAAAAATAGAATTACTGCAGCACAACTCCAGATCTGTAAGAAACTGTTTTCCAACTCAGAGACTTTTGTGCGATAATTTTTCTGGTTTTAGAAAAGCCATAGTATCATCAGACAATTTTTTATGCTTTGCAGAGTGATAAATTCAACCTATGAAAGTGAAAAAAAAAATGTCTATTTTCTATGTCCCATTCTTTTGTTGTTTCAGCAAAATGTTTACTTACCTCTTGACTCAGTAAGGTTATAGATGAGAGTGTTCCCAATACTGATTATGACCCCAAAGCCAACAACCCTCTTTGAGGGAACCAAGAGTGAAACACAGTGAACCTGGATTCTGAGTTTTACCTGATAACACCACTAGAGATGTCATAATTAGATAGGAAGGTGAGCATGATGGCTCCAGTATTGTCTCCCTCTGTACCCACCAATAGCTTAAAAGGGAACTAGGGTAACAATTCAAAAGTTAAAAAACAAAACGGATGAGAAAATAAAAGGATTTAGGTTATTTAATCTGTATAACAGTAATATATTGGGAAAAATGACTGAGAATTATAACCAACTCTCCCCAAAGTAAAGTAAAAGTCATATTAACTGTAAGTTGACTAGTGGAGACCCCAAAGAAGAGTTGTGTAATCACTTAACTTTCATGTGTTTAACATTATGTTGGATAAATTCTTGTCTCCAAAAATTATCCTTTTTGGAGAAGCAAATGAGCTAGACCACTAAAGGATCCTACTTACTTCCAATCTTTGATGTAGATTTTATGCAAACTTTGAGTTCATAGATATAGCACTTTAAATATTGACTGCATTTCCAATAAACCGTAAAGAATTTGGGTGAATAAATTTGGGAGAAAAAATGAAGACTCGGGGTAAACTATCTTGGACAATTTTGAAGAGGTCTGTTGCAAGATGATACATTTTAAAAATTGTTCAGACTCAATTTTTTCAGTTACTTGTAATGAATGGGTGTTGATTTTGTGGGACAGGCAATATATTCATGTCTTCACAAAGTGGTTCAAAAAAAATTTCTAGAAAAAACTGTAAACTTTGGCAATACTGAGTCCACATTCCTACCTGGCAACATGCAGCTGGAGCAGGCTGAGGAGCAGGCTCTCGTGGTTGCTTCATGCATGTATGTGGTCCTGGTAGATATTTGAGTTTGAGCTTCTGGTTTACTTCCTTCCCTTCTATGCCTACCCCTGCCTTTATTCTCAGCAGTTTAATAACCTCTGCGTGACCCATCCAGCATCTTGGCCCACTTTTCTTGACCTTCTCCTAAAATGATCTTTGCTTCCATTTTAGTTTCACAATTCTGTGTTGCCCCTTAATACCTTATCCCCAGTAAATGCACCACCTTCAAATTCTTCAAGTAGTCCTCTTTCATTCTCCAGCTGCCTCACTGTATTACTCCTACTGAAACTCTTAATTTACACCATCTAGACTTCTAATTTTTTAATCCTATCATTTTTCTCCCATCTAACTACTCTTACCATCACTGCTGCCTACCCAGCTTACATTTTATGACCAATCATTAGAATTTCTCATTTGAAAGTCATCTGCTGAAAATACAGCCAACCACTGCTTGAACTCAGCTCTCCACCTTCTTTCTCTGTGCTTATACCAGAATTGCTGAATGCTATTTGAGAAATTATACAACTGGACCAAATTAGCCATACTTTAAATTCATTTAAAACTCAAATATATTCTCAATGTAGCATCAAAACTTCATATTTCCCTAATTTTTTTCCAATTTTTACTCTCCCTTCAAGCCTTCCCTAGCTTCTTCCTTACCTATGTGCCTCACTCAGTCTCTCTAGAATGAGACCCCAGGATAGCAGGGATTGTGTATGGTTCAGCACTATTGTTTAGGCTAGGGGCACCTAGTATGATGCCTGGCACATAGTAAGAACTTAATAAATATTTGCTGAATGATTATTTCAAGGTGAATATTTTCCCACTAACAAGTCTACCAGCCTGCCTATACACGTCCCCATTTTGCCCTGCCTTCCTTATTGTTCAATGGTTGTATCCCTATTCACATTTATGTGTTCGCAATTCAGGCTTTCCACATTATTTTGAAATATTTAATAAAATGTTGAATTCACAAATCCATCCATGTTATCACAAGATAGTTCAACATTACATTTGTCCAATAATACTAATAGACAAGCCTTATATAGAATATTTTATTATGATGATTATAATCCTGACTAGCAATTATTGAGCACCACATTATTGCTAAGTACTGTTCCAAGGGCTTTCATGTATTAACACACTTAATCTTCACAATAACATGAGTTAGGCACTGTTTTTTTCATCTCTGTTCAACTGAAGTGCAGAGAGGCCAAGTAACTTGCCACATTCTCACAGTCTAAAAACAAGAGCATCACTCTCATCCATTATGCTCTACTGCCTCCTTTAAAAAGTAAAATAGAAAGGGAAAACATTAGTCCAAACTCTCATTGTAAAGAATATTGCTGAGATGGAAAATGAATGCAAGGGTAAAGGAAGGAAGAGAAATTTTTTGGTATCTGCTTTGTTCTTTACAATATCTCCAGGAACTAGTCTCTAGTAACTAGAAAAAAATGTGTCACACATAGTAAATATTCAAGAAGTACTGTTGAACTTTTGCCTTCCAACAATTAGCACATTTAAAAAGTTAAATGCTAATCTCCTTTAATTTAGGGTAAAAATAAGTCTCAATCATTTTTCCATTTTATATCCATCAAAAACCCACACAAGACCATTTTTTAGATAACTCAGAGAAATCAAAGCTTTCCTCTTTAAGCATTTTTAAAAGTTTTTAGATGCTTGTTCTGAAAGTTCTGAGACAAAATCAACTTTAATTTGTCACTAATTGACTCTATTGGATAAGAAAACTCATTTCTTTCCTCATTCAGCAGCATTTCTTGAACAAAGTGATAGCTTATAATTTCCTGAGGATGGGCATGAGGAATGAGAAGATAGATAAACTTATAAATAAATAATTATTTTCAGGTGATGGATGGTAAGTATTATGATAAAACAAAGCAAATTAAGGGGCTAGAGAGTGATGCAGGGGAGCAAGGGGAGAGCCAATTTTGATAGGATGATGAGAGAATTAATTTCTAAAGGGGATGACATTTAGGTAAAGACTTGAATGGCATGAATAAGTATAAAGGCCTTGAAACACAAATGAGTCTAACATTTGGAGGAGTAGGAAGAAGTTCAGTGTGGCTGGAGAGTGGTAAGGGAGGTAGGTAGGAGACAAGACTTGTAGCACTTTTGTGTGCCATGTTAAGGACCTAGACTTTATTATGGGTGTCATGGTAAGATATTGCAAGGATTTAAGAAGGGAAATGATATAATCTGATTACATTTTAAGAGATCAGTTTGGCCATGTGTGGAAATTGCTGATAGAGTTTCTATCTGTTTCCCCTCTAAATCTCATGTTGAATTGTAATCCCCAATGTGGGAGGTGGGGCCTGGTTGGAGGTGATTGGATCATAGGGGTGGACTTCTCATGAATGGTTTAGCACCATCCGCTTGGAACTGTCCTTGGGAAAGTGAGTGAGTTCTCACGAGATCTGTTCATCTAAAAGTGTATGTCCCGTCCCCTCCCAACTCTCTCTCCTTTGCTTCTGCTCTGGCCATGTAGCCTACCAACTCCTCCTTTGCTATCCACCATGATTGGAAACTTCCTGAGGCCTCACCAGAAGCTGAGAAGATGTTGGTGCCATGCTTTCTCTACAGCCCACAGAGCCATGAGCCAATTAAACCTCTTTTCTTTATAAATTACTCAGTCTCTGGTATTAATTTACAGCAGTTCAAGAACAGCCTAGCACAATTGGAGAAGCAAGGGGGAAGCCAAGTGATCAATTAGGAGGTGACTGAAATATTCCAAGTTAGCACGGATGGTGGCTTATACTAAGTGGGAGGAGCAATGGAGGTGGTAAGAAATGGTAAGAATTCAGAAATATTTGAAGGAAGGTTAACATGACTTGTGATACATTAGGGGTGGGGTATGAAATAAAAAGAGGAATTAAGGCCAATGCCTAGATTTTGACCTGAGTAATAGTGAACAGTGGCATTATTAATTGAAATG
>NW_012118877.1:398003-418449 GCF_000951035.1 Colobus angolensis palliatus
TCTTGGGATATGTTACCTCCATAGGATGTCACAAGGCTACATCTAAATTTGGAATAAAAAAGGGAAGAAATATTTGTCTTCATTAGTGTATAGAGTATGAAGCCACTCTCTATTAGTACTTCAAGTAACTCTAAGGAAAGTTACATCACTCAGAAAGACTTATGCTTACTCATCAGAAGGCAGCCCAAGTCTACCTATTTAGTTCCACCAGTAAATCCCTTCTAGGTTTTTAAGGACTAGGGCCTGTTATAGCAAATCCTATTTAATAACATCTGAGCCCTTTTCCCATTCACTGTGACCTCCCTCTTGTGCCTGGTTAATATGAATTCTCTAGGTTTGGTTATCCCATAGACTTGGTAAGTATTCGTCCTTTCCTGGTCCTTGGATCCCTGTTTCCTGGAGACTTCTTCCTCTGGGTCCTGCCTCTTCTGGGATTATTATGTTCTGGTTTGGGAATTAAAGTCATATACCATAATGGTAATACTATGAAGCAATGTTCTAAAGAAATGAGGAGCTCCTAGTAGATCTGTGGATTTAGAAGTAGGAGCTCTATGTAAGAGAAACTGAAGCAGAACAGATGAGATTAAAGCTCAGTGGATATAAATCTGAAGAAAGGCTACTCACGGAGCTTAGAAGCTAGACTCTAGGAATCAGGGCAACGTAGTGGGTCATTTGACTATAAGGACAACATTTATCTAAATTACAGTACTACCATGAGAATAAGAAGACAACAAACTGGGAGATAATATTTGCAAAAGACATATCTGATAAAGGATTGTTACCCAAAAAATACAGAGAACTTTTAAAATCCAACCATAAGAGAACAACCCAATTGAAAAAAAGAGCCGAAGACCATAACAGACACACCACCAAAAAAAGATACACAGGTGATATTGTTTGGCCGTTTCCCCACCCAAATCTCACCTTGAATTGTAGTAATACCCACATGTGAAGGGTGGGGACAGGTGGAGGTAGTTGAATCATGGGGGCAGTTTCCCCCATACTGTTCTTGTGGTAGTGAATAAGTCTCATAAGATCTCATGGTTTTATAAATGGGAGTTCCCCTGAACAAGCCCTCTTGCCGGTTGCCAGGTAAGACATGATTTAGCACCTCATTTGCCTACTGCCATGATGCTGAAGCCTCCCCAGCCATGTGGAACTATGAGTCAATTAAACCTCCCTTCTTTTTAAATTACCCAGTTTGGGTATATTTTTATTAGTAGTGTGGGAACAGACTAATACATTAAATTGGTACTGGTAGAGTGGGGTGTGCTGTAAAAATACCCCAAAATGTGGAAGCGACTCTGGAACTGGGTAACAGGCAGAGGTTGGAACAGTTTAGAGGGCTCAGAAAAAGACAGGAAAATGTGAGAAAGTTTGGAACTTCCTAGAGACTTCTTGAATGGCTTTAACCAAAATGCTGGTAGTGATATGGACAATGAAGTCCAGGCTGAGGTGGTCTCAGATGGAGATTAGGAACTTGTTGGGAACTGGAGTAAAGGTGACTCTTGCTATGTTTTAGCAAAGAAACTGGTGATGCTTTGCCCCCGAACTAGAGAATTGTAGAACTTTCAACTTGAGAGAGATAATTTAGGTCATCTAGAGGAAGACATTTCTAAGCAACAAAGTGTTCAAGAGGTGATTTGGGTGCTGTTAGAAACATTCAGTTGAATGTATTCACAAAGATGTAATTTGGAATTGGAACTCATGTTTGAAAGGAAAGCAGAGCATAAAAGTTTGGAAAATTTGCAGCCTATGTGATAGAAAAGAAAAACCCATTTTCTGAGGAAAAATTCAAGCTTACGGCAGAAATTTGCGTAAGTAATAAGGAGCCAAATGTTAATCACCAAGATAATGGAGAAAATGCCTCCAGGGCATGTCAGAGAACTTCGTGCAGCCCCTCCTACCACAAGACTGGAGGCCTAGGAGGAAAAAATGGCTTTATGGGCCAAGCCCAGGGCCTTGCTGCTTTGTGCAATCTTGTGACTTAGTGCTCTGTGCCCCAGCTGTAGGTTAAAGGGGCGAATATAAGTCTCATGAGATCTGATGGTTTTATAAATGAGAGTTCCCCTGAACAAGCTCTCTTGCCTGCTACCACGTAAGACGTGACTTTGCTCCTTATTCACCTTTTGCCATGATTGTGAGGCCTCCCCAGCCATGTGAAACGGTGAGTCAATTAAACCTCTTTCCTTTATAAATTACCCAGTTTTGCATGTGTCTTTATTAGCAGCATGAGAATAAACTAATACAGATAACAAATAAGCATATGAAAAGATGTTCTACATCATATGTCATTAGAGAAATGCAAATTAAAACAACATAAGATACCACTGCACACTTACTAGAATGGCCAAAATCCAGAACACTGACAACAGCAAATGCTGGTTAGGATGTGGAGCAACAGGAATGATACAGTCACTTTGGAAGGCAGTTTAAAGTTTCTCACAAAACTAAACATAATCTTACCATATGGTCCAGCAATCATACTTCTTGGCATTTACCCAAAGGACTTGAAAAGGCATGTCCACACAAAAACCTTCACACAGGTGTTTATAGCAGCTTTATTCATAATTGCCAAAACTTGGAAGCAACCAAGGTATCCTTCAGTAGATGAATGGATAAATAAACTGGTTCATTCAAACAATAGAATATTATTCGGCACTAAAAGGAAATGAGTTATCAAGCCATGAGCAGACAAGAAGTAACCTTAATTGCTTCTTGCAAATTAATTACAACTGAAAGAAGCCAATCTAAAAAGGGAGCATACTGTGTGATTCCAACTATATGACAATCTGGAAAAGAAAAACTATGGAGAGAGTAAAAAGATCAGGGATTGTCAGGGTTTGGACACTGGAGGAGGGATAAATAGGTAGAGCACAGAGGATGTTAGGGCACTGAAAATACTCTGGATGATAATATAATGATGGGTACTTGTTATACTTTTGTCCAGACCCACAGACTATACAACAAAGAGTAAATCCAAATGTAAACTATGAACTTCAAGTTATAATGATGTGTCAGTGTAGGCTCACCCTTAGTAACAAATGAAGCACTCTGGTGGGGGATTTTGATAGCAGGAGGCTATGCATGTGTGGAGGCAGGGCATATATAGGAAATCCCTGTACCTTACTCTGAATTTTTCTGTGAACCCAACGCTGCTCTAGAAACCTGTCTTTAAAAAATAAAGAATTTAAAAATTTTTAATAAAAAAAAATTAAAATATTAGATTTGGAGCTTAGAAAGGAAGAGCTTTTATACAGACCCAGCTTGCTGAGAAAGCTCAATCTGGACTTGAAAGTGGAAAGAACCAGTAAGAAAGTGTGATTACACCAAGAGTGAGGCCCAAACATAGGACCTTCTGAATGGAAAGGAATAAAACAGAAAGTATTTAAAGAAGTTTATGTTCAAGCTCATTGAGTTATGGAAGGCCTATAGCAAACTTAACTTCAGTGTTATCCAAGTGTTAGAGAATATTATTCTTCCCTTTAAGGTCTTGGAAGATTAGCTCAAATACTCATCATAAGACACATGGAAAGTTTCACTGCTCCATGTATGTTTCTGCACTTTGTCAGGACACTTACGTTCTCATGGTCCTTTTTTATTTTAAGCTCTGCAGCTGCTAGAGAATTAATTAAATAAAGGAGTTGTAAAAGAATGTGGACTCCAGGGACAGATTGCATAGATTCAAATCTTCCTCCACCACTGATTAGCTGTGTGTCCCCAGGCAAATTACTTAACCTCTCTGTGCCTCAGTTTGCTCATTTGAAAACTAAGGTCTTCAAAGAGTTGTAATGAAGACTCTGTAAATCAATATATACAGAGCTCTTAAAGCTGGGCCTTGTGCATGTTTTTACTCAGTTTGTGATGGTCTTCCCATATCACATGTGCTTCCTTGATTTAATGCCTTTTTGTTTCTCACCAAAACCTGCTCACACAAGGTGTGTAGCAGGCTTTACTGGAGCAACACTGTCCAATAGAAATATAATATGAACTACATATGTAGTTTGAAATATTATAGTAGCCACATTTTTAAAAAGTGAAATTAATTTTAACAGTATATTTTATTTAACCCAACATATCCAAAATATCATAATTAGTTGTGATCAATATAAAATATAATTATTAATGAGATTTGTTTTACAGTCTTCTTATTCAAATTAAGTCTTTAAAATCCAGTGTGTATTTTACATTTTGAGTACTTCTTAATTCTTTCTAGTCATATTTCAAGTACTTTATAGCCATATTTCAAGTACTGTAGCTAGTGGCTACCACATTGGACAATGCACTTCTAGAGTGACTGACAACTTTAAATTTAGTTATTAGATATTTTCATTTGCAAAAGTCTTTTCTCTGAGCAATTTTTAAAGGCTCCAACATTCTATGGGACATCCTGGCATCTTATTGTCTGGCTAGTTTTTCTCTCTTCCCTCCCTGCACTCTGGAGCAAAAGAGAAAGAAATTAAATGGAAACAAATTTATTTTATTTGAATATGTAAAGTAAGTTGGCATTCTCTATCTTTCAGCTCAAAGCTCAGCCTCTGCTTGAAATACAGGCAATTCTTGATTTGCATGGGCACTGTGTGAACTCAAATTTGTGCATCTCTGAACTGTACTCACTTTGTACATATTTTCAGATAATGAAGGAAGGACTGCCTATAGTACTTTAAAATTTTGACTTTTTAGGCAAAGACTAACCTTATTGCTAGTCCTTCACTCTATGTGGTGAGTGGGTGGTAACCTCTGGGGTTTTTTTGTTGTGGTGGTGGTGGTGGTGGTGGTGATTTAGGTTATCTATTTGTTATTTCTAACCTGAGGTTTCTGTGCATGGATTTAAATGTTATTGTTCCCATGTGTTGATTTAGTGTGTTTTGTATTGCTGGAGAAGCATTAGAAAAAGGATTTCATTCTGAAGGAAAATAGTTAAATTCTTCAAGTTTCAGAGAAATGTTCCTTTTCTCCTAGAATGAAGGTTGCAGAAAGTTACCCAACCAGTAGTAATGAGTCCCGTTTAGACTTCCTTAGGTTTGCCAATTTTATCACTTCTTCTTTTCAAAGGGAACTTAAGACTGTAGAACTAATTTAAAAATCTTTATTTTTATACCTGAGATATGTTTTTAAATGTCATATATTTTAATCAAGAATACTTAAGAGATGCTTAAAAAGACAACGAATGATCAATCAATCAAGTTAACAGTAGTCCCGTACTAACAGCTTTTGCATTTAATGGGGGCACCAAAAGATGTAATCTTAAAGTGAGTGACAGCATTCTAATTATCATACTAAATAGATCTTTGATAAGGCAAAAGCTAACTCCATTACAAATGTGTTTCTTTTCTACAGGATTCATAATTGTACCTATCCTGAACATTTTTGTGGCCAGGCTAATTTGTCCCCTTGGTTCAGATAGAGAATAAAAGATGAGCTAGAATTTTTAATATCAGAAAATCCAATGAATCTCATGCTTTGACACATTCCTAGCCCAGTGAAAATTTATGGCCTCGGTGATTACCCTGAGGAATTCATAAACCTACTTTGCTTTTTGAATTATCAAAGAAAAATTAAATGGTATTTCTTATGTTTCTTATAAGTAATACTTTGAGATTTTTATAGTTCTTTTAAAATTATTAATCCATGCATATTGTACATATTATATTTCTCTGGAATGGATGATTGGATAACTAGATGAGTCCACTCTGTTATCATAATATATAATCAAGTTTGTTGTCAAAATAAGAAGATTATAATTGAGAGAGCTTATTTTAAAACAACAATATTCTTATTATAACAGAAAGTGGAAATGTGATTTTAAGATTTATAATTGAGGATTTGGGGGAGAAAATATTTCTGGAGGGAGTACTTTGTTGTTGCTGTTGTTATACTCCTATCTCTCCATTTCCTCATTTTCTCCCCCTCACACATTCATCTGAGCCTCAAATGTGAAAGAATCCATTTGAGATAAAGAGAAATAACAGGGCCTACTGTGCTCTGACATTTTAGCAGAAATCCACAGGGAAGCTACATGGTTAAACATTTTTCCCTTGAAGAGCTTTTTCAGGTTCTTTCCTTCTGTGATCCTCACTATGTAAACACTTCCTAATCAATAGGTCCAGCTCTGACAGCTCTCATGGGCTGAAGTTCTTCATTCTCAGCTGCCCAGTGAAGATTTGCATTTGGATGTTCAGTAGCCACATTAAAGCTCAACATGTCTACAGTTGAATTCTCATCCTTTCAACCTAACATCTCAATGGTACCATGATCCAGCTTACCTGGACTTGAAATTGCAATTTAATCTCTGAATGCTTCATTTTCTTTCTCATATCTATCCTCTAGTCAGTTGATCCTGTTGTGTCTTTGCAAAGTCTTTAGCAACTTCCTGTTCATGCTGCCATCATTCTAGTTGCAGCTCCTGTCTCACATGTGAACGACAGTAATTTCTCATCTGGTCTTCTTGTATCATGTGTTTTCCTCTTCCAGCCTGTTCTATAACTGCCACCAAAGTTAATATCCTAAAATAATCAAGGTAGAATGAAGGCAATTTGAGACTAGCAAGGATAATCCAGGACCAGAAAGGGTCTGGCTGATCAAGGTTTTAGGGCAGCAAGGTGAGTGGTCAAGTTTGAAGAGGCACAGATTGGATGTAAAGATCAGTGGCTTTTATTGGCTAAGCAGGAAAGAAGTTAAAATTGAAAAGATTCTGCTGAGTCTGAAAGGATCATGGTCAGGCTCACTTAAGTTCTGGAAAAGGAGGCCATTGGGTCTTGATGTTAGAAGTATTACAAGTGACCAAGAAAAACAGCTGTTGTATCACAGACGGCTAGCTCCCTCAAGGCTGGAGCTATCTGGGAAAGATCTTGGCGTTCTTCTCTCTTATCTAAGGCAGTGCCTCCCACACACAGAGAGCTATCATCCCATAGCAGAGAGTGTTTGTCTTAGCCCTGTTTAATTCTCCCAGCTGGCACTGGATCACCCCAGATCTACTGTTCATAACCATTACCAGAAAGCAGTGAGAGGTATTGGCATGAATTTTGCCCATAGACAGACTAACTCTACTAATTTTACCTAGAAGCCATCCTATAGGTGGGAATTTCCAGTTAACACCTTTCAGTAGCTTCCTGTTAACAACCAGATGAAATTTAAACTCCTTATCTCAGCATTCCAGGCTCTTTGGAAACGGTCCAACCTAACTCTCTAGCTGTTAATTTGGCTCTACATTAGCTACTACTTTTGCCTAAATGCTCTCCTACTCTGCTTTGTCTGTCAAGGCTTATCATGTTGACAGAAAGTCAGACTGCATGGATTGAAATATTTATTTTCTTTACTGTTAACTAGCTGCGTCATGTGGGAAAATTACTTAACCTGTTTAGTGGTAATTGACTCATCTGTAAGAAAGAAATGATAATATTATCTACTTTGTAGATTTTTTGTACTGAGACAACAAATAAAAATATTAATCATATTATATTATAATATTACATATACTATATGTTAAATATAATATTTATATTATAAATATTAAATTTCTAGGACTCAGTAATAATGTTAAGCCTTTATTGCCCAAGTCTCACTTATCTTTCAGAGTCCAAGTAAACACTACTAGATAATGTAACGTGCTGATTAACAGTATGGGCCACGGGTTTGCCTCCTAGCTCTGCCGCTTAAGCTAGCTATGTAACCTTGTGCAAGTTTTTTTACCACTATAAATGGTGATAACAGTATGTATTACACAGGATGGATTATGAAAACTAAATAAAGTATTTGTGAGACATTGTGCATAGTGCTTGACACATAGTAAACATGTGATCTTAGTATTTTACCTTATAAATGAGATCAAGTTTTCTTAATATACTGTGGCTTATAAAATTTGCAAACTGTGGACTCTGGGTTTACCATTCTAAAACTATGTTGTCTTTTCAACTTTCTGTATTGTTGATTTCATGGTGTTTTTAAAAACTCTGTGACATGATTTACTTTTCATATGTTAAAATATTGTCTCCCTAACTTGTCATCCCCCAGGGGCTGGACTAATTTTTACATTGTATTTATCTCTTCCAAAATGCTCAAGGCAGTACCTTTCACAAAGTAGACCTACATAAGTACACAGTGCAGATTTGGTTAATGAACATGGTAAATTTGGAGGGCAGGTTAGGTTGCTAGTGTTAAATAAAATCTATGGAGGTCAGTGATTTGGACTGAACTTCTACTCTAGATCCCAGTAGATGAACCCGAATGGAGTCACTCATGCTAAGTTCCATGTCATCAAACTGAAACATAAGCTGTTTGCTTGTAGGACCTGACCCTCCAAGAAGTTTGGAGAGAGATAATAGCCAAATCCCATTAAGCCAACAAGATTTTGTTTATACTCCTGCAAGGGAAATAACCCGATGATAACCAATCCACTTTTTGCGCTATATGTTTACTTGTTCCTGCTAAAGCTGCCTTATAAAAGCCCATTGTTCTGCCTTACCCAGTGGAGCACCTTTCTGTTTTGTAAACTGAAGTCCGCCTGGTTCATGAATCACAAAATCCAATTAGATATTTAAAACTTAACTTGTGGAAATTTTGTTATTTGATACCCAGAATTCTATCAAGATATACACAGATCTTTAAAAGAAGATATTTTCTTTAAACAAAATTCTGGTTATAAAAATTAATTATATTAATTCTAACTAATTAATTATTTAGAAAGCCATTTATCTCTAAAATGTAACTCATGTTATTTCTACCTATTGCAATGTATATTTTAAAGTATACTATCAAAATGATGGATGTTAAGTATTATCCCTTTAAAACATGGTCAGGTTTGAGGCACTGCAGAGAGTATGTGTGTTGCCAAAAAACTAAGTTTAAGACATATCTAGTTATTAATCTATAGTAGGAGCAGGTCTCCTAAGTGGTGGAAGCATGGCTAAGACTGAAGTAAAAATCACTACCTTTATCTTCTATTTTATTTAAGTTACTTAGAAGTTTTTAAATGTTAAAGTATTTAGGAATTCCAGTTTGCTATGTAATTATTCTTGTGTCTTTTACCTGTTTATTCATATCAATATTTATTTTCAATGAGGTGAATACCAACAATGTAAATAGTATATGGAAGGAGAGACTTCACATTTATTAGACTTATCTCTACTAAGGACTTTATATACATTAAATTATTTTATTAAAATACTTAGATGTAATGCATAGAAAAAGTGCTGGAGAAATTCTGGCTGTTATCTTCATAATAATTCTTCAGTTTACTATGGAAAATGTAGGGAAAATCTGTGTCTTTAGAAAGGATTGGTGTGTACATGTTAGAGTCTTGAAGAAAAGACCTTTGGTGAATATTGTGAATTATTAGCTTATGTACTTTTCTCTACATAGTTGCTTACATACAATGGTTCTTCCCCCACCATAGACAGCTAGAAGAATCCATATTCACTGCTGGAAGAAGAGGTAGCCATAGGACAGGAGAACAATAGAAGTGATTTTTTGTCATTTGGCATCAAAAGTGGAGATTTTACCATGAAACGTAAATTTGGAAGAATATTTTCCAAGCCAAATTTATTCCCCCTTTCCAGAGGCTGTAAAATATCCCTGACACAGAATGTTTAAGAAAGTTAGAAATAGAGATATAAAATTAGGTACAGATGAATATCCCAGATAAGAGGCTTGAATGCTGCACTTCACATTCCCCACTCTTCACCTCTCATCCCCCACAGGTAGGAAGCAGAATGGTAGAACTCCAGATAGAGCCACAGGATCCCTTCTGTGGAGTCCCATGCAAGAGATACCCATCCATCACTCTCTGTGTATAACCTGAAAAAGACATTCATTCTCAAGGAGTACTCCCTCACTCAGTTCCTATACTCAGTATGGCTCAAGAGAGGCAGAATGGAGAGGGCAGTGTGGTATGTCTGTCAAAAGGTTCCAAGGTAGACCTATCCAATTTACTGCCGCCTAGAGCAGTGGAACTAGAGAACTGCAAAATGTTTCCATGTCTCTCACATGTAAGTGGAAATGTCTGAGTAAGAGCCAGAGGACCTAAAGGAGCCTCAATGTCAGGACAAAAGTGTTACAATAGCAAAGATGAAAAGGGATCTGGATGCCTCATAAATTATGAGTATGTTGGGATATTGACTACTGAGAACCAGAGAGAATGATATTCATCTTAGCTGATAACAGCTTATGCAATGGAGAATGTCTTCATGTTACTTATACTAAGCAAGGACAGTTGACAGCGCAGTACTAGGAAATACTTTGCTCTAAGTTTTGTGGATACATATTTCAGATAACTTTTTTTTTTTCCTCTCTGAATCTATTTTTCACAACCATCTCTCTACCCTGCTGTGTGCCTTAGAAGGCTGAATTGTATGGAGTACATCATCAGGTTTCTTGACTTCGGGCATCCAGGGAAGTCTGTTCAGTTGAAATACTGGTAGGAGATTGAAAGGAAGAGAATGAGATTGAGGGACATTTTTGCTATTTCCCTGCCTGTGAGATTATTTCAGTCACTTGACTGAAGATGGCTGCTTCTGTAAGGGAATCCTCTCCATCATTCTCTTTGTCTCCAGGTTTCAGTAATCACTCCCTCACCTTGCTCCTCAGAGCTAGGGCTGGTAATAATCTACTAGTAGAGTTGTACCAGGCAATCGTGTGCATATAGTCTTTTGAATACTTCTTGGCCACATAAAAATGGGTGTTGGGCCTTTTCTTAGTCTGTTTTGTCCTGCCATAACAGAATACCTGGATAAATTATAGTGAACAGAAATTTATTTCTCAGAGTTCTGGAGGCTTGGAAGTCCAAGATGAAGGCACAGGCAAGTTTGGTGTCTGATAAAAGCCCAGTCTCCAACTCCAAAATGCTAACTTGAATGCTGCATCCTCCAGAGGTAAGGAATCTTGTTCCTCACATGGCAGAAGACCAGAGGGGAAAGAGAGAGTGAAAGCCAGCTCTCAAATCCTTTTTATAGTGCCTTTAATCCATTCCTAAGAGCAGAGCTCTCATGACCTAACCACTTCCCATCAGCCTTCATCTGAGGGTTAAGTTTGCACTGAGGATTAAGTTTCAACATGAATTTTGAAGGGGACAAAACACTCAAACCACAGCAAGCCTGAAACACTTCTTTACCAGGAATTAAGAGTACTCACAGCTTGTGCTAAGCTTATTGCCTTTTGCGGGAATATTTTTCCCTGTTTCAGACTCAACATGTACTCCTTTGTCCTGCTTAATATCAATGGGCCTCAGGCACAGTCCAGATTTCTGTGTTTTAGACCCAGTGGAAGAGCAGGAGGAGTCCTTCTACTGCAGCATGAAGTGGGGTATGTGCAGGTCCATTGCCCGTGAAGGCTGCAGAGAAGATCTGCTGGTCACAGGGGACCGACACATTGTAAGGGTCTGGATTTTGTATTATCTTTTTTCTCCTCTGGCTTTGAGTAAATGCTGTATTACTTGAGCCTACTGTGCATGTTGTTCATTCTCAGTGACCTCAAATCACATACTGTTCTTTTTCCTGGGTGACACTTATCTGTCATGGCTGCACCACCTGGTCACTCAGTGAACGGTGAAACAACGTTCTGCTCCTTGCCTTAAAGTGGGATTCTAGAATTCAGTTGTTCACATATTTTATGAATGGAAAGATAATTTTCTTGCTTAAGGGAATGACAAATGGGTAAATTGTAGCATACAGTGGCATCAGCATTACTCAATCATCACCAGTGATGGCAAGTGACAGCAGATAAGGTGCAAGTAGAGGACAAGACATTGGGAGATCAGGAGGCAGAGTCATAACTTAGTTGTTATGTTGAAAATATTGATGATAAATCTTGTGGATTCATCTGGTTTCTTGTGATTGTCCTAGAAAACATACATTTGAAACAAGAGAAACTAGAAACTGTGATATAAAATTTAAAGCATGTGAAGAGCCAGAATGCCTCCATGGTCACCTTGAAATAGTCCCTTATATGCTGTGGACATTGTTAGAGTGACTGCAATGAGACAGACAGAAATACTTAGATTTTCCAGAAGATATTATCTAGTGACTGAACTACTGCTGGTCTCTGGAAGGATAAAATGCCACCTTAATTGATGGGTCAGATGGGTGGCTTATTCCATGAAAGGTGGAGTCTTAAATTTATAATAAAATGAGGCTCATCCTTTGTTTATGTCCCTTGGCCTGAAATATATTTACATATATATGTATATTTATATATGTATAATGTGAATATATGTAAAATATACATGTTTTACATACATATTATATAAAGTAAATATATAAATGTAAAATATATTTACATTAATGTAAAATGTATGTATAATACACCATACATATGTTTTAAAATGTATACAAACGGAAGAATACCCACATTAGTTCCTTAATCTGTGGAGTACAGGCTATTAACAGTGGGAAAGTCCAAGTAGAAGCTCCTGAATACCCAGGAGCTCCTTAAATACCCAGATAGTATTTAAAAGTGAAAGGGCTATGCAAAGGCACATGAGGAATGGAAAGTGTCAGCAGCTTATTATAAAAACTTACTTAGATGGTAATGCCAGTTGCAACTAAAGTTCCAAGTGTAGTGTCTTTATTGCAATAATCACAATCCTAGAACTTGGTATGCAACTAATGACTTAGCAAATGCTTTTGGCTCCATCTTTATCACTAAAGAAAATCATAAACAGTATATGTTTATGCAGCAGGGTCAACAGTGTATACTTAAGGTTTACTCTAGGGTCATGTCAATTATCTTGCCTTTCTCATAGTCCAAAGGGACCATGATTGTCTTGATATCCTACAGAACATTATGCTGGCTCCTTATATGGATGATATTATACTAAGTAGACTTTAACAGGAAGCACAAATGCAATCTTTTTTCCTTAGTTGTATTTTGGTCTGAGTATTAGAAATTATCCTCTAAGAAAGTTCAGGTGTCTACCAGATACATGAAATTTCTGGAGGTCTCAGTATGTTGAGATATGCTTTCTGAAGTAAGAGACAGATTTCTGTACCTTGCATATGCACTAAAAACAAAGGAACAGAATATATATTGGAGCTCATTGGATTTTAGAGACAATGTGTACCTATCTATAGGCAATGTGTATTATATTTAGATATGCTGCACTGACCCATTTCCCCCAAACCTACCAGTTTTGATTGGAAACTGGAGCAGGAAAGAACTCTGCTAAAATGCAAGCCACCAGTGACAAAGCTATATTTGGACCTATGACACAGCAGACCCAATGGTGTTGTAAAAAGCCTATGGCAGACAGAGAAGCTGTATGGAGCTGCTGGAGCCCCAACAGGAGAATCACAGTAGAGACCCCAGAGTTATGGAGTAAGGCCACAGCTGCTTCTGCTGACAAGTATTTTCTATTTTAAAAACAGTTCTGTCATCACTTTCCAGCAGATGTGGATCTGTAAGCAGGAATGCAATGAATTGAGTGTTGCCATTGTCTACTACAAATTCTTCTAAATTGACTGTTACCAGATATGGAGCAATGGCTGCATGAGTTATGTTGAAAGGTATAAATTTGCCCTGATAAATACGTACACGTCATGGCAGCCTCTGGAATGAAACTGGAATAAGTCTGTGAAAAATAATTTGCCCTTGAAGCCTATATCTGATAAAGATAATATATGGCAAATGGAATGTAGAACTTCTTGATTTGACCTTGTATTTCAGTCAATGATTGCTGTGATATATGTATACATGTATATATAAATACATATATGTAAACATGTATATATAAAAAATATATATATATACACATGCATATCCTATACATTTCCTTGATTTAAACTCCTATGAGATGTGACTTAATTGTTTCATGACTGAGGTGAAGGAAAGATAGCATGTTTACAGGAGAAAAAAGCCATTGACTTAGGAAGAGGAAAGACTGTCAATTTTCTGATTTGTGTGGGATATTAATGGTTTGACTTTCAGTATGTAAAAGCTAACTCTTTCAAGATTTCTCTAGAAGCTGGCAAGGGTTCCGGAATCAGTTATCATTTCTGTCTCACCTGCCAGAATAGTTTGGAAAAATTCAAGTCCTAGCACCTAGTTTCTTTTCTTACTTGATGTTTTTCCAGCAGAACATCATATATTGTTATTTACCTTGTTGAGAAGTGATTTGCATTTACACCCATAAATTTGTTTATCCTTTTAACTTATGTAAAGTTTTGCACATAATTCAGAACTCTTTAAGGGAAACATTTTGTTTTTAATTGCTGTTGAGAACATTAGGCCCCAGCAACACATCATTGTGTAAGAAAAAATATAAGTGCTACCTACAATAAATAGCAAAAACCAAAACAACAGCAAAGGGGGAAAAAGCAAAAACAGCACAGTTCCTACTTGTTACTGGGCTCTGGTAAAGACTGCAGCCTACTATGGAACATGATGTTACTATTTACCCCAAACTGCACATTAACTAGTATTATCAGATCTGCTGAACTATAAAATTGGACCAATATTACCAACATTTTACTATAAAAGAGAAATGGCTAATAGATATTGGATGTAAGTTGACCCAGAGGCACAAAGAAACTGCATAAGTGGGTGTTCAGACTCATGTTCTCTTCTTCTGCTTTGCTGCTTCTCTCCCAACTGGTATCTTTTGCCTCACAGAGAGTTTCTGTGGCTGATTTGTTGAGAAGGAAATAAAGGTGGGCCTGGCCTACTCATGTATCTGCATGGTATACTGGCACCAGTCAGGAGTGGATGGCTGTTTCACTTTAGTCGACTTAAGAGAGACTCCAAAAGACAGTGGTGAAAGTGCATATCGTGCCAAGAGGCAGAACTTTAGGTGAGACATCTGGTTGCTCACTTTTTGTGTTAAGACAAAGAGCCTGAGTTACAGATCTGCAGTGATTTGTAGGCAAGGCCTAATGGGCTGGCCAGGTGGTCAGGGACTTAATGACACAAATGAAAGATTGAAGATAAGGAAGGATATGTAAATGTACCTCCTGGAATGGCTTCTTCCCCTTTCTGGAATGTTCTTGTACATAACTAGGACTATGTTTAGGACCTCAGAGGTTCTCTTTGATGCCTGTTAACCTTACCTTGTCTAATAGTTCTGTCAAATGGAAAATAATAAAAATCTCAAGATGACAAGACAACCAACCACTTTGGTCTTACAAATAACCCTTCCAAGTTAAAATCCCTTTGCAGCCAAGGTGCTTGCTAAGGGTAAAAGAAACATGAACTGGGTAGCAGAAGAAGGCAGTTTAGATCTCCTAACCAGCTACCAGAGTGGGAACTGAGCACCTATATTTTATGTAAATTAACAACTTCATGATCTGTCTTTTCCCCTTGATTATCAACTATGAAAACTATTGGCGATATTTAATGTTTTAAATTTCAGGTGGTAGTGTAACCAAATTCATGCCAGCTTCTAATGGGAGTTTAGTCACCTGGATTGAAGATAAGAAGTTTCAAATGGGATGAAGGAAAAGAATGAGTGCTGAAGGGCAAAAGCAGTGGGCTTTAAGGGATATCTTCTAGTTTTTCTTCCAAAACCATATCCTTTTGCTTCTTGCTTTATATCTGAGGAGAGGGACCTGTACAGATTACATCCACGGCTAGAGCTGTAAGTAACAGAGTTCAAATTCATTTTATCCACCAAATCTTCAGATGCTTTCTTTGAACAAAGATGCCTTTGCTCCATCAGCTCAAGGACTGGAGACCCAATTTTGTAATGGTGGAGCATCTGCAGTGTCTAGCAGCAGTGAGAGCATCTAGTGGCAGACCTGGTAAGGTACTGTGTTGGTTTCAGGCAGTTGTGCTGGGCAGCTATGTCTGGTGATGATGGCCTGAATTATTCTTCCTGACATTTAGCCCTCAGAGCCTCCTTGGTTCCAGCCCAATTTCCCAACCTGCTTTCCAGCTTTCTATAAATTATCTGAGCTGCTGTCTTTCCAATTGGATCCAATTATCCATTTTTTGTTTTAGACTACCAGATACAATTTCTATCTAGTGGATGAAGAAGCAGTGTCAATAAACAAATAAGCCAAACAAACATTAGAAAATGACAATTGTGTATAGAAGATTGAAACAGGGTTATTGAGAGGTTGTTTTATGTTTGTTGTTCTGGGAAGACCTCAGTGTGGAGATGACATTTTAGATGAGATCTGAAAGACAGGAAGGAACCAACTGCATGAAGATTATGGGGAAGAATGTTTCACAAGGAGGAAGTACCTACTGCCAAAGCCCCAAGGTGGGAAACAAATCAGCATGTTTATGGAACTAAAGATAGAGTAACAGGGTCAGAGAAATTAGAAACGGTAGGGACGGCAGGACTACAGAGCTTTGTAGGCCATGGTGAAGAGTTATTCTAAGTGTGATGGGGAGTCAGAGGAACATTTTAAGTGGAAGAGTGATGTTATCGCATTTATGTGTTCTTCCCCTCTGTTCTTCCTGGCTATCACAGCTCTGCGAAGAGGTATCTCTCCTTAACTACAGTTCTTGTGGAATAACCCCTCCTCACAGCTCCTCACGGTTCTAACTCTCATGGAGCTCTGGATGCGTAACTTTTCCTCTTCCTCTTTCAGGCCTAGGAGAGAGAACAGTTTTCTGCTGTTGCCAGTCTTTGGGAGTCTTAATATCATTTGTGGATTCCCTTGAACCTGCCTGCTCCTCTATGAATAATTCCTTCATTAAAGTTTATTAAAGCCTTCTGAGTAGTATCCATTAGATACTACTAGATAATTGATAGAAAGTGGGAGAACAGGTTGGAATATTGGGTTGGTACCAAGGAGGCTCTGAGGGCTAAAAATCAGGAAGAATAAGCCAGGTCATCATTACCAGACACGGTGCAATCACATCCTGTAAATGCAACATGATGTGATTGCATTTACCTGGCTTGGGCTACTGTGTAGAGACTGGATTGGAAGCAGGTGGGAGTGGAAACAAGGAGACCATATGAATTAGGGTCATGATCTAATGAACATTACTCAGAAGGCTTTAATAAATTTTAATGAAGAATTATTACAGAGGAGAAGGCAGGTTCAAGGGAACCTACAAATGATATTGAGGCTCCCAAAGCCTGACAACAGCAGAAAGCTGTTATGTCTCCTATGCCTGAAGGAGGAAGCGGGTGAAATTATGCATCCAGAGCCCCATGAGAGTTAGAACTGTGAGGAGGGGTTGCCCTACAAGGAATGTAGTTAGGGAGAGACATACCTCTTGCCAGAGCTGTGGTGCCTGGGAAGAACAGAGAGGGGAAGAAATATCTTGACTTTTATTCTTCACTTCTTGACTGTATTAGTCTATTCTTACACTGCTGTGAAGAAATACCCACGACTGAGTAATTTATAAAGGAAAGAGGTTTAATCGACTCACAGTTCTGTATTGCTGCGGAAGCCTCGGGAGATTTACGATCATGGTGGCAAGCAAAGGAGAAGTAGGCACTTTCTTCACAGGGCAGTAGGACAGAGTGAGTGCAAGCAGGGGAAATGCCAGATGCTTGTAAAATCATCAGATTTCATGAGACTCATTCACTATCTTGAGAACAGCATGGGCGAAACTGCCCCCAAGATCCAATTCCCTCTACCTGGCCCTGCCCTTAATACTTGAGAATTATGGGGATTACAATTCAAGATGAGATTTTGGGTGGGGACACAACCAAACCACATCACTGACTTCCTGCTGGTGTCTCCTTTCAGCCACACTGACCCAGAATCTGACCAGCAAGGGAATCTGGATGAGGCAGCCTGTAAAGTCAGACTTCTGGGACACAGAGAAGGACACACAAAAGATTGAGACTGGATCTGAAGGAGGTGGTGGGGATAATAAACAGAAAATAACTAGCACAGAGACCAGTTAGAGTTTGTTGCAGCAGTCTAAAACAGAATGACAGTATTTTTTTTCTCTTAGGGCCTTCTAATTAGTGACAATAAAGAGAAGTAGACAAATTAAAAATATTACCTGGAGATAGAAACAATGGGACTTACTCACTAATTAGTTATGAGGGTGCTGAGGGAAAGAAAGGAATAAAAAATGATTAACCAATACTGTGTTACTATGAAATATGAGCCCACTAGGGAGCACTTCATGGGCTAGCTAAACATTTTCCATAGCAGTGGGCATTCCAGGGGTTTTCAGAGTGCAATTGCTTAAATTAGAGGCACTGAATATCCAATAAGAATTTCTTAGAAAGAGCATTAGCCCATGTGGCAAAGCAGGGTAGTATAGCTCCTTCCTCAGAGGATTTAAAGATGATGCTGAGATTTTTAGCTCAAACCAGAGTATTAGATTTAACACATTTCATGATAATTGTATGAATATGTTTCTCTTACTAGCTGATTAAGGGCAGACACTAAGTCTCATTTATTATTTTCTGTCTAGTTCTTAACCCACAGTTAGGGAACATAAAGTAGGAATGGAATAAATGCTAAATAAATGATCCCATGTTTAATTCAAATAACAACAACAACCATAATAAGAACAACTATCCCTATCTAGCAGTAAATGCAAGTAGTAGAAACCTTCTAAATATCACTTTCTCTTTTTCTTATTTATATTTTCTCCTTTTTCATTACTTCTATCTGTGTAAATCTTTTTTAGGGGTAAACATGATTGAATGTGGTAGAAGAGAAGAAAATCAGATATTAGATGTAGGAGTAGGAGTTTATTTCTCCTTTTACAGAACTTTTTTGTTTTGCTAGTATGCTTTCTTCTTTTGACAGAATAAGATAAAAGGCAATAAAGATGGGAAGGAGGGAGAAAAGAGCAGTGAAGTGGAAGTTTAATCTGAGGGTATAGAGAGGAGAAAAATGAAGATGGGAAAAACCTGGGACAAAGAGCTGAGATGAGAATAAAAGCAACCCAAGAGGATGCGAGGGCCTGGCAAAGTTAGGTTATGCAAACCTTCTCTTCCTGTCTTTCACTTCCCATGAGCCTGTTCCTTTTGCTGCTGGCATACATACATATACACCCTCAAAACACAATTTGAACATGATTTCCTTAATGGAAAAAGAGACTCAGGCTCATACAGGTAGCATAATCTGGATGAAATGACTAAGTCAGAACTAGTGGCCTTTCAATTTTGGTTTCATAGCTTCAATTTAAATGCTCCTCCAGAGAATAACTCTTGGAAAAAAAAAAAAAAGAAAAGAAAAACCACCTGAAACAGAAACTTACCAGAAGAAAACAAAAGAAATAAACTACTGAATGACCTTTCAAAAACATCTTTGAAAAGTGAGAACATGTAATGCCTTCCTAATTCATTAATTTGGGCTAAAGCTCTGGATAAACTTACATAAATTATTGCAAGGCATTCTCTATTCTTACTGCATTTTAAAAACAAAGTCCTCCCCTAAAAGTTATGAATTATACAAAAGCTTTAGGAGGAATTTTAGTACTCCTTTACCCAAAGTAAATGGCGGTAAATTTCCTTTTATTCTTAGCTCTGAGTTTGTATTTAAGTCATTGTGATCATGTATACTCATATTTATAATACACTAATTGTTTTTAAATGGGATTTTTATTCTGATTTTAAAACAATGCATCCTCATTGGAGAATATTTGGAAATGTAGCATACAAAGTAAGTCATATTACCATTGTTCCATTTTGATATAAACTCTAGGTATTATATATAAAATAAATTTTAAGATATTATTTTATATATAATAAAATTAACCAATTTAAGTATATTAATTCAGTAAATTTTGTCAAATGTATAGTCATGTAGTTACCACCACAACAATCTTGATATAGAACATTTCTATCACCTAAAAATTTCCCTTTTTCCCCATTGTAATCAATCCCTTGCCCCTACTTCTACCCCCTGGCAACCACTGATCTGCTTTTTGTTACTTTCGTTTTGCCTTTTCTAGAATTTCAAATAATCAGAATCAGATATAGTCTTTTGTGTCCAGCTTCTTTCACTTAACATAATACTTTTGAGGTACTGATATTTTTACATGTATTAGTCGTTAGTTCCTGTTTTATTGTTCAGTAGTATTTGCATTGTATGGTTATACCACCGTTTGTTAATTCACTTATCAGTTGATGGACATTTGAGTTATTTTCAGTTTTCTTTTGCTGTTATGAATAAAGTTGCTATGAACCTATGTATATAAATAAATAAATAAATAAACTAATGCTCCTGCTGTGCTTCGTGAGGTCTAAATATAGTCAAGATGTATGTTGCATAGCTTCTCAGTTATTAAGTTTAGATTTGTTCCCACGAAGCTATGTTACCAGCTTCCTCCCTGGGTACTCTGTTGAGAGATGTATTTAGTGTATGGGGGAGTGGAGAGAGACATGCAAGATGTGGAGGTATGACGATCATATACAACTTGAAGTCCTATGATCCACAACCAGAGAGAAATCCTTTTTCTCCCACAAGTGTTTATTTCTTCCACTATAAAAAATAAAAGCAGTATGGCCATTTTCATGATATTGATTCTTCCTATCCATGAGCATGGTATGTTCTTCCATTTGTTAGTGTCCTCTTTGATTTCACTGAGC
>NW_012118877.1:419183-421447 GCF_000951035.1 Colobus angolensis palliatus
AATAATAATAAAATAAAAGCAAAAAGGATACTTACAATTCATGTAATAATGCTAGTGGCCATACTGTTTGGCATTCAGTTGTTGTGGAAAAAATAAATTATTCTAGCTATGTAGCAAACCCACTCTAGCTAATTTAT
The DNA here is from genome assembly GCF_000951035.1 of Colobus angolensis palliatus. Taxonomy (NCBI): domain Eukaryota; kingdom Metazoa; phylum Chordata; class Mammalia; order Primates; family Cercopithecidae; genus Colobus; species Colobus angolensis. The sequence continues at coordinate 419,321 of NW_012118877.1, forward strand.
ATAAGAAGGTATTTATTCTAGGTTATTAAATGGCTTACAAAATTGTTGGGTGGGATGAAGCAACAAATTCTACGTTGAGCTTTCAGGAATGAATCCCAAAGCCACATGCAAAATTGGACCTTTAAAAATGTTGCTGCCATCCTAAAAACCAAACACTGCATGTTCTCACTTATAAGTGGGAGCTGAACGATGAGAACACATGAACGCATGGGGAGAAACAACACACAATGAGGCCTGTCGGTGGAATGGTGGGGGAAGGGAGGCCATTAGGAAGACTAGCTAATGGATTCTGGGCTTCCTCCCTAGACGATGGGATGATCTGGGCAGCAAACACCATGGCATGCATTTACTTATGTAACAAACCTGCATATCCTGCACATGTATCCCTGAACTTAAAATAAAACTTGAGGAAAAAAAATTAAAGAAAAAACTCCATATAATTCATTAACTATAAAAGAGAACTGAAAATAATTGCACAAATAGTGTCTATCTTGATGTGTAAGTGCTCAGGTAAAATGACGATGGAAGACGTAATGAAGTCACCCAATGAGCAATCTACTTATAGAATCCCCATGAATGGGACAGCTAAAAGGCCCACCTACGAAGATGTGTTGTTTCATAATTCAAATATCGAGAGTGGCCTTGCCATCCATGTCACAGTGTCCCAAAATGGTGGGCAACTTGGTAAAATTCCCAGCAAAACAAAGTACAATCTTTGCCCAGTTTACTAGATAATTGCATCCCTGGAAAAATCAACATGTCTTAACACCACCCCAAAATATTTCATGTTTATGTGTGAAATGGAGTTATGTTATAGTGATGATTGGAAGCAGATTTTTTTGTCTGTGTGAATGCCCAGAGGACAATAAACAGGATGAGAAATGGGGACATGACTTCATTGTTCAAGACCATCTTGTGCATTGCAGGACGCTTGTCACCTTCTCCTGAGCCCACTAAATGCCAGTAGTCCCCCCACACGCCATCACTGTGACAACTAAAAACCCCCATGCCAATATCCAGATTGCCTCACCTCCATGAGTCTAGACTGTGGGAGTTACCTCCAAAAGAACCAAAACAAGAAATAGTTAAAAAAGGTTGCCTCTGGAAAGGAGGCCACCGTCTAGGAGGGAGGGCTGAGGGACTCTTGTTTTTTATCATGTTTTTTAGGACTTGTGTTCTTTTTAATTTTTACCAAATGTATGCATTACATATACATATAAATTTTATTCAAAAGCTAGCAGAATGCAAGAAATAACTAAGATCAGAGCAGAACTGAAGGAGATAAAAACACAAAAAACCTCCAAAAAATCAATGAATCCAGGAGCTGATTTTTTGAAAAGATCAACAAAATTGACAGAACGCTAGCAAGACTAATAAAGGAGAAAAGAGAAAAGAATCAAATAGACGCAATAAAAAATGATAAAGGGAATATCACCACCAACCCCACAGAAATGCAAACTACTATCAGAGAATACTATAAACACCTCTATGCAAATAAACGAGAAAACCTAGAAGAAATGGATAATTTCCTGGATACTTACACTCTCCCAAGACTAAATCAGGAAGAAATTGAATCCTTGAATAGACCAATAACAGGCTCTGAAATTGAGGCAATAATTAATAGCTTACCAACCAAAAAAAGTCCAGGACCAGATTCACAGCCGAATTCTATCAGCCGTATAAGGAGGGGCTGTTACCATTCCTTCTGAAACTATTCCAATCAATAGTAAAAGAGGGAATCTTCCCTAACTCATTTTATGAGGCCAACATCATCCTGATACCAAAGCCTGGCAGAGACACTAAAAAAAAGAGAATTTAGACCAATATCCCTGATGAACATCGATGCAAAAATCCTCAATAAAATACTGGCAAACCGAATCCAGCAGCACATCAAAACGCTTATCCACATGATCAAGTGGGATTCATCCCTGGGATGCAAGGCTGGTTCAACATATGCAAATCGATAAATGTAATCAAGCATATAAACAGAACCAAAGACAAAAACCACATGATTATCTCAATAGATGCAGAAAAGGCCTTTGACGAAATTCAACAGCCCTTCATGCTAAAAACGCTCAATAAATTTGGTATTGATGGAACGTATCTCAAAATAATAAGAGCTATTTA
>NW_012118877.1:423442-450670 GCF_000951035.1 Colobus angolensis palliatus
CACATGTATACATATGTAACAAACCTGAACGTTGTGCACATGTACCCTAGAACTTAAAGTATAATAACAGTTTTTTAAAAAATGAAGAAAATGTTGCTGCCTTTCCTATGGTCAGGAAGTTATTGGCTTCAGCCCAAATTACCATTGCCACAATCAGGCTGCCACTACAGTCAGGAAGCTGTTGCTACTGCTGCCAGAGTTAGAGCCATACTGCCTCTTATCATCTGTATCTGTACCTGTGAAATGGATGTGCAATATGTTGCCTTTCAACGTGCATGAAGGTAGTGACTGGACAATGAGACCTTTTCTAACACTGCCAATGAAAATACAAATGTCTACACAATCTTAGTTGATCGTGTAAACAAAAGCAACAGCAAAGCAAAGGAGGAGACTGGCATCCTCCTCACTTTTGCCTTTTGAATTTTAGAAAAGTTCATCTTATTTCCAAAACTAAATCATGCTCAGATCTTGGCAATGATTTCTTGGATTGGAATTATATCATCATCTCTATTGGGTCTCCTGCTTTCCAGTTACAGGTCTTGGACCTCTCAGCTTTATAAGTGTGAACCAATTTCTTATAGTAAATACACATACACACACACACATATTTCTTATATACTATTATAAATTATATTATAAAAATATACATTATATATATTATATATTATATTGTGTATATTACATTATGAGGATGTATATTATGTTATGAGGATGAGCTCAGGGATTTGAATTCCCACATCAAGCACTACATTGATAACCTAAAAGTTTCTGTTTATGTACTGAATATATATATATAACATATATATAATATGCAATATATTATATATGCAAGTGTGTGTGTTCTGTTTCTCTGCAGTACTATTGGTCTGTTTCTCTGGAGAACCCTGACTAATGCAGATTTTGGAACTGAGAGTGGTTCCACAGATACAGAATTTTAAGGATGAGTTTTCAGAATTGTTTCTTGGGTTTCTGAAGTTGGCTCTCTGATCTGAATAGATTTAATGATGCCAATGACTCTATTTCCAGTAGTTAAGGGAGCACCGATAGTCCATGTCATGATCTGGCAATGGAGATATGTAAAATATCTGCATTAGATATTCTGAATCAACCACTTATAAGAAACAAGGTACTGAGTGATTATGTGTATAATACTTTTGAACATCTTTTGAAATCTAAGATAATTACATTGTGTGATTATAATATCATGTAATATTACAGTGAGGTTGACTGGTTGCTACTAACATCAATGAACGAAGTGATGGAAGAAGAGGATAAGCTCAGGGATTTGAATTCCCACCTCAAGCACTACATTGATAACCTGAAATTTTCTGTTTATGTAGTGAAGGAGACCATTATCTCTTGTAGCCACAGTGGTGGTTGCTGAAAATCAAATGCAGAGTCTCACCATGTGATTGGCTGAATTACAACACAATTTAAATTCTCAGGCTGAAAGAGTGTCTACTGTTAAAGTGATCACATTGACTGGGGGAGAAGGGGCATCTTGTACATTGGAATGGAAATGTGTAGGAAGACTCTGATGATGCTGAGGACATTAAGCCTCCAAATTCTTTTTTTCTCTAAACCAGATGTAAACTTTATTTTTGATAATAAATTGATATCCGCCAACTGCCCTGAAATATATCAGTAAAATAAATGAATTATTGGAGGGATAGATAGTGATAATGCAAGTATAGTATAAGATTAATGACAACATAAGCCTCTAAATTCTTTATTTTCTTTTTCCCCTCTTTTTGAAACCAGGTCTCACTCTGTTGCCCAGGCTGGAGTGTAGTGGCATGATCCCAGCTCACCGCAACTTCTCCATCTCCTGGGTTCGAGTGATTCTCATGCCTCAGCTTCTTGAGTAGCCGGGACTACAGCCACCGGCCACCATGCCCAGCTAATTTTTGTATTTTTAGTAAAGGCACTGTTTTGCCATGTTGGCCAGGCTGGTCTCAAACTCCTGACCTCAGAGGCGATCCATCCACCTTGGCCTCCCAAAGTGCTGGGATTACAGGTGTGAGCCACCATGCCCGGCCCATAAGCCCCTAAATTCTGATGAGTCTTCTTTGCCAGTAAAAGAGATCCCCTCAACCTCAGCAGAGATGGCCTTTTCACGCTCAGTAGAATCAGCCTCCCCACCCTCAGTAGTAGTGGCTTACCCTTTACATATGGAGATTATTACAATTCAAGGTGAGATTTGGGTGGGGACACAGCCAAACCATATCAGGGAGTAATTAGGTTCTGGTTTGACAGGGGCCAAATAGCAACACTCAGCTATCAAAGGCAAGGTGGATGTGGTTACTGCATTGAACCGCAGAGTCAAAGCAGCGATTGGAATAGTTTAACTTGCAGACCTATGGCATTGACTAGTTGATCATGGTGTTCCTAGAAGTGAAATAGATAAGAAACCTCTAAAATTCTTACTTGATCTGTATAAACAGAAAAGTTCTAGTCCAAGTGAAAAAAAGTCTAACCTGAATGATAACAACAAAGCCATAGTCACTCAATTAATTTCCAGACTTGAGCCAGTTTACAGACCCTAAACTCCTTCAATGAAGGGGAGGTCCCTTTGAGGAAGGGTCCCAGTACACCACCAAAAATGTATACTGTTAATCTTTCTTCCAACTTTCTACAAAGGCACCTATAGCCTTTTAACTGTGCAATGGGGAAAAGGAAATAATCAGAACTCTTGGGGACTGCTGAACACTGGGTCTGAGCTGACACTAATTTCAAGGGATTCAAAACATTACTGTGCTTCACCAGAGTCAGGGCTTAGATCTGTCTCACAGTAGGCCAGTGGGTCTCTGAACCCATCCTGTGTTTTATTTTTTCAGTTCTGGAATGCATAAGTTAAATTGACATACTAAACAGCTGGTAGAATTCCCATCTTGGTTCCCTGACCTGTGGGGTAAGGACTATTATGGTGGGAAAGGCCAAGTGGAAGCCACTAGAACTGCCACTACGTAGCAAGAATGTAAACCTAAAGCAATGTCATATTCCCAGAGCGATTGCAGAGATTAGTCCCACCATCAAGGACTTGAGGGATAAATGGGTGGTGATTCCCATAACATCCCATTCAACTCAACTCTTGGTCTGTGTAGAATACAGACATAACTTGGAGAATGACAGTGAATTATTGCAGGCTTAACAAGATGGTGACTCCAATTGCAGCTACCACACCAAATGTGGTTTCATTGCTTAAGAAAATTAACACATCCACACCAGGTCCTAGGGGATGAATTTTTGCATCTGCATTCCCCCAACCCCCACTATAACCAAAAAGAAAACACAACACCACAACACCTACTAAACTTCTTTGGATTTGGGGAGCAACATGTTTCTTGTTTGGGTTTGTTACTGTAGCCCATTTACTAAGTGACCCAAAAAGCTGCTAGTTTTGAGTGGGTTCCAGAACAAGGCAACATCCTGCAGCAGGTTCAGGCTGCTGTGCAAGTTGCTCTGCCACTGGGTCTATCTAATCCTGCAGATCCAATGGTGCTTGAAATGTCAGTGGCAGATAGGAATGCACTTTGGAGTCTTTGGAAGGCTCTAAGATTTTGGAGCAAAGCCCTGCCATCTTCTGCAGATAACCACTTTTGAGAAAAAGCGGTTGGTTTAATATTGGACCTTAGTAGAGACTGAACACTTAAACATGGGCCATGAAGTTACCATGCAAACTAAGCTACTCATCATCATGAACTGGGTGTTATCTGACCCACCAAACCACGAAGTTGAGCATGCACAGGAGTACTCCATTGTCAAGTGGAAGTAGCATATCCATGATCAGGCCCAAGCAGGCCCTGAGGGCACAAAAAAGTTACATGAAGAAGTGGCCCCCACTTCTGCTACATTGCCTTCTCTCTGTACCTTTGGGCCCATGGAGATTTCCCTATCATCTGTTGACAGAAGAAGAGAATACTTGGGCCCGATTTGCAGATGATTCCAGAAAACACACGGGTATCCCTGAAGGACATTGGTGGAAGAAACCAGTGGGCAGAACTTTGAACAACACATTTGGTTGTTAACTTTGCTTGGAAGAGGAAGTGGCCAAATGTGTGTATGCAATTCTATATCAATTCATGGCCTGTGCCCAATGATTTTGTTGGGTGGTCAGGGGCTTGTAAAGAACATGATTGGAAAATTGATGACAAAGAAATTTGGGGAAGAGGTGTGTGTATAGATCTTTCTAAATGAGCAAAAAATGTGAAGATATTTGTGTTTTGTGTGAATGCTTACCAAAGGGTGACCTCGGCAGGGGAGGATTCTAATAATCAACTAGATAGGATGACCTGTTTTATGGATACCAGCAGCTTCTTTCTCCAGCCACCTCTGTCATCGCCAGTGGGCTCATGAACAAAGTGGCCATGTGGCAGGGATGGAAGTTATGCATGGGCTTAGTAACATAGACTTCCATTAACCTGGAATGATATGGCTACAACCACTTCTGAATGTCCAATATGCCAACAGTGAAGATACATAGTAAGTCACTGATAAGGTACCAGTTCCCAGAATGATCGCCTAGCTACTTGATGGCAGATTTGTTACATTAGGACTGCTTTCATTATGGAAGGGGTAGCATTTTGTTACTGGAATAGACACTTTGGATATAGATTTGCCTTCCTTATAAGCATTGATTCTGCCAAAACTATCATCAGTGGGCTTACATAATGCCTTATTCATCATTCTTTCTTCCTTCTTTCTCTCTTTTATGCTTTGCTTCCCTTTTAAACATGAGTTCCAATTTCAAATCATCTCTTTGTGAATGCATATGACTGTACGCCTTCAGAAAAATCCAGGTGACCTCTTGAATGCTTTACTGCTTAGAAATTTCTGCTGCCAGATACTCTAAATCATCTCTCTCAAGTTCAAAGTTATATAGATCTCTAAGGCAGGGACAAAATGTGCCAATGTCTCTCCTAAAGCATAATATAAGTGACCTTTACTCCAGTTCCCAATAGGTTCCTCATCTCTGAGATCACCTCAGCCTGGACCTCATTGTCTGCATCACTATCAGCATTCAGCAAGTCTCCAAGAAGTTCCAAACTTTCTCAAATTCTCCTGTCTTTCTGAGCCCTCCAAACAGTTCCAAAGTCATCTGTTACCCAGTTCCAAAGTCCCTTCCATATTTTCATGTTATCTTTATAGCAGTACCCCACTCTGCTGGTACCAATTTCTTGTATTATTCTGTTTTCACACTGCTATAAAGACATAACTGAAACTTAGTAATATATAAATAAAAAGGGTTTAATTGACTCACAGCTCCACATGGCTCAGAAAACAATCACAGAGGAAAGCAAAGGAGAAGCAAACACCTTCTTCACAAGGTGGCGAGAGACAGAGTGAAGGGGAAGTGCCACACTTTTAAACCATCAACTCTCATGAGAGCTCCCTCACTATTGTGAGAACAGCATATTTGATATCTTTTGAAGTGGCAGATGTTTAAATGTTTGTATTTTTCTACATAAAATTGAAAAAATCCTCTAATTTTTCTACAAAGTATCTGCACCTATACAAATAAGATATCAGATGCAATTGTAAATTGAAAGCTTGAACTGCCAATGTAAGAGCATGCTACATAGTTATCACTATCGATTGATATAACAAAGGAATAAAAATGTTATTTTATTATCTTTGTAAACTGAATTGAGATAAATACTGTGTTTGGGGACAACTATTTATTAAGTGTCAACCAGGCATTGTGCTTATCATTGGAGAGGAAGAGCTTAAAAGTCACCGTTTCTACCCTCGAAAAGTTTTCATTCTGGAAGGAGAGACAGACATGAAACCATCCAGATGAAATTCCTCTATTTTAAACATTTCTGCAAGGCTGTGTGACTACTTTGAATGCTTTTTGCACACTTACTTTGCTGTCATTGTGCCTTTTTCTCAATATCTTGATTGCAAGTGATTCAATCTCATTGATCTAATTTTCAGTCCTGGGTTGATGGTTCAAAGAAGGAAAGGTTGCTAGAGGTTTGACTTCACAGTTCTCAGTGCTGTGAGATGGTTTCCTGACTTGTGTCAGGGTACTCCCCAGGGTTGTCACTTAAGGGTAGATTCAGAACTTTCCTTTGGCTGCACTCAGGCTGTGTTTGGTGTCAGGGGCTGGACACAGGGAGTACTGGAGAATAACAGAAGCATATTGTAAGTGTGGGGCTCAGATCTCGAGGAAGTTTGTGTGCATGTGCAAATGAATATTTCTTGAACATTTCACCTTGGTTACTTGGTTTCAATCTATTCGTAACTGTCTCTCAGCTACAAAATCAAATTTACTTATAAACTGCTATTTGAAACTACTGGATTGACTCATTTGTTTATGAAAATCATAGCAATAACAACTACTCTTATGTGTTTCCTGTATGCCAGGCATTTTAAAGGCATTATTTTAGTCCTCTCAATAACCCTATTAAGACATGATTTTTTACCTGGGGAAACTGAGGCAGGGAAGGGTTTGGCCATTTGTTTCTGTTAATAAAGTTACAAATCTGCAGAGGCAAGAATTTGTGTACATAAAACATGCTTGCTCATGGATACCCACTAAATATATATAGTTTTAAATGATGTCCCTTCTTGAATATTTTTAGTTTTATACTTATTTTTAATTTAGTAATTAATTTTTAATAAATTTTATTTTTAAGAAATTTTATATTTACAGAAAACATTCAGAGTAGAGAGAATACCTATAATCCCATACCCGGTTTTTTTTATTATTATCATCTTACCATTAAGATGGTACATTTGTTGCAATTAGCCAACATTGATGCATTATTATGAATTAAAGCCAATACCTTATTTAGATCTTCTTAGTTTTTACCTAATATCCTCTTTTGTTTGGGGATCCCATTTTAAATACCAAATCACACTTAATCATTACACTTCTTAGTTTTCTATTGGCTGTGACAGTTTCTCAAACTTTCCCTTTTTTTCTTTCTTTTTTTTTTTACAATTAGATATATTTTACTTGCTATGTAACATATATAAAAATAAAATTAACATGTAATTTCTATTTACTTATTTAAGCATTATTGGGTATAATTTAGATGTAAAAATGCACACCATATTTAATGTATACATTTTGATGACTTTGGACAAATATATACACCCATAATACCATCACCACAATCAAGGTATGTGCTTACATTGATTACCTATGGTACGTGCACATAAACCTATCATCTCCAAAATGTCCTTATGTTCTTTTGTGTGTTTGTGCTTGTGGTAAGAACATTTAACGAGCTCTTAAAGTGCACAATACCAAAGTGTTAACTATTAGTATTATGGTGTGTGGCAGAGTACCAGAAATTATTCATTGTGCATAACTGAAACTTTGTACTCACTGATCAACAATTGGCTTTCCTGGTTTTTAATGACCTTGACAGTTCTGAGGACTATTGGTAGTGTTTTGTAGGATGCCCTTCCACTGAGATTTGTCTGATGTCTTTATTACACTAGGTAGTTAATTTTTAATTGTTACTTTTAATTTTTAAACATTAATTTAAGGAAATGCAGAGATGCAATTTCTGAAAGATTTCAATATTAATATTTTAAATGAAACTGTTAAAATGCTCTCTTAATTGTATCTAATCCAATCTAAATACCCTAGCGATTTGATAGCCATCACCATTCATTTTAAAAATACAACAAACTTTTTTAATTGTAAGAAATTGAACATCATGTACTCCTTGAGTTCTACATTTTATTCTACTTTCCCCATAGAGTTTTATGTTAAGAAAACATATTTTTATCTTTAAAATTATTTTATTGATTCCCCTATCACACTTGTTTTTAACAAAGCTAGGTTTATAAATTTAAATTAAAATGTTTTATTATATTAAAACATATGTGCAGGACCATATTATCATTGCATTATGAGTATGCAATTTGATTAAAATAATATGATAATTATTAAACAAAGGTAATTTAATTAAGTACTTACTGAGATGAGTGGCACCTTTTTTCAATTAGTTAATGCAACTCTAGATGAATGTTACTCATTGCTTCAGTGAGATAGGGGAGGTTCAGCATCAATTCACATAGATAAATAGATGGGAAAAGAATGGATTCTGTTATACTGATTTTCCTTAATTTTTTGAACACTCTCCAAGTTACATGACAACCATCTCAAAATGGTCTAGCATTAAAAAGCACATCTGATGATTTATTAACTGAATATTCTATTAGGTCCGCCTTCAATTTTGTTGAGGGCAAAGAACTGAAAATCAATTCACTTGCAAAGATTTGCTACAGAGTTGTTGGAATCATTCATTTTCTTGATTTCTGGGAACTGTACCGGAAGTGCTTTACCAATACTTTTCAGATGGGTATTAATTATATTTGCTATTTTTGCATTTGGAGGCATATAGTTTACTCAATACACTTGAGAAAGAACTAGGACGTGAGGTAGTAATAACCTCTACATACCTTTGCCATACATTTGACAAAATGTTGTGTCTCCCATATTCAACATGCTTTAAACATATTTTATCAAACAATTTGGAAATTCAAATTCAGTTCATTCAATTAATAGAAAATTTCCATTCTATGATCAAATTAGCAAAGTCAACACTCATTAGTAAACCAGTCAACCAAATCAAGTATACTCATTAGAAAAAGTCTAGCTTTATTCTTTAATTCAAGTAAATGGATTAACATATGTTTCACTTTCACTATTATGAAAGGCACTGAAAGCCAAGTAATGGATTGCATCTTGTAAGATAGATCCCCCAAAACAGCTGAGTCTCATTTAAGATGATGTAGGATCTAAAACAATAAATGTTTTGCTTTTTATGAATCATAAAACAACATATATAATATGTTTTAAAATTTCATGTTTAATAATGTAATATTATACAATACCCAGGATCTTATGTGATGGATAGCTAAAATAAGTAGCTGTGAAGTAAGGAGTATAATAAATCAACCGTGACATTCCTTTCCTAAATGAGTTTGTAGACATTCGTTGACCTCTAGTATCATGTCAGATTTTGAGAACTACATTAAACAAGTATATAAATATTCATAATATCATCAATTTTTTGACAAAATATATTTTCTATGAATTTTATGAAAGAAAAATGTTTTTATTGCTAAATTGACATGGCAGCTATCATGTAATTGCATACTATATAATAGAAAATAGAAGATATTAACTACTTTATAAAATGAACTAGTATATAATTACAACAAATATTTTAAGATCTGATTTGATAAATTACACTTTAATGACTTTGTTTAATAATGCACACTGAATCTAAAGGCATCACATAAAATCTTCATCTGTAGATGTAATTTCCACTAAAAGGAGAAAAAAAATTGAATAGTCCTGGAAAATATAGTCTGTTTTTTTTTTTAAGAGTAAGTATTGTTTACTAAACTTTGGTTTTATTTAAGTATATATCTACATACTATGTCAGTGAGAAACATTTCCCAACAGAAAATATACTCTTAAGAAGAGTTAGTGTCATTAAGCTGCAGTGTTTTGCAACAATGTGTCTTTCATTATGAATATTATAAATATCTAAAAAATTGCTGATTTTAGAAAAGGAGTTTTTAGGTTTTAATGTTTCTTGACAATGTTTTTTTCAATATTCTGTCCTCAAATTCTCCCTCAGGGGCAAGACATTCTTTGAAAAGGGTCTAAGGAAAGGAAAAGGTGAAGGCTGTCACTGTATATCTAATTTTAAAACATTTTCACAAGTGTCAATATACCCTGATTTCTAATGTTACATGCTTCAGTTTTGTCAGAAATACGGACAAGGCAGAGAAAAATGGAAGACAGGGTCTTGACATATCAACAAAGGAGGCTTTCCTGCATACATTACATTAATTACCTTTCGCTGATGCCCTAGATACTTTTATACCCTGGGATAATGGCATAATTAGATTCCAAATGAGTCACAGGAATGTCTTTCTTCTGTAAAATGGGAGAAGAGTCATTTTGAAAGGGAAAGGGGGGAAGATAATCTACCTGATGATGGGGAAAAGGGCATATGAAAGTTGAAAATCTGAAAATGAATGCTTTTAAAATTATAGCCAGTGTGACGACTACATCTACACCTGACCCATCCAAAATGCAGCTTTTTTTTTTTTTCTGGCACAGAAATATTGTTATTTTGCCATTGCTTTCTCAGTATGATATTCAAACTCTGCTCTATTTCCTTCTTTGTGTATTTTAACTTCACCTTTGGAAGAGAAAGGACAAAAGAACCACTTTTAGTTATATCTGTCCTTGAAAGATAATGTTCATGACTTCACAATCAAGGTCTCTAGCAATATTGCTTACCAATACCAAGATACCAATGACAACTGGAAATGGCAACAAACCAAGTTATGGTACTAAGATAATGACTATATTTGAGTACATCTTCTTTAAAAAAACACAAAATACATCTATATAATAGAAAACAAGAAAATATAGTAAGAAAGAAGGAGATAAATATATTCATTTAGAAATAACTTGTGAACACTTTTGGAGTACCTATCAATCAATCATCTTTTTATCTATCCTTTATTGTGTCAATAAATCCATTTATTTGAAATTATACAGTGTAAACTGTTTTGTAATTTAATTTTAACTCCCCAGCACATTAAGAACATCTTTCTATGTTGATAAATGCACATCTACAACATAATTTTTAATGGCTGTAGAATATTCCATTGTATGATTGAATCACAATTGAATCAATCTAGTACAGTTGAAGAAGTTGTTTTCAATTTTTTCATAACTCTAAACAAATATATGGTTAATATCTATGTAGCTAAATCTTTTAATAGCCTGTTAGTTATTTCCTTGGAAGTTTTTTTCCAGAGGTGGTATCTCTGTGTTAAAATTGAAATCTTTGGATACATAATCTCCAGAACGGTTATATCAATACACATTCCTACAAGAAATGTATGAGTCTCATTAGAGGCTTATATACTTTACTTGAGAAAAGTTAATACACCCAGCTTTGGAAAGTTAACAGAGTGTTTAAGTAACATACTTCTTTATGTATGTGTAAAGAATCTACTGTAGAAGAAAAGGAAAATTATAGAGATCTTTGGTTTTCCTGCCTTGCTCAGTAATCTCTTCATAGCTCTTGTATTTATAAGCTTTACAAATAGAGTTTTAAATATCAACTGATTGGTGGCAAACAAATCAAGATAATTATTCCACCACACATGAAAACATGTTTTGCTCTCAGCATCTGTATAGTTTAAAGCTTTGATTAGTTGCTGAAACTGCAGGGTCCTCAAGGTTGGCTTATTTCCTCGTTCAAAGAAAGTTTGTTTTGTCAGGAACTTTAGACATCAGGAAATAGCAGAGGCAGATTGAGAGAGGCCAACTATACGGTGCAGAGGAAAACTTGATTTTATATTCTTTAGTTAAAATAATTATGAGGTTAAAGCACCAGTGTTCCCAGTAAGTCCAGTAGGCAATTATTGCCTGAAAAAATTCTTGGCAATGATGATGATGAAAATAGGATCTAGAAAGAGTTTGTGATATTTTCTTCCCTAAAAAGGCATGGAATGAAGACTTAGATTGTCACTAATAGAGAAGTTATAAGTGTGACTGAAAGGGACACTATGAAATAACCAACATAGATTAATAAAAAAAGACTGCCTAATGGCATAGGGCCAGGGAAGCACATGTGACATAGATGAAAATTTACTGGACTTGTATTCAGACTTGAGATATCCATTTGTCCATTCATTTAACAAATATTTATTGAGTGTTTACTATATGTCAGAACCTAAACTAGGTAATTGAATACAATGGTGAGCAAAACTGACATAATCTTACTCTCATGTAACATAGAATTTAAGGAGAAAGATGGACATTAAAAAGTGAACACAGTGTTTTTATCTTCAACATGTATGGACCTTGGAAATCTTCATTTCTGTATTTAAAACAAGAAAAAAATTGAATAAACTGAACATTAATGACTTTTCTTGGACCCATCAGAGAACTGAGTTCACAGGGTACCATATTTCAATCTGGAAAAAAAGATAAATTTGAAGAGTTATAGCAGAGATATGCTTAGCTGGAGCAGGAATTAAACTGGTAAGAACATATAAATGATTATGTTGATAATTCTTGACATATGCAAATTTTAAAGAAATTATTTAAAAAGTCAGCAGATCCCAGGATGGAATTCAGACTCTAACTGTATTACAAATGCACAAAATAACCGCTGCACTGAAGTTACTGTGGAAAAAAGTGCCAACCTAACTAATACTGAAAATGAGTGGAATCTATAAGACTAAAGGAAAAAGAACCGCTTATAAGCACTGTACTCTAATTGATAAAGTTGTTTCCCATAGGAGTATGAGGTAACAATTTGATATCACTGTATGTGTATATCAGAATTGAAAAACCAAGCAAATGGATGTAAATGGTAGATTTCTCACTATTGGAACGGGGGAATATAGATAAACAAGAGGAGAATGATCCATGTGGTAATGGATTAGAATTGGAGAAATCAGTATAAGTTCATGTTTAGTCTAATATAAATACTCTCCTGATGAGACTGAGAGTATGGAAGAAGGCCAGTACGATTTGAGAGGAGAAAGAGTGAGGATCCGTGGTGGACCAGGCTGTTGAGGCCTGCTTGATGCAGACCACGCAGGACCTTGTCTGCATATCAAAGCATTTTCATGTGTATCCTTAGGGCACTGAAAAATCATAGAAGGGTTTTAACCAAGGCATTGATGACATCTTTTTGAAAAGATCTCTAGCTAAAGTATAGAGAATGGATTAAAGGAAGGCAAAAATGTATGTAGGTTAGAGCAGTTATGAGGCTACCACAATGGACAATGTCAGAGGCAATAGTGGCTTAGTCCAGGGATGGGGAGTGGGTGAGAGTAAATTAGAATCTCAGCTCTAACTAACAGTTTGCACAAGAGTAAGTTACTTTAATTTTCCTTATGAAGGAAAATTAAAAACATGGCAATTTGTTGTCTTACTTAGTTTTACAGATTTCAGGCATGGACATCCTACAATCCATGCTAGTATTTATCACATGTGTAGTTAACAATATTTCCCAATTTCTTCCCAGCAATTTAAGCCATTTCTTCTCATTAAAACCCAGTTAAAAGAGAGAATAATTTGCTAAATCATTTTATATACTTTTTCTTTTACTGGAAAATAGTTATCAAAATATATAAATCTATGTACATTTTTGCCTTCATTTAATTTATACTCCATAAATTTAAAATTGATTGACATTACCTGTCTCAGTTTTCTCTCTTGTTAAAAATACTACATTCAGGACAGATCCAATCACAGTTATCTCTTAAAAACTTTCTTACATTAGCAATGTTTGAGTGTTGTTTCAAACACTAACGCTATAGTTTATATCATAAAAATTGAGTAGTAATTTCAATAGTTAATAAAGCATCTTACTCTGTTTTGATCATCACATTTCAAAAGAAGTTTTTAGTGCTGAGTCTCAAAAACAGTGACATCTTAAAAAACATGACAGTGAGTGAACAGGCAACCTACAGAATGGGAGACAATTTTTACAACCTACCCATCTGACCAAGGGCTAATATCCAAAATCTACAAAGAACTTAAACAAATTTACAAGAAAAAATCAACCCCATCAAAAAGTGGGCAAAGGATATGAGCAGACACTTCTCAAAAGAAGACATTCATAGAGCCAACAGACACATGAAAAAATGCTCATCATCACTCGCCATCAGAGAAATGCAAATCAAAATCACAATGAGATACCATCTCACACCAGTTAGAATGGTGATCATTAAAAAGTCAGGAAACAACAAGTTCTGGAGAGGATGTGGAGAAATAGGAACACTTTTACACTGTTGGTGGCACAGTAAACTAGTTCAACCATTGTGGAAGACAGTGTGGTGACTCCTCAAGGATCTAGAACTAGAACTACCATTCGACCCAGTCATCCCATTACTGGATATATACCCAAAGGATTATAAATTATGCTGCTATAAAGTCACACGCACACATATGTTTATTGTGGCACTATTCACAATAGCAAAGACTTGGAACCAATCCAAATGTCCATCAATGATAGACTGGATTAAGAATATGTGGCACATATACACCATGGAATACTATGCAGCCATAAAAAAGGATGAGTTCATGTCCTTTGTAGGGACATGGATGAAGCTAGAAACCATCATTCTGAGCAAAGTATGGCAAGGACAGAAAACCAAACACCGCATGTTCTAACTCATAGGTGGGAACTGAACAGTGAGAACACTTGGACACAGGTTGGGGAACATCACGCACTGGGGCCTGTCATGGGGTGGGGGAAGGGGAGAAGAATAGCATTAGGAGAAATACCTAATGTAAATGACGAGTTAATGGGTGCAGCACACCAACATGTCACATGCATACATATGTAACAAACCTGCACATTGTGCACATGTACCCTAGAATTTAAAGTATAATAATAACAATAATAATAAACATGACAGTGAGGAAAGGTTAAACGAGTTAAAATTATTTACCTTACATGAAAAGAAAATGAAATTGTGATTTTATGACTATTTTCCAGTAAAAGGAAAATTATATAAAAAGATTCAGTGAATTATTCTTTTCACATGGGTTTTAATGAGAAGAAATGGCTTACATTGCTGGGAACAAATTGGAAATATTGTTAACTAAGCATGTGATAAATACTAGCATGGATTGTAGGATGTCCATGCCAGAAATCTGTAAAACTAGGTAAGACAACAATTTGCCTTAGGTGTTTTTAATTTTCCTTCATAAGGACAAGGTGGTTGCAGCAGAAGGCCCCTGGAAGTCTCTTTCAACCCTTTCATTCCATGAGAGTAGGGATTAGTATCTACTGATTCTGACTTGGTGACAGCTGCTTTTATCATGTTCCTTAATCCTTATAGTTATCCTGTGAGGTTGGGCAATTAATACTGCTTTATCCATATCAAACACTTTTTTCCTATAATTCTTTCTCCGTGCCCTGGAAAGAGCATCTTTTTGGATGTGATCGAAATAACAATTGAGCCTCCAAACTGCTTGTATATCTTTTTTATGTGTAGTAGTTAAACTGTTTATAGTCACAGACTCAGGTGCAAACATGAAACTTTATTCATTTCTGCTTGGTGGTGTAAAACATCATTTTGCTGAGCTAAGGAAACTCAGTCACTGCCAGTTTAGAGGTCAGGCTCTGTAGCCTCCCTCCTCCCCTTTCTTCCTGTTATCTCCTTGAGTGGTGTCTGGAATTGGGGGAGATTCTGCCCTATGTTACTTCATGAAGTGAGTGACATGAAAATCTAAGATCATCTTCTGACCTTGCTTGCCTGTACTGATGGGTGCCTTGTCCTAGCAGATCCTGAGGCTTCACATCTGGGGCTGCCGCATCTGCTGACAGTGTCATTTCTACCACAGCCTTTAGTTAGCTGGATACCATGGTGTGTATTAGCCTTACCCCAGGCATGAGCTTTCTTTTGGCCTACTGTTAATTTCTCTGCCTCTCTTGGAGACCTAAGCAATGGTTAGATGCTTTGCCATCTAGCGTTAGATCTGAAGGAGACTTGGAGGGAACGTATCAGGTCCACACCCATCGCTCATCCACTCTCTGGTGTTGTTTGAATGCAAGGCTTCTTTCAGAGACAGGCATTCTCATTGGGCTAAACTTTGGAAATAAAGGCTATATCCTCTACACCCTAGGGTGCCTCTAAACTGATCTACCACCTGGGGTTAAAATAGAGTAGGGAAGTGTGGCAGAAGCTTTCTCAGGTGCTCCACATTCGTATGTCTCTTTTGCTTATCTTTTTAAGTTCTTGTCCTCTTTCTCCATAGCCCATAATGGGTTTTAACCGCCTGTCTGGGTGTTAAGAAAGATATTCTTGTGCCATCACACATTCTTCTCTGTTCTATGTTTTGAGTTTTCCAGTCTTTGCTCTTAATCAATAAAGTCAAGCTTTTAGAATTCCCCCTAAGTCCACCAGAAACTTCCTACAGAAAAACCAAGCAGCATAAAACTATTATCTCTTTCAAATGCCCTGTTCTTGCACTGGAAAATCACTACTTTCAAGACATTTTGGAACAAAAATCCCAAAATTTGACACTGTTTTCTTACTGGATTCTTTATATTCTCTCTTCTAGAACAGTAAATCTTAGCTTAATGGTCTGTTTTTGTTTTGCTTTTGTTTTAATTAACTTTGATATTGAAATATAACATACATACAGAGGCATGCAAAAAAATAATAAGCATACAGCTTATTGGCTTACTGCAAAATGAATACTAGTGATACCATCACCCGTATCAAGAAACAGAATTTTACTAGTACCCTAGAATTCCCTTAGTCCCCCTCCTTCCTTAGATACCACTCATACCACTCAACCTTCAAAAGGACCACTGGTCCAATTTCTTTTTCTTTTCTTTTTTTTAGACGGAGTCTCTCTCTGTCGCCCAGGTTGGAGTGCCGTGGCTTGAGCTCCGCTCACCGCAAGCTCCGGCTCCCGGGTTCCCGCTATTCTCCTGCCTCAGCCTCCTGAGTAGCTGAGACTACAGGCGTCTACCACCATGTCCGGCTAATTTTTTTTTGTATTTTTAGTAGAGACGGGGTTTCACCGTGTTAGCCAGGATCGTCTCCATCTCCTGACCTCATGATTTGCCCACCTCGGCCTCCCGAAGTGCTGAGATTACAGGCATGAGCCACAGCGCCCGGCCCCAGTTTCTAAAACTATAGATTAATTTTATCTGCTTTTGAATTTTATGTAAATAAAAGCATAGAAGATGCATTATTCGTGTCTGACTTGTTTAGCTCTATATTACATTTATGAGAAGCATTCCTATTGTTGTTGAGTAGCAGCAGTTTGTTCATTTTCATTGCTGTATATTCCATTGTATGATTTTGCACAGTGTGTTTATTCATTTTATTGTTGATTAATATTTAGGTTGTTTCCAGTTTTTGGCTATTGTAGATAATACTAAAACCACTCTTGTCCATTTCCTTTGGCACACATTGTATGCATTTATGTTAGATAAACTCTTTGGAATGAAAATATTCATCTTTCAATTGCAGTACTTAGTCTAGATACAATATTATTCTTTTAATAGCTTCCTATCTTGACTTCTTGCCTTTCTCTAATGCATTCTCTAAACTGTAGATGGACAACTCTTCCTAAAATCAAGCCAGATCCTTTAATTTATGTTTTTAAACCACTTCAGTTTTCTTTCACTCTTTGCCCATCTCTGTCCACACTCCTTTCTATGATTTTATCTGGCTAACTTCTACTTACTTCTCAAGTCATAGCTCATCATATCTGAGATAACACGGAAGGTTGAATTGTCAAATTCTGGGCATATGGGAAATCACAACACTCAAGTGAAACACGGAGAAGTCTGAGCATATCGACAAAGTCACCCAGGTCTGTTCTTCCTGTACTAGGATGTGTGTTAGAACACATGAGGACCTAAATGAAGCTTAAGTGATACTACTTGCATAAAGGGAGTAATTTCAGCAATGGACTATATCTCGTTTATTAGACAGTTTACATGACATTTCCTAGTGAGCTATGTTTCATAAACTCATAAATTCCAGCTTTAGTTATAATAAGCAACCTAGATAGACCACAAGTAGGACATCTCATAGAAAGGACTCTCCCCTTAGAAAATACTATCAGCTCTATCATTAGTGTGACTACAAAGGGTTTGACTGTGGCATCTTTCCCTAGAGGTTGATTCTTGGCAATCTATTCCTTTTCCTGGAGGAAGAAATAGATTATAGACCAGCTATTAATCCTTTTCTTCCCACTTTCCTAATGTAAGCACTTCTGACCCTCTAAATCTGGACAGGTATCCCTACCAATATTTCTGTAGTTTTGAGTTTCCTCCACCCAAGTGACTGCCAATGTGTTATAACTTCTTGGTCCATTGTTGCCTGTAGCCTCCTCAATGCTGTGAACTCCATTAAAATGATGATTATATGTAATTGTTCACCATTGTATGCCTGATGCCTGGCAGTGTGCCTGAGACATACAAAAGACTCAAAAACGTTGATGAATTGGTATATCTGTTCCTTTAAACTAAACTCATTTGTTTACTTGGTATGGAAACTGGCATGTTGCTTTTTAGGCTTGTTTGAACAAAGTTTATATTGACTTTAGTAATTTTAGCATAGCAGAAAGAAAAAGATTCATGAGTTTCTTGTACAAACCTTGTCATAATAATTAGATTTTTATATTCTCATCAAATATGAGGCACAATATATGTCTTTGACCTTTTTGGAGATATATTATTTATTCCCAAGCACATTTCCACTGACTTATTTTTCTGTTTCCTGATCCTTCTGTATTTTTTTTTTGTCATTTTTCTCACTCTTCTCCATTTCTCTTATTTTCCGTTTTTACCTATTTGTGATTTACATTTTCCTTTTGTCTTTTAAAAAATCTACTCCTTTCCTTAGGTTTTGTCACCTGATAGAATTTTAAAAATTAAATTTCCCGTCTGTTTGAATTCAACATTAAATAGTAAGATTCTTGTTATTAAAATAACTAGGAGTTTAAAGCCAGCTTTCTTCCATGAAGGCTTGCCTCCAGTTTATCTAGGAGACTGATAAGATTATGATAAGCCTCTCACTAAGTGAGAGTTCCTAAATTATGCTAAAATATCGCAATGAAAAGTGATATATTCAATCATTTATTTGCATTAAAACAATACTCTAATACATTTAATAGTAAGATTGAGTTTACGTGATACCTAACATTTTTCTGAAACTAAAGCATCATTCACATAGGGAATGTAGCACTGACTGCTACCACATAGGTTCTTTTGAATTGGACATGCCATTGCTTTCTTGTGCATTGGTTCAATTGTGCCAATCCTTTTTCTCTAACATGTTTCTCTATTCAAATTACTGCCAAATCTTTATTCAGATAGCATTCATAATGACAATGAGTTTTCACTGAGTATGAATACATCATTTATGTAATTAGTCTAACTCTGTTCTTATCTCATTAGCTAGTTTATTATTAACAATTAAAGTAATATTACTTGACATCAATGAAATAATCATAAATGCAAACATAGGCACTGAAATTATATTACAATAGTCAGCAATATGCTGCTTATCTAGATGTTTTAAAATAAGTTTGTATTAATTTTGCTCAGATTATTATCAAAACAGATACACAAAAGTTAAAAATTTCATAAACAACTCTCAGGCCCTTGATACTATGTTTTGGATCCCCAGAGGGTAACATATATTAGTTTGAGAAATAATAGCATCTTCCTTTAATTCTTAGACCAGTGAGTCTCAGAGTTTGGTTCCCTGAACAACAGCATCTGCATCACGTGAAAACTTGTTAGAAATGGAATTCTTGGGACCCATCTCAAATCTTCTCAATCAGCAGCTTTGGAGATAGGGCCTAGCAATTTATGTCTTTCTGGTAATTCTGATGCACAATAAAGTTTGAGGACCACTGTCCTAGGCTATAAGCAGATGCTATTTGCCCTGGATACAAAAGGTAAGTAAGGCAATATAGCTATATGTATTCTAGGATATGCATGTGACTTGATGTACATAGCATAAATCATTAAAAGGCTAGTATTCATATAAGAGTAAGTGACTATAGTAAGAAATAATTTTAAGTAAAAATAATTTTTTGAAACACAAAGGATAAATGTGTTTTATCCTTTTGAATAATTTTTGAAACACTGGATTTTTTGAAATACAAAGGATAAATGCTTGAGGTGACCGATAGTCTATTTACCTGATATGATTGTTACACATTGCATGCCTGTATCAAAATATCTGATATAAACTGTAGATATACAGACATACTATGTACCTGCAAAAATAAAAAATATAAAAGGCTAGTATTCAATTTCAATCAGATAATGGGGCAGATTCTTACAAGTTTAAAGCATAAAGAGGGCAGTAGTAAAACAAAAATGTTATTCTAAGATTGGAAGATGGGGTACCACGATCTAGACTCTAATTCTTATGTGTAAAGATCAAGCTGAGCCAGGAGAGATAGGAGGTCTGGGAGCAATGATGTGAAATCTGAGGATTAGGGGTTAATAACCAGTGTCTATGGACAAACCAAACGTAAGTTCTAAACCAGTGGTAGACAATATTTTCCTGACTTTCTGTTGCCATAGAAAGTTATCTGGACCAGCTAAAATCTGTTATTATTGTGATGGGCTATGCCTCTATTGTTCTTAAAGCTTTGGTGTCCTGATAATTATGGTTTCTAGAGGTATGTTGAGGGCTATTCTGTGAAGCTGTGTTTAAAAAATGTATCAGAATGTTAAGATCAGCTGCATCCATCTGGATGGCATCTTATTCAGCATTCAGAAGTATGAGCTTCACTTCTCTGGAAAAATTATCCTCATCCTATAAGGATAGGTGAAGGGTTCCTCCCATGTGCTCCATAGTGCCGTGAAATTCTCCTATCATAGAAATCTTGCACTGCAGTGGAAGGGTCTTGTCATCTACCTGTCTTCTACAGTAGATTATAAACTGCATGAGAGACTGTGTCGGGAATCCCCAAGACTTCTCAGCTTTGGTGATTCTGTAGCTCACAGGACTCTTCATATAGATGTACTCAAGGGTAAAATTTATTACAACTGTGTAATAAGGATACACAGCCATCAGATCATAAGGGAAAGAGACACAGGCAGAGTCTGGAGGAATCCATATGTGAGCTTCCTTAGACTTTCTCCAATCCATCAGGGCTTATACAGAATGCACTCTGTCCCAGAAACAAAACAAAACAAAACAAAAACAGCAAATTGCATATGACATTTCTACCTAGGCAATCCCATTAGAGACATAGTGCCCAGGGTCATTATTGGAGGTTAGTCATGTAGGCATACTCTGCACAGAATGTAGCAAAAATCCAGACTCCCACAAAGAAAGCAGGTATACAGCACGAACTGTCTACATGCAATCTAGCCCTTATCAGATAACTGTTTAATGAGAACACTCTGAGAGCCAAATTTCCAAACGCCAAGCAAGGGCCAACCTTGCAAACAGGCTCTTTTAAGGATAGCAGTGTCAAGCCTACTGTGTTAGCTCTTTTCTGCGCAGCGACTATATCTGCCATATTCTCTGCTATTTCTCTAGCAACTGGCATATTGCTTGAGACACAGAAAATCTTTAGGAAATACTGGATAAATGAACTTCCTAAGGTAAAGTTGCTAGACCTGTACACATAAACAGCATGATTCTAGAAGCTTTGGTTTGAGCACATTTGTACAAACACACACGCAAGGGAAACACTAAACATATTCCATGAATTGACTGTAAGTATTTCTTAAGAGTTACTTAAGAGACATGACGTTCTGGATACTTGCTATCTGTTTAAGGGCACAGATCACTGACTCACTAGAGCTTTCTCATGTACCTGTCAGAGGATCTAGGGGCTGGCCCAAGCCTCACAGTGCCCTTTAGTGATGCCCTGTGGGGCTGTTGGATGTACACAAGCATAAGATAGGAGCTATCCTCTCTTCCAATATATTTTTAGGTGCAGTAAATTCCTTTTTCTTTCTTTTGCCTTCTTCCCTCCCTTCCTTGTCTCCTGCCCTCTTCTTCTGACTTTTCTTCTCCTTTTTCTCTTCAATGCTTGTGGACACATCAGATATGGGCAAAATGAGTATCTACCCTTTTCAACCATTAACCCAGAGGCATCCCTGCCAGTACTCTCCAGCCAAATACTAGTATGAACACACTTTTCGTTCAACAAATTGGGTTTATTACTCATTGAAATATAGAACACATTCCATGGGGAACTATGCATGCCTCAGTAAAAGGTTGTCAGAGAAAACTTATTAAGTTGATCCTTGAGCAACATGGGTTTGAACTTCATGGTTCCACTTCTACACAGTTTTTTTTTTTTCCTTCAATAAAAGCTACACTGAATGTGCCTGCTTCTCCCGCCTCCCCTTCCACTCCATCTCTTCTACCTCTGCCACCTCTGAGACAGTGAAACCAACACTTCCTTTTCCTCCTCCTTTTCCTCCTCAGCCTACTCAGAGTGAAGACGATGAGGATGAAGACCTTCCTGATGACACATTACCACTTAATGAATAGTAAACGTATGTTTTCTTCCTTATGATTTTCTTAATAACATTTCCTTTTCTCTAGCTTACTTCATTATAAGAATACAGTATATAATATCTATAACATACAAAATATGTGTTGATTGACTCTGTCATCAGTAAGGCTTCTGGTCAATGGGAGACAATGAGTGGAAGTTTTTGGAGAGCCAAATTTCTCTGTAGATTTTCAACTGCATGTAGGAGGTTGGGGGTGGGTTCAGTGCCCCTAACCCCCACATTGTTCAAGGGTCAGCTGTACAGGACTTGGGATTATGTCAGTTGATTTTTGGAACGTGTAAAGAGCAGGATTTTGCTTTGGATTAAATGCTGTCAGGAATCAGGGGTAATTCTATGATTGAGTATTTTTTCAAATCTTATTTAGAGAAGAAGAAACAAAGGTTAAAGCCATGGTTGATGAAGAAGTTGTGGTTAATTTATATTAACTGGGAGAAAACAATGTTTGGTATCTTGTGACTTAGACAGTGTTCATATTTTGTATATTCAGATATAATTATGAAATAATCCTATTTTTGTCTTGACCCATATTAGTCACAGAGTGGCTTGTCCAATACTGATGTGTGAAATTACTTTTGTTCAACAGCAGAACAACAAGGCCCAGCTGGGAGTACCAGGTCAGCTCCTGCATGTCAAGGACCACTTTTCTTTTTCTCACCTCTATAGCTGACATGGAACTGATATACAGGGCAATTGATACTCATTCAGGAACAGTGTGAAGAAGGTGTGTTCCGACAGAAAATTAATGTTTTATTAAACAGGCATATAAATTTAGAGCTTAGGAGGAATACATATACTAAAAGAGAGAATTTATAGACAAAGAAATCAAGAGCTTAATGAGAAAATGCAACAAAATCATGGTAGTCAAAGTTTTCTTCTTTGTTTCTATGAACATTAATATTCCAATCCCAGAATCAGTTACATCAATTTTGTGTCATTAGTTGTGTGCAAAGTGCTTTCATACTCTGTAATTAATTTGATTCTCATCAATTATTAACCTAATTTTTTTTTTGGAGATTAATAACCTAAGGCTCAGAGAGGTTTAACAGATTTGTCCCAGGGCACAGAATCTATTTAAACCAACAAATGATAGAGAACTTGACACCTGATACCAAATCTCATGTTCTTTCAAAAAAAGCACCCAACTTTCATTGAGATACACTTATTTTAAGTTTCAAATAGTTTAACAAGTGGAATAACACCTTTCTTGGGTCACAATACTAGTACCCACTTATACAGCACTTCCTATGAATCAGAGACTGTTCTAATCATTTCACATATATTACCTCATTTAATTCTTGCTATGATTCAGAGACTGTTCTAACCACTTCACATATATTACCTCATTTAACTCTTACCTCCTCTAGGAGATAGATGTTAGCGTCACAGAAGATGAACTGGAAGCACAAAGGATGAAACTGAAGAAGAAGGAGATAATTTGCACAAGGTCACACAGATAATGAGGGGTGTGAAATAAAAAATGAACCCCTAAGTCCCCAGCTGACTGAACCAACCCCTTGTGGCCAAGAAGACCCCAGAAAAATCTTAAAAAGTATGTTTTCTGCCCATGACAAGACAGGAGGTGGGTCATGCCTCATTATATCCCCTCTCTCGCTAACTGCCATTAGACTTTTTTCCTACGAATTAAACAAAAACCATAGAGTGGAAGAATGGAACAGAAAACAAACAATGGAAGACTCACTCCACTGACTTCAACCAACCTCCTAGTGCTGCAGCAACCAAATTCCCTTTCCCTTTTGAGGTTTCCACATGACAGCTGACCAGCATTTCTTCCTGGTAAGGGATCACCAACCACAGACTGTATCTGGCTGGTCCATTGAGACTGGACACAAGCTGCCTCTGTGTACTCTGTTTCACCTTTGGTTGTATAAAGGTGAATTTTACTACATTTTAATGAAATAAAGTTCTCCTTTCCAAATTTATAGATTTCATGATTTTAAGTCAATGGAGAAATGCTGGAATTTAACCCTCAGTATATGGTCTCCAATGCCCATGATCTGAACTGCTGTGATTTACAGTCAGCTGTCTCTGCCAGATGTTTAGCCAGTGAGTGATTAAACTGCTCCTGGCCTGTAGAAATCATGGATCTCTCTAAGATCTCTCATTATTCTTTGGCTATCTCCCATCTTCTAGGGTTCACTTGCATCAAAAATAGCCTCTGCCTTTATTAGTGCTTCTCATGCACTATTTCTGATGAGAAATATTTCCAAACTGTTCACCTCAATCCTGGCAGAAGGGGAAGAGAAGGGGAGAGAGATAGATGGAGGGATAACCTCAGGCCTGTTTTTGTAATCTTGAGCACTTTGGCCTTCATACAATTGTTCTGCCCAACTTCACATTCTTTGTCTGTGTCACTGTTCCAGCTCCATGCTCATCCTTGACTGTTGTGACTGAACGTGGTCTTCCTAATTTAAACCCTTTGTTCACTAAGTTCTGGACCTGGACTCACTCCTGAATCTTGGTTTTTAAGGTTTTTCTGGGTGGCTATGAGGGACCTGAACTCATTCCTGTTTCTGCCTTTCCAGATCCAGACTACAGGAGGCATATCCTACAAATATACCTTTCAAAGTGTTCCTTCCCATGCACTCTGAGGCGTGATTCAGACTCTGGGCCAACGAACTGTTCATCCCATGGGGCCTCCAGTGCTCTTTGCCTCCAGTAGACTTGTCAGTTCTTACTCCCTTCTCTGCTGCTGCTACCCCTGCAGGAAAAAGCACCTTCATCTCTCACAGAAGTCACAGCCGCAAAAGTTTCCTCTCTTCTTCCTCTTTTGCATCACTGTAATGATTCTAATACAGAAGCCAGAATGATCGCTATATAATATAACTCTGCTCAAAACCTTCCAATGATGTCCTCTTAAACTAAACATAAAATCCAAAGCATATGAAAGACCTAACAGGCCCCATGTGATCCTCACCCTGGCCTCTAGAGCCTATAGTGCTCTCTGAGCTTCAGATACACTGGTCTCCTTGTTATTTGTTCAACACATGCCAAGCATGTTCTTGCCAAAGGACCTGTACATTTGCCATTCTTTGGCTTGTAATGTTCTTCTTCCAGATGGTTCCATGGCTCAGTGTCTCATTTCCTTTAAGCCTTTGCTGAAAAGTCACCATATTTGTGAGACCTTCTGTGGTGGCCCTAAAATAAAATTCCTGATATAATCCCATAAGCCCTTTGTCCTGCTGCATACTTTATCACCATTATGACTACCCAGCATTATTTTGTATATTTATTAATTTTTATCCCTCACCTCTAGTAAATTTAAGTTGCTAAAGTGTCAGGAACTATTTCTCTTTCATTCTCCACTGTCTCCCCAGTAGCCATAAAAGTGTTGGCATATAGTGATAAAAATTATTTGTTGGATATATTAATGAAAAAGTTAGTGAAGTTGGATTTTTTTGTTATTTCCTTTGTTTTCCCATTTGTCATCATACTCTGGCACAGCACCTAGTGATCCTGTACTTCATTCAAACTACATTACGTGGAGGACTGACGTTAGAAATTCCCCTCGTCACAATTGAGAACTCAGAAATCATTCCCCAGCACTGCAGTAGTCACCAAATCGGACTTGATTGTCACAGGCATCTGTGTGCCCCAGTTTAGTTAACTCACTATGATCCGTAAACCTTAGTTTCTTCATATTTACATGGAAATATTCACAATATCTTTTTCATCCTATTCTAAAGAAGAGTGAATGAAACTACATATGCAGGAGATTGAATGAAAAAATATGTGCAACCCATAGTAAAAGCTCAATAAAGACAACTTTGTTATTAATATCATGGACTTTTAAGGGTGACTTGGAGAGAAAGCTCTAGTTTAAACTGTTTTATAGAAAAGACTTTATGTTTCAAAGAAAAGCAGTGCAGCCTGGAAATTTAACATCAAAAGTTGTTATATTGTGATGTGTGTATGTGTGTGGGGAGGGATCTGTGGGTGTGGGGGTGTGTGTAGTTGATTTTATTAACTGTTCTTGGTCCCATCTGTGGTATTCTAAGCACTGGAGTGGGGTTGATTTGGTATATAAAGAGCTGCCCTGTTTTCTGAACAAATAGCCACAGTGAAGCTCTTTCCACTGTCTGCCTAATATAAATTTACCGAGTCAGCAGTAGAAGGGGCAATCTGTTTTGTTGCAATGTACATTAAGAAAGTAACAAGACTGGCAGGGTGCGGTGGTTCACACCTGTAATCCCAGCACTTTGGGAGACTGAGGCAGGCAGATCATCTGAGGTCAGGAGTTCAAGACCAGCTGGACCAACATGGTGAAACATCGTCTCTACCAAAAATACAAAAGTAGCTGGGCGTGGTGGCACATGCTTGTAATCCCAGCTACTCGGGAGGCTGAGGCAGGAGAATCACTTGAACCTAGGAGGCGGAGGTTGCAGTGAGCTGGGATCGTACCATTGCACTCCAGCCTGGGTGACAGAGCGAGACTCTGTTTCAAAAAAAAAAAAAAAAGAAAGAAAGGAAGCAAGCAACAAGACTTAAA
Source organism: Colobus angolensis palliatus (assembly GCF_000951035.1). Lineage (NCBI taxonomy): Eukaryota > Metazoa > Chordata > Mammalia > Primates > Cercopithecidae > Colobus > Colobus angolensis. Next base: position 450,002 of record NW_012118877.1, read on the forward strand.
ATCTGTCTGAGATAATTTTTATTCTTTATTGCAGGTTCCCCAACTCCTGGGCCATGGACTGGTATCAGTCCATGGCCTGTTAGGAACCAGGTCTCACAGCAGAAAGTGAGCAGAGGGTGAACAAGCATAACCACCTGAGCTCTGCCTCTTGTAAGATCAGCGGCAGCATTAGATCCTCATAGGAGCACGAACCATATTGTGAACTGCACATTCATGGGACCTAGACTGCACTCTCCTTATGAGAATCTAACTAATGCTTTGGTGATCTGAGGTGGAACAGTCTCTCCTGAAACCATCCCCTCACCATCAGTAGAAAAATTGTCTTCTACAAAACCAGTCCCTGGTGCCAAAAAGGTTGGTACTGCTGCTTGTCTGCTAGGTACTGTACTAGGAACTTGTGATAAAAAGATGGGTAGGATTTAGCTTCTGCCTTCAAGGAACTTATACTTTAGTGATTAAAACAGGTGTGTGAACAAACAGACTATAATATGACATGCTAAGTGAAAAAAAGGGAATTTTGTGCAATTACAGAAACAGCATACACAGGAAGAAGTTATTCTCTATATAGAAAGCCTTCAATATGAGGTCGTTTCTTTTTCTTTCTTTTCTTTCTCTCTTTCTTTCTCTCTCTCTCTTTCCTTCCTTCCTTCCTTCCTTCCTTCCTTCCTT
>NW_012118877.1:450720-476897 GCF_000951035.1 Colobus angolensis palliatus
TTTCTTTCTTTCTTTCTTTCTTTCTTTCATTTGAGACAGAGTTGTACTCTGTTGCTCAGGCTAGAGTGCAGTGGCACAATCTCGGCTCACTGCAACCTCTATCTTTCGCGTTCAAGCAACTCTCCTGCCTCAGCCTCTGGCGTAGCTGGGACTACGGGTGCATGCCACCATGCCTGGCTAATTTTTGTATTTTTCGATGACATGGAGTTTTGCTATGTTGGCCAGTCTGGTCTTGAACTCCTGACCTCAAGTGATCCGCCAACCTCGACCTCCCAAAGTGCTGGGATTATAGGCATGATCCACTGTGCAAAGCTATGGATCCTATACTCTTCATCATTACCTGACACTGCAGCATCTTGAATAAGTGGTTCTTTCTTGTGAACCACTGTGTTCTTGTGTGACCCTCCCCCTCCAGTTCCCAAATTTTGAAAAAAAAAAAAAGAAAGATACTACGACTGGAAACAGATTCATGCCTAACCCAGTTGAGGGTTTCTAAACGGGGTTTTGAGGGATAAATAGGAATCTTCCAAAGTAACAAAGAGAAGGCATGGGGGTGGGGGTAGGAAAGAATTAAAACCAGGATCCTGGTCATCATTAAAACCACAAAATGGGGGCTTCTACTTTGAGCACTATTGTGAGCTAAGGTACTATTTAGCTGTCTCTGCCACAGCAAGACACTTTGAAAATGTGTGTTAAGTTCACAAGAAAGTATGGAAAATCTTGAAGGACCAGAAAATGAGAAGGTAATGTTAAAATCACGGAAGCAAATAAACATAGACATGGAACCTAGTGTTGCTCTGGGGATAAGAAGATTTATCCATAACCCAGGGCTTTATGTATCAATGACCACTGGAGTAAAGACTAAGTCTGGACACTTGTCTCTCTGTTAGGCAATACTCACAGATTGAAAAATGCTGAGAAAACTGGATAACAAAACTGCCATGTGATTGATTATGAGGGTGTATTCAAATTTCTGCTTCATGTGATAGTCAATGCTTTAGGAATTATAATGGAAAGCATAAGAAATAGAAAATATGAGAGAATTTAACTAGGGAAGGAGGAAAATTGGAAAGGTGAGATAAAGCTAACCTAATAATTCTAGTCCCCAGTCACTGTCAAGAGCTTGGATGATAATGAATTTGTACTTAAAAATGCCACAGCCTTGTGCTAAGAGTCAAAATCCTTCTGAAAGCCAGGATAAATAGTAGTTCCCAAGACAACTCTCTGAAGCTGTACAAGCAGATCCTTTGAGGAATTTCCACAAAATACAAATGACAACTGCAAAAATAAGGAGTTTGTTTGAATCTGCAGAAGGACATAAATAAAAATAAGTGAAATGATGTCAAAAATGATAGAAAGTAGTAGCAGAAGTCAGTCACTAAAAGGGAGGAAAGAATAAAATGCTTTGAAGCATTTTCATATTGCAGTGGAATGGATGAATTTCATACTGAACTCTGTTTGAAAGATAGTCATTTCTGTGTGCTTGCATTCATTCGCTTAGTAAACATTGAAAGCCAAGCACGTGTCAGATACTGTGTCAAAAGCTAAAGATACACAAAATGAATAGAACTCAGTTCTTGCATTCTGGAGTTCATGGTCTAAGGTAAATCTTCATATAATAAATGATTGCAGGACGGTGAGATAATGGCTGTAATAAGATACAACAGCGACACAACACAGCATAGGGTGGGGAGTGGGGAGGGAGATACATGATTTTTTTTGTTTAAGAGGGAGCTTGAAGAAGTGAGCTCCTCTCAACAAATATGTTTAAGTGTGTACTGTAGAATGACAAAATAGAGCCACACTAAAAACTCTCCCTGAGGACTAAATTAAATGTGTTGATCCCTGGGGTGAGCACCTGCTTGTTCTCAGAATCTTCTTTTTATTTTTAGTGTGCAGTATACCAAATCAGTGAGCAAAACTATTTATGATTCCTCAAAGTGAAAAATCTGTCTTCTCCCTCAGTCAGAGTGAACTTGCACACCTCCTACCTGCCATTCATTCCAGAGAGGATTTTGAAGTTAGGAAAGCTGGAGAAGATTTCGGTTTGGGGGTTTATAAATCCCTTTCTGAGTTTACAAGTCAGATTTCATACAAGTTATGTTTCTGCCTATGTATATGCATGTCTATGTATATTCCAACCAGTGTATATGCAATATAAGAGCAAAATAAAAACATAAAAAAACAGCAAACAATGGCACATTCAGGTGTAAAGGAAATAAATTATATGATATAAATTTTTAGACATGAATCTGTTTTGAGTATCTTTTTTTTTTTTTTTTCAAAATTTGGGACCTGGGCAGTCACACAGATAATTATTACACAAAAAACCACTTATTCAAGATGGTGCAGTGTCAGGTAATGATTAAAAGTACAGGATCCACGGCTTTACACAGTGGCTTACGCCTGTAATACCAGCACTTTGGGAGGCTGAGGCAGGCAGATCACTTGAGATCAGGAGTTCCAGACCAGCCTGACCAATATGGTGAAACCCCATCTCTACTAAAAATACAGAAATTAGCCGGGAGTGGTTGTGGGCACCTGTAATTCCAGCTACTCAGGAGGCTGAGGCAGGAGAATTGCGTGAACCCAGGAGGCAGAGGTTGTAGTGAGCGGAGATCTCGCCACTGCACTTCAGCCTGGGTGACAGACTGAGACCCTGTCTCAAGAAAAAGAAAAAAAGAAAAAAAGAAAAAAGAGAGCATGGGATCCAGAATCTGTGTGGCCTGGGCACCATGTAGGCAGGGGCACTGACTCCTCAGAGACTCCAGGTACAATACTACATTTAGCAAAGACTTTGTTTTCTCATCTGAAAAACTGGGATGTATTTGCCATTCTTTCTTCACAATGTCATTGTGAGGATTATGTGATGCTTGCAAACAGCTTAATACATGTGATGACAGTGATGATGATGAAGAGCCAACCAAGCTACCGGAGTGGGGCTTGGCCACGGGAACCCTTTGGGCCACTGGTTTTCAAAGTTTCAGCATACTGGCATCACGTGGGGCAAGGCCAACTTCATGGGTATGTGGTCTGTGTAGTCCCACAGGGTCTCATTCAAAGAAGGGCCCTGCACTCAGTTTAATGGTCTGCTGTTACCATCTTAATGCTCTTAAAATTTTAATATAAGAGCTCCATATTTTCAGTTCTCAATGGACCCTACAAATCTTGTAGCTGTCCTGCCTGGAGAATGTTTAAAAATGTTCATACCTGAGTCCCACTTTACATCAGTTAAACCAGAATCTCTGAGGTTGAGACCACAGATTCTTATTTTTTAAAGCTCCACAGGAAGCCTTACATATAGCAAAGTTGAAAACCAGTGCCTTAGTTTTCTGGTTGATTGACAGCAGTCCAGGAAATTTCTTGCCTCAGTGACCTATATAACCTTGGTGGGAGAAACACTGTTTTGATATGAGTTTCTCAGTGCAAGAGAATTAACATAAATTCTCCGACTTTGAAATCCATCTAGCACTAGGCTACACACACTGGGATGCCCACCAATGTCGCCACCTGGTGACAGATCTTAGAAAACTTACTCTCTTTAATCTGCGAAATGGGGCTGTAACACCTACATCCTAGGTGGTTGTGAGAATTCAATGAGATAATGCATATTAAATGCTCACCAAAAAACCTGACACATTGTGTGTTCAATAAATGTGAGCTATTGTAAATGTTATGAATCCTACAGGTTTCTTTTGGTTTGATTTATACACAGATCCTTGGATGACCTAAAGACTCCTATCATGGGAATATCAAGATTATTTGTTTCAAAGGGTATTCTTAATTATTCCTCAGAGTATAGAAGTATAGAAGGCATTTAGTCAGAGGAAGATGTATAATGGTCCGAGGCAAGCCACATCACAGCATGGGGGCAAGTTGTGAATAATTTACTTATGCTGCCAAGCTGTCAAATAACTGTAGGGTTTTCCAAGGCAGCATCGGACCTAGTTTCTCAGACCTTCCTCCTTTAAGGAAGACATGGCTAATTGGAAGGAAAAAAAAATCCCCTCCGTCCTCATGCTCTATGCACATCAGCACATGCCATCTGTCACTCTTCTTCTCTCAGGCACTACCCCAGCCAACAGCATCTATCCATCATCAATCGATGCACACACACTTGTTCCTTGATCATTATTTTCCTGTTTATTCTGATGTTCTTCATTTTTAATGATAAAACAACAAAATGGATCCTGTAAGTCACTTTGTTTAGAGCCTCAAATACTGCTACAATGTACATAGATAGGTTTTAAGCCTTAGAAGGGAATGAGGACAAAAGGAAATAGAAATATTATTGTCTCAAGGCATAAACAAGCCATAAACTTATGGGCTTAATTTTGCAGTTGGAAATTTTAATATCCTATTTTCCACCATTTGAGAAATAACTGGCATTTTTCGAGTACCCTAGGGAGAAAAAAGTTATGAATGACTTTTACTGGAAAATTATAAAGAGCTGTGTAAATACTAATTTAATTAGAATGCAATAAGAAAGCCAAAATCCAGAAATTATTTGCCTGACACCTGGTTGACATGTTTATTTGGCATGTTAATTCTTAAGCTGGCAAAACTTCAGAATGACTTGGCAAGCCTTCAAAAAATCATTTAAAGCGGTGGGTCCACCCATGATCAATTAAATTAGAACCCTTAGAGATGAAGTCTGGGGCATCAGTATTTCAAAAATATTTCCCCAGTTGATTCTAACATGTAGCAGGGTTGACGACGTGAAATCCCTACTAGAAATGAGAGGGGTCCTTGTAGAAACATCCGGGGGGGCTGTATGCTTTAAGAACCTAGGAAAGTACAAAAGCAGTAAAAACAAACAAATGAACCAACCAACCAACCCAACCAACCAACCAAACCAAAGAACCTAACAATAAAAAATAGCCCTATTTGATATTACGGTTGAATTGTATCTGTAAGCAAACAATAATGGTTGTATTTGGTTTTAAAAAATATATACATGAATGTACTTCCAACCTTGTAGGCACAAATAAAAATCGTTTCTTGGTAGAACTTTCTCATATTCAAAGCAGCTTCAGGGTTCCCAGCTCCCTGACCCTAAGGGTATCATGACCTTAGAGAAAACTCAGGGCAAAACACATTGTGGCTTTGATTATTCATAACTTTGTCTCACACTACTAGACTTCCTCCACTTAGCTAGATGTTTAGAAATCCCCTTGCATACCTCAGCTAGACCTGAGCTCCCCTGAAAAGCAGCTTCATTAATCCTCCTTTATTTCCCAGCCAAGTGTGGGATGCTTTTTTTCACTATTTGTGTAACACAACCCCCCACCCCAACTCACTGATGCATTCATGTTCCTGAGTGACACCGTACTCCTCCCAGGGACATAAGTGTGTAGCATGTTCTTCTGAAGGAAACTCTTGCCCTGAGTCCCTACCTTTAGAAAACTGCCTGTACATTGTAGAGGGGATTGCAGAGGACATGTTTACCCTAATTCCTCAGAGTTTGATCAGTCTGGAAACTGCCAGCTTCATCTGCAGTGCCTTTTCTGGCCCCTGTCAGATTCTGGAACAAAGCAGTCCCCTAAGCTGCAAAGGCAGCCCTTCTAGGCTGACTCTATATAGAGAGACATTATAAAGGGGGAGAGAGAAGGAGGAAGGACAGAGGTGAAAAAGCATTTAGTCACTCAGTAACCCCTGACAGTGGGCTACCCAATATAAACAATCAGATTAACACTGTTTGAAGTCTCTTCATTCAGGAGCGAATGATGCTTAGTTACTTAAGTCAGATCATGTCACTCCTCCTCTCAGAAATCCCCAATCACCTCCCAACCCACTTAGAAGACAGTCCAAAGTCCTTACCATAGCCCACAGACTCCGGGGGTCTGTACTCCCTGTTTCTTGGTTTTCATCCCTTCAGGGTCCCCGGCTGTTCAGTGAAATTCAACCTTGTTGGCTTCTGCTGTTCCTGGGAAGCACCAAGTGCTTTGGGGCCTTTGTGGGTGCTATTCTCTAGGTCTGCAAGGATTATCCCCCAGAATTCAGCAGGGTTTCTCTTTCCCTTCCTTTAGGGATAGACAAGCTGAGCCTCCTTTATTTTTAAAACTGTTTTTTTGGCTTTTTATTTGCAATAATTATAGATTCACAGAAAGTCACAGATAGTGATTAATTAAATTAGTCTCTAATAAAGTTAAATATGATGTGTCAGAAGATCTCTAAAATGACACTCCTTAGCAGATTTTTTCTCTAAAACACCAAGAACAGCTGTCCTACATTTCTGCTTGAATATCTCAGCATAGTAATTGATTGTAAGATTCAACAGGGCAAGGATTCTATCTGCTGTTTTCCACGCCAATTTCTCCTCGCACCCATTTCTTCCCAGCACCCAAAGCAGTGCTCAATATACATTTGTTGAATATATGCAAAATTGAGCCCTTCCCCCTTCTTTAGCCAACCATAAATCTGGAAGTTAATCCTGACTTTTCCCTTTTCTTTATGATCTACATGGAATTATATAGCTATCCTTGTGGATTGTATACCATTGATATCTATGAAATCTGTCTTTCTCCAATCCTATGGTCATCAATCTAGGTTAGGCTTTGAACATCTCACTTGAATTATTACAAATATCTCCTACTGATCTTCCTACCCTGAGTTTAGCTCCCCTCTAATTCGTTCTGTAACTTGCAGCTAGAACTAAGATTTTTTTTTTTAAGTAGATCTGATTGTGTTATTTATTTATTTATTTTGGCTTAAAACCTGTTAAAGACTTCCTATAAAGTCCAAACTCTCTAATGTGGCTAATATGAATTGAATGATTGGATGAAATACTATAAATTGAATACTTTTCCTTTCTCGCATCAAATTCTGTACTGCAGACATACTGGCATTGAGCTCTGTCTTGGCTTGGAAACTTTGCAGAGTGAAGTTTTTCCTGCTGTGTGACGAGGCTTATTCCCTCGTCCACATCCATACGGGTAACTACTACTACTTGCTCTCATCCCCTCTTCAAGACTGGGCTATGTATCTTGTTGAAGTGCCTCCCCCAAACACACACATTAGTCTGTAATCCTGGTGAAGGTAAGGGTAGTGTCTAACTTGTTCTCCACTGTCTCACTAGCACCTAATACTGTCCCTGGTACATAGCAGGGATTTAGCAAATGTTTTCTGATCAATTGACCCTTGTTCAGGTATAATGATTAGGGCATGTGGTGCCTAAGAGGGCATGCTGTGTTGTTTAAGTTTAAATACTGATACGGTTTGGCTCTATGTCCTAACCCAAATCTCTTCTGGAATTGTAATCACCTGCCGAGAGAGAAAAGTGATTGGATTATGGAAGTGGTTTCCCCTGTGCTGTGGTCATGATCGTGAATGAGTCTCACGATATCTGATGGTTTTAAAAGTTGCAGTTTTTCCTGTGCTCACTCTCACTTCTCTTTTGCTGCCTGTGAAGAAGGTTCCTTGCTTCCCCTTTGCCTTCTGCCTTGATTGTAAGTTTCCTGAGGCCTCCCCAGCCATGCGGAACTGTGAGTCAATTAAACCTCTTTTCTTTATAATTTACCCAGTCTCAGGCATTTCTTGACAGCAGTGTGAGAATGGGCTAATACAAATACCTAGCACTTAGAGCAAGCCCTAAATATACATAACAGTTTGTTTCCTTAGGAGGACTGTGTAGACTGCATGCATGTATCCCCAGGGCCTAATACTGGACCTAGCACATTGTAAATGCTTAGAAAATGTTTGTGAAATGAATGTTGTATATATCATGGCAGCACTATTTTTAACTGCATTTTAGCTCAGTTCTGATAGAAAGACAAAATAGTGGCAAGAATGAGAGCTTATATAAAGGAAAAATTCAAATTATTTTGCTTTCTTTAATGTGGACAACTCCTGATTGTAGTAGAAATGGTTTTAGTACCTCATTCACCAAGTAATCTCCAGTTTTACCAAATTTTCCTTTTCAAGATATCCTAAGTATTTTTTAAGGGACACACAATGTAAATATGGTATTCACAGGGTAACACACACACACACACACTATTCTAGAGTTTTAGAAAGGTAGTATAGTATAATGGTTAAGAGGCTGAGCCTAGGAGTCAGACAGACTTGGAATTACATGTTGCTTTTATTAATTACTAGATGTGGAAACTTAGTTAAATTACTGACTTTCCCAAGTCTCATTTTATTAAATTGTAAGATGGGAATAATAATAATATTACCAAAATTTTAAAAGGATCAAGTGAGATAAATGCTATACATAGCACTTGGTATATTAAATACATAGTATTTCAGTAATTGCACCTCATATTATTATTTTCATTATTATTTAAAGATATTTCAGTTACCCTTCATGTAATTGAATTCCTGTTAAGCAATAGCTCATCCTTTGTGTTTCTGGGTTTTTGTTTTGCTCTGTTTTGTTTTGTTTGAGATGGATCCTCACTCTGTTGCCCAGGCTGGAGTGCAGTTGTGTGATCTCAGCTCACCGCAACCTCCGCCTCCCAGGTTCAAGTTATTCTTCTGCCTCAGCTTCCCAAGTAGCTGGGACTACAGGCATGCACCACCATGCCTGGCCAATTTTTCTATTTTTAGTAGAGATGGGTTTTCATCATATTGGCTAGACTGGTCTCAAACTCCTGACCTCGTGATCCGCCTGCCTTGGCCTCCTAAAGTGCTGGGATTACAGTCATCCTTTGTTTTAATACCTCCCTGAAGCTATCTAGGCATCCATTCATTCACTTTGAATTGCCTTAATACCAACTTGCAAAATATCTAAGATTTTAAGGAAGAAAATGTGAAGAACTGGCCTATAATAGTCCTAGTCAACAGAACTTCTGATACAACAACACAAAGATTATGCATTCTGGAAACAGAAACCCTGTGGAGATATCTGTAATGGAAACTTTAAAGTTATCAATATTGGAAACTTTATGGTGTGGGTTTTAGCTGTTTTAACATAAACAACAGACTAAGATTTGTTTTGCTATGGGGTAATTGTGTAGATATTTTATGAACACTACCTCAGAAGATGAATGCTTAGGAATGACCAGTGGATGTATTATACACGAATGATGACAGAATGCTACACACCATTCTGTCCCTTTCACTCTCTTGAGAAAAGTGGAAAAAGCCAAAATTCGCCACATAAAATGTATTAGATATATGCATATAGTCACACTAATGAAATTGTACACACTAAATATATACAATTTTTATATATCAATTATATACCAATAGAGCTGTTAAAAAAAAGAATTTCCACCAAATTAAATTTTAAAAATGTGTCAACTGATGCTCAGAAAGAAAGAGTAAAGAAACTGACTTCCTGAAAGGCATTCTCTAAGGTTCGAGTAATGAATCATTTAGAAGGAACATCTGTTGCATCTTGAACTACTGGGAGAAAAACATTCTCTGGAAAACAGAGAATTTGAACCTGTGTCAGAGAGTTTTACAGTTTCCAAGACTACAATAAAAAAGAGAATTAGATTTAGCACTCATGGCTACCAAACCAACATTCTATGCCATCATGGCAACGTTATGGTTTTTGTTCTATTATGAGTTCTGATCTTTAAACTTCTGAAATAATCAGAAATGAACTTTTAATATTATCTTATAATTTTTAAAATTATAATTAAGTGAAATCTCCTGACAAATGCCCTTGAGTCAGGACAGAGACAGAAAGTGTTATGGGTAGAAATGCATCTTGCAGCGGTCCTTTAAACTTGTGGGTGGCTAGTGTCAAATTCTGTTTTCTGACGAATGGTATTTCAGAAGGGATCTAGCGTACTTGAATGATCAGCTTAGGGGAAAAAGTTCATTAATCTTTTGTTTGACATTTGATTTGTCTGTAAATAACCAAATATGTAAACATAATTAAGCCTGTTATTTATTGACACTTCCATGATCCAGGCACTTTTTATACACACTATTTCATTTTATCACCCCTAATTTATAGATGGAAGCTCTGAGATGAAGAGTTGGATTTTAAAACTAGTGGCAGAATCAGGGTTTAAGTCCAGCCTGTTTGATTCTAAAACCAGGCATCTTTTACTTCATCACTTTGCTTCCTCAAATCATTCCTTTTTCACATGTGTGAATGTTCAAGGCTACAGCATTATTTAACAATTGCTAATCAGTATATTCATATTATAATTCTACATATTTGCTTTCGTTTGCTTTGTCCTATGTTCATTTTTTACACCTGCATAGTGTCTTTAGCAGTATACATTAAATATCTACAGCTGTATATAGCCTATGTCAATAAAATGGTTTACAGATTAAATAAATAATTAGAAAATGTGATCCAATTTTATATCTAAGTTACCCAAACTCATGTTTCTAAGTTACATTCCTCTCTCCTTCCCTTCCTTCTTTCTTTCCTCCTTCCTTTTCTTCCCTCTTTTTCTTCCTCCCTTCTTCTCTCCTTCCTTTGGTCATTCTGATCCATTAAATGTTACATATGCATGTACAAACATGTATGTCTAGAAATGTAGCAAAGCACTCCAGCTGTGCATACTTACAAGTGTTAAAGTGTACCATGTCATGGAAGGACACTTTCCAAAAAAATCGCAGGTTTGTAGAACATGAATAAATGATGCATGCTTGGCTGGGTGCAGTGGCTCACGCCTGTAATCCCAACACTTTGGGAGGCTGAGGCAGGAGGATTGCTTGAACCCAGGAGCTTGAGACCAGCCTGGGCAATATAGTGAGACCCTGTCTCTGAAAAAGAAAAAGAAAATAGCTCGGCATTGTGGTGCCTGCCTGTAGTCTCAGCTACTCACAAGACTGAGGTGGGAGGATTGCTTGAGCCTAGTAGTTCAAGGCTATAGTGAACCTTGATCACACCACTGTACTCCAGCCTGGGCAACAGCGAAATGCTGTCTCAAAAAAAAAAAAAATAAAAAATAAAGGAAGGAAGGTTGAGTTCAGAGCTTGGCTTGGAAGGGAAAGTAGATAATTGCCTATAATATGGTATAGGACATTGGAGAGCCCGTCTAATTGCCTCCACATTTGAAATGTCTATATTAAAGATTTTCTCCTTTCAACTAAGCTATTGCTGAATTCTAAAGCAATTTGGTGAAATAAACCATTCTGAGAATAGACTTTGTGGTGCAAGGAGTAAAGCCCCAAGGCCTGAAATCTGAAACATTAATTTTACAAATATTTATGGAGCCCGTGCTATACAGTAAACACTGAGTATTCAATGACAGAACTGATCCCTGTCTTTATGGAGCTTACAGTCCAACTGAAACAAGTATTTTTAAAATTTAGTCAGAGGGGGGAACCAGGGTGAAACTAGAGAGCTATTGTATTAGTTTGTTTCCCCGCTGCTGATAAAGACGTACTCAGGACTGTGCAATTTACAAAAGAAAGGTTTAATTGGACTTACAGTTCCACGTGGCTGGGAAAGCCTCACAGTCATGGCAGAAGGCAAGGAGGAGCAAGTCCCATCTTTCATGGATGGCAGCAGGCAAAGAGAGAATGAGGAAGTCACAAAAGCGGAAACCCCTGATAAAACCATCAGATCTTGTGAGACTTATTTGGTACTATGAGAACAGTTTGGGGGAAACTGCCTCCATGATTCAATGATCTCCCATCGGGTCCCTCCCATAACACATGGGAATTATGGGAGTACAATTCAAGATGAGATTTGGGTGGGGACACACAGCCAAACCATATCAGTTATCCTGGTTGGATGGCCATGGTTGGGGTCCCTTTGTTGGCCTGGACAAAGAGAAGGAGCAGAGGGGAGGGACTCTTGGGGGAAGACAGCAAACCGATGCTAAGACAGACATGGCCTTCTTCCTAGTTTTACCTGTTACTAGCTCTGACCATGTGACACACATAGTATAAAATACGAACATGCATCTCTGAACCATGGTAGACTGGATCAATACCGCTTCCATGTTCACTCTGTGGTTGGGCACTCCTGGGCCAGACCAAGAGTAAAAAACCCTTCTAATTTTAGATTTGTACTATCTAAAGGAAATAAGTTATGTCTAGTAAGTTGACTGGAAGCTCTTTACTCCTTTTCCTTCTGCAGAAGCAGATATTTATTATTGAGATAAAATATACATATATAATTTACCATCTTTATCACTTTTAAGTGTACAGTTCATTGGTAATAAATACATATATATACTCCCCACTTCATCCTCCCTTCTTCCTTTCCCCAGCCTCTTGTAACTGTCAATATATACTCTATCTTTATGAGATCCACTTTTTATAGCTCCTACATATGAGTAAGAACATGCAAGATTTTATCCAGTTTTCTATTTGGAAACATTTCACTAGCCATTGAACTAGAACCGTTAGGGCTTATTCATGACATACCACATAAACAGTTGAAAAATACTCTTAAATTTCTAGAAAAGGTACAAAGAGGGAGAGAATTGCATTGGAAAATGGGAAAGAAGGAAGGGTCAACATACGTACAAACTAATTGTAAAAAAGCAAAATGAAATGGATTCCAATGAAAATGGATTATCATGGATATCTGTGCTCTGGTTCTGGGCTAAAAGTTTTAGAAAAAAGAAAAATAACCTTTTTTTCTGATAAATAATTAGGAGGACATATGTTAAAATTTGAAATTAAGGTATTATTGAAAGGGAATTTTCTCTTGCCTTTTTCCATGAGAATGTCTGTGTAAAATGATTTACTAGGATCACTGGTGCAAAGGGTTCTGATTCTTTGTGTTTGGTTAGAAATTTCTCTCATTCACATAAATATCACCTGAAAACTAAGGAATTAAATTTTTGTGCAATAAAAGATATCCTAAAGGCCAGGCATAGTGGCTCACGCCTGTAATCCCAGCACTTTGGGAGGTTGAGGTGGGCGGATCACCTGAAGTCGGAAGTTCGAGACCAGCCTGACCAACATGGAGAAACCCAGTCTCTACTAAAAATACAAAATTAGCCTGGCGTGGTGGCATATGCCTGTAATCCCAGCTACTAGGGAGGCTGAGGCAGGAGAATCACTTGAACCATTGCACTCCAGCCTGGGCAACAAGAGTGAAACTCCATCTCAATAAAAAAGAAAAATAAAAAGATATAAAAGCACATTAAAAGACTACCAAATAAAAGAAAATATGCTACAAATATACAAGGGATATTTAAAATATACAAAAAGAAACTTCTATAAAGTTTTAAAAAATCTCAAGCAATTAAAAGAATGGACAGATGTCATGAAAAAAACTTACAGAAAATATACAAGTAGAGGATAGGGAGAAATAAAGAAGCTGCAATTTAAAATAATGTGCGGTGGCTCATGCCTGTAATCCTGGCATTTTCGGAGGCTGAGGAGGGCAGATCACTTGAGGTGAGGAGTTCGAAACCAGCCTGGCCAACATGGTGAAACCCAGTCTTTACTAAACATATTTTTAAAAGTTAGCTGGGTGTGATGGCAGGCACCTGTAATCCCAGCTACTCAGGAAGCTGAGGCACGAGAATTGCTTGAACCCAGGAGGCAGAGGGTGCGGTGAGCCTAGATCACACCATTGCACTCCAGCATGGGCAACAAGAGGGAAACTCCATCTCAAAAAATAAAGTAATGTGACTTTTGACCTTTCATTTAGAAAAATCTTAAAAGACTGATACTATCTAGGATGGGTGAAAGTATAGAGGAATGATTACTCTCATGTATTCTTGGTTGGGGGTATGAATAGATGTAGTGTTTTTGGAGGTCAATTTGGCAATAAAATTAAAAATGCATATGCCATTTGATTCAGCAATTTATTTTTTAAGGCTTATATCCTATAGGATTGCTGGAAGAAATGCAAGAAAACACAACAAACTTCATGATAACGCTTATTGAAGCATTGTTTGTGGTAGTAAAATGCTAGGATAACCCATGTGTCATTGATAGAAGGATGTAAGTAAATCATGGTGCATCCACACAATAAAATAATATGCAGTTGACCAATGTTCTTCAACCTGAGTGATGTATGGATCTTCTCTAAGAGATTTTTAAAAATTATTTCCAAAGGAAGCATGAAGACTATCTTTAAGTACAGACATTAGATACTATAAAATTAACTTAAATAAGAAAAATCAAGTTACAGATTTGCATGTTTGGTACAACATTCTTTAAGAAAACAAACAAGCTATATATCTATTCTATTTCTCTCTCTGAATATATAGAAAAGGTTAAAAAGTGCATATCACACTGTTAATAGTAATTACCTTTTTTTGCCCTACAAGAGTCTGATTTTTAAAAATTTATTTCAATAATATTGTGTTCCTTACCTACTTCTTTAATTAATTAACCAATTTTTTAAAATTAGAGATGGGGGTCTCACTATGGTCTGGTCTTGAACTCCTGGCCTCAAGCGATCCTCCTGCCTCGCAATCCTCCTGCCTCAGCCTTTCAAAGTGCTGGGATTATAGGTGTAAACTCCATGCCAGCCTGTTATTTAATTTTAAAAATGAAAATATTTTAGAAAAAGAAACAAAAATCCTCTTATCGTAGGATTTATTTTAAAACTTTACCTTGGGATGAAATTTATGGGATTTAACAAGTAGACCAGGCCATACTTAATCCAAATACATAAATGTAAAATGAACTTTTCATTAGTGATCTCAGAAACCAAGTATGACTCAAATCAATGTGCATGAGAAAGTCAAACATTCTTTGTTAGTTTTTTTGAGGCATTGTCATGCTAGCTTGCTCTAAAATATTTATTCATTCAGCAATTTATCTGCATTACATTTCATGTAGTGCTGTGGACAGAAAATGTTCAGCATTTGCTATATCTGTATATGAAAAATGCTCCACGAGATAGTTTAATAGTAGGAATCAAGGTACCTCAAAACAGTATAGTCCAGGCCCCAGGAATAAACCAGAGTAGAGGATAGCAAGGGTTAAATCCCATGTGAGCCTTTGATTCTGACAGCACAATTAAATTATACAAATTCCTAACTTGTGTTAGATTTTGGAGTTTGCAAAATCCTACATACACGTTATTCCTGTCTGTGTTCCTAGCAATCTTTTAAGATAAGGGGCGCAGGAATTAGTATCTCCATTTTACAACTGAAACTGAAAATTAGAGGACATCAATGAATGAAAAATCTGAGTAGCTTACCCTGCCAAGTGGCAGATTAGTTCAAGATTTCTTATTAAGTGATAAGACTTGCCAAACACCAGGAATCTGGGAAAGAAGTGAAGTGTACTCAAAGAAGGATGCTTGGACCAATCTGAAAAAAAAAAAAAAAAAATCAGTTCAACTGAGCGAGTAACATTTCACAGTAAGAATTAGGTTATATCAAAAATTCAGTCAATTTTTCAGTGCAGACAAGGTTAACACTAGTAGTGGTAGTGATGTGGTGGGCAGCTATCAACTTGTGAAGGGATCAGATTTGCCTGCCCAAGGAGGTTTCTTCTTTCATAGTTTCAGAAAATTCCCTTGGAGTCACTTATATTGTCATTGTCTCCAGGTGGATGTGACAAATAAATTAATGGCTTATTGGATGGTATGAAACCTTAATCACCTTTTCTCCTTTTTAAAATGGCATTTAAAACTTATAGAAATGTTGCAAGAAGAGAACAAGAAGTTACTGTACCCATTTGAGAGTATGTTGAAGACATCATGCTCCTTTACCCCTAAATATTTCATCATGCATTTCCTAAGAATGTAAATTGTCTTAAATAACCACAGTACATTTGTCAAAATGAAGAAGTTTAACATTGATACAGTACTTTTGACTCCATATTCAAATTTTCTGAACTGGCCTCAAACTGTCATACAGATCTTTTTAACCATGTCTAGGACTCAGTCAAGTATTAGCTTTACCTATTTTTGTCTCAATAATAAATCAACTATTCCAAAAATGTTCCAGTCTTTGTATCTGTTGAGTATTGGTACAAGGTATCATAACACATAAATACAGACTAGTGTCCAAATCCTTCCTCACAGCAGATGAAAGGACGGCTGGGACTGGTTCCACCAAGGTACCCTCTTAGGTGCCAGTGTCACAGTTTGGAAAATCAGTATTTGCTAAATTTTAAGGCAAGGATTCTACCTGCTGCAGCATGGTCAGCAATCATTTTGTGAAGCAGTTAAGGTAGATTAATATCCATAATCTACAGTTGAAGAGAGACCTAGATATTAAGTGACAAAATAAAAATTTCAACCCATGTCTTTAGTATCTCAATCCAGTTGCTTACTGATTTCCACATCACCTATCTATTCCTTTCCTAAAATCATCTTAAATTTTCTGCCCATTAACATTCTGTGAAGTTGTTATACTTGTTTATATTTTATGCTTTTGTCCATGAAATTCCCTTTTCTTGAAAATACTTTCTTTTGATTCTTTTCTCTTTCTCGAGATTTTATTCATTTTAACAACCTTTCTCGAACGTTGCTTTCTCTGTAAAGGCTGTCCTGATGTCTTCAGAAAGAATGTACCACTTAGTCTGCATGGCTCTAAAGCACTTTGCAGATCTCTGTGTTAAAAAAAAAATTATTTCAGTGTTAACTATATACCTGTCAATTCACAATTGACAATGGAATAGCCTTGTCCTAGTATAGTGCCTGGCATATCATAGGTGTTTAATAAATTATTACTTAATAAATGAACTTTCATTATTTATACATTCACTGACTCCAGATGGCATGGGTCTATGAACTGGAGAAAGTGTAATCTAAACTAACCCTCAGAAGCTAATACTGTCAGGCAGCTGACATCTGAAAGATTTATAAACTAATTCATTGCCTTAAATCACAAAGTCTTATAAGAAACTGGCCTTTAAAGTCCAGCATGGCATGCTTTAATCAGATGACATCAATTTGACCATTTGGGAAATGGATTTTAGCTTGAACAATCATTTACAATCATTTACACTTGGTTATATGCAGTCTATTGAATCGTTCAGATTCAATTCTATTTTTAATGTTGGAGGCTGCTAACCTAGTGGGGGTCCTAGAGGGAAACCAAAGCTGTGTACACATGGGGAGTTAAGTTCATGGGCATGCAGCCGTGACAGAGTAGAGTCACCAGCAATTGATTTTCATGAGGGAGGGGCCTAAAAGCCTCATTTTAGTCAGCTCACACACAATGAAGGAAAAGTTAAAAGATGAAATCTTTGTGTGAGTGCACTGGGAGTATTTTGAATTTAACAAGAGTGTAACTTTTGGCTCAACACTACTGACACTGATTCAGTAATCTGTAAACTCAATACAACAATTTTTTTTTGGTCATACTACTTGCATACTGATCACAGAAATACTTTTATACTTTTAGAAAGTTGCTCTCCCAAGTTCCACCAAATATAACAGTGACTGAAATTTTCTACATATGTAAGCTACTCCCAGGTAATTCTTAGGCCACTAGTGTTGCTGATGTAGGAACGGGCTTCTGACTTTAGTTAACTAAAGTTAACACATTCAGACTAATGTGAAAGACATATTCCATCCTTGAACAGTGATTCCTCTCTCATCCTCTGGATATTAACGAGAGACCATGTTATTCCAGTGGCTGCTGGTTGCCATCTTATGAGTCAACCACTTCAGACAGCAGACAAGAGAGCAATCAGATAAGAGAAAGGAATAAAGAGCATCCAAATCAGTAAAAAGGAAGTCAGACTTTCACTCTTCGCCAGTGATATGATCACATACCTAAAAATTCCTAAAGACTCATCCAAAAACTCCTAGATCTGACAAATGAATTCAGTAAAGTTGCAGGATACAAAATCAATATACACAAATCAGTAGCACTGCTATACACCAACAGCGACCAAGTTGAGAATCAAATCAAGAACTCAACCCATTTTACATTAGCTGCAAAAATAAAATATTTAGAAATATACCTAGCCAAGGAGATGAAAGACCTCTATAAGGAAAACTACAAAACACTGCTGAAAGAAATCATAGATGATACAAACAAGTGGAAACACATCGCATGCTCTTGGATGGGTAGAATCAATATTGTAAAAATGATCATATTGCCAAAAGCAATCTACAAATTCAATGCAATTCCCATCAAAATACCATTAACATTCTTCACAGAACTAGAAAAAATGGGCCTAAAATTCAAATAAAACCAAAGAAGAGCCCTCAGAGCCAAAGCAAGACTAAGCATAAAGAACAAATCTGGAGGTATCACATTACCCAACTTCAAGCTATACTATAAGGCTATAGTCACCAAAACAGAATGCTACTGGCATGAAAAGAGGCACATAGATCAATGGACCAGAACAGAGGACCTGGAACTAAATCAAAATAGTTACAGCCAGTTGACTTTTGACAAAGCAAACAAAATCTTGAAATGAGGAAAGGATACCCTGTTCAACAAATGGTGCTGGGATAATTGGCAAGCCACATGTAGAAGAATGAAACTGGATTCCCTTCTCTCACCTTATACACAAATCAACTCAGGATTGGTGAAAGACTGAAATCTAAGACCTGAAACCATGAAAATTCTAGGAGATAACACTGGAAAAACCCTTCTAGACACTGGCTTAGGTAAAAACTTAATGAGAAAGAACCCAAAAGCAAATGCAACAAAAACAAAGATAAATAGATGGGACTTAATTAAACTAAAAAGATTCTGCACAGCAAAAGAAATAATCAGCAGATTAAACAGACAATCCACAGAGTGGGAGAAAATCTTCACAAACTATGCATTTGACAAAGGACTAATATCCAGAATCTACAAGAAACTCAAACAAATCAGCAAGAAAAAACAAGTAATCCCATCAAAAGGAGGGTAAGGACATGAGTAGACAATTCTTGAAAGAAGATATACAAATGGCCAACAAACATGAAAAAATTGCTAACATCACTAATTCTAAGGGAAATGCAAATCAAAACCACAATGTGATACCACCTTACTCCTGCAAGAATGGCCATAATTAAAAAATGAAAAAATTACAGATGTTATTGTGGATGTGGTGAAAAGGGAATGCTTTTACACTGCTGGTAGGAATGTAAGCTAGTACAACCACTATGAAAAACGATGTGCAAATTCCTTCGAAAACTGAAAGTAGATATACCATTTGATCTAGCAATCCCACTACTAGGTATCTACCCAGAGAAAAATAAGTCATTATATGAAAAAGACGTTTGCACACGCATGTTTATAGCATCTCAATTCACAATTGCAAAAATATGGAACCAGCCCAAATGCCCATCAGTCAACAAGTGGATAAAGAAAATTGTGTGTGTGTGTGTGTGTGTGTGTGTGTCTGTATGTATGTATATACCATGGAATTCTACTCAGCCATAAAAATGAATGAAATAATGGCATTCACTGAAACCTGGATGGGGTTGAGACCATTAAGTAACTCAGGAATGGAAAACCAAACATTGTGTATTCTCACTTATAAGTGGGAGCTAAACTCTGAGCTAAAGGCATAAGCATGATACAGTGGACTTTGGGGACTTACGGAGAGTGTGGTAGGGTGATGAGGGATAAAAGACTACACAGTGTACACTGCTTGGGTGATGCATGCACCAAAATCTCAGAAATCATTACTAAAGAACTTACCCATGTAACCAAACACTACCTGTTCCCCAAAAACTATTGAATTTTTATTTTAAGCAGTGGCTATAGAGTCATTCAGAACTGGTTCAGCTGGTGCCTATGCTGGAGCTGGCCAGTCCTAAATTGAAACAGCAGATGGCATGCATGTCTTTCATATTCTGCTTCCTCTAAATTCTACACTTGGATTCCCAAGGACTATTGTCTTAGCTAAGTCAATGTTCCCGAGTGCACAACCATTGTATCCCAAAGGGGCGGTTCCAGAGAAATTTACAAAATCAGCTGCATGCAGTGTTAGAACTAGCCTTTCCACAGTAGGCTATGTTCTTAAGACTGGGTCAAAAACCTAGACAGCTACCCTTTTTGTCAAAGTAAATTTATTTCAGGTGCCCTGTTCCTATTTCTTGCCAATGAGACCAGATCGGAGCAATTCCAGAAAGCCCCATCAGACCTTCTTCCTAAGTTCTTCTTTCAGGCAACGGTGTTGAGGCTGTGTTCCTTTGACTTTCAGAAGTTCTCTGGGTTCCCAAGTAACTCTTCTGAGACCATGACCTGCTCCAGTTGCAAAAGGTTTTGGTTTCCTACACCATAACAACTAAAAGGGCTAAGGGCTACTCAACTGAGTCCTGGTTTGATAAAAATAAAGGGCTTTAAAAATTTCTATACAAATAATACAAGTTCAAATTACATACATATGCATGTATATAAAATCAGAATATCACACAAATGCTGCTTTATATCTTAAGTACTACTACTATATAATTTTAATGATCCCATAATATTCCATCTATAGAATTATCATAATTTACTAATCTTCTAATGTTGAATTTTTAGATTATTTCTAATTGCTATCTATTATAAATATTCCTCGCAATGAACACCAGAGGCATAAGTTTAAATGTTCTTAATTGTATCTTCAAAGACCTCTTTAATTTGAAAGACTGAACTCAAGGAAATCCAGAACATTTCAAAATAAATTTGAAGATTGGTTTGGAGTATGTCACCAAGTCTAACAGGGAAATTGTGAGCTAGAACCATGCAACTATTCCTCTTTGTTGCAAACAATACCCAAGTAAGGGACCCTAATTCCTCTTCCTTGGCTGTTCATTTTCCCCTGGTATGTTGCATTCCATTTGCCTCTCAAATCCCCTTTCTCAGCCTTTAGTTCCTTCTCCATGCTTTCGCAAAGGTGACTCTTGACCAAGACCTTCCCCATTTCTGCCAGGTAGGCATGGGGCATTTCTGAGAGCCCAGTTCAGTGCCTCCCTGCTTCTTTCTCAGCCTTTTAGAACTTCCAGTTTACACCAGCCCTGATTTCTGGAGAAGCACAAAAAGGTGAACACAGAGAAATTTGTAAATGTTCCTAGTAGGGTAGGAGTTAAGAGCAGGATCAAGAGCAGTATTGAGGTCAGGGAGTTGACAGTCCACTTTCACAGTATAGATCCCACACTTTTCCTATGCACCTTCCAGCCATGACAGTTTATTTCCTATCTCTGACTCAGGCTATGTTTCAGCACCTGCCCCTGTGCTGCACATTTCATTTATTTTTATCTTCTGTTTGCAAGTGTACTGGCTCCTGTGTTTTACTGAGATCAATTGGATTCTGACCCTATTCCTCCTTTTAACCCTTCTCAGATCTCCTGAAGACCCAAGAGCCTGTTCTGTCTCTGGCTGTCTTAGTAATGAAGAGGCTGTGGTGTTGCTCAGTCATTTATTCAGTCATTCATATTCATAGAAAAGCATAAAAACAATTTTCTTAATTACAGTACTTGATGCTGCAATGTGTCTCCCAATTTTCTGTGTGCAGTTTCCTCTGTGTAACAGGCACTCTGCATGAATTTGACACCTTTAATTGATGGAGAAATTTCTCCAGGAGAGGTAATAAACAAAGAGGGAAATAAGCTTCCAGGATTCCATTTAAAGAATGTTTACTTGACTTTGGTCTTACTGGGCTGGGGAAACCTGGCTGAGCTGCTGCTTTGTGATTTGCATATACAAACTTAAGCTTCTGGTTTGCATTCTTCATTTGATTATGAAAGTTCTGTTTATTTACCTGCAGGTGGAGATTTAGACCTTACTCTCTCCCGAGATCACTGTGAAAGGAGGGAATAAATAATCTGATGGTCTCTAAAACATGGAAAGAGAAAGGCTGCAGCCTTTCACCACAAAACTGAATTTTGTGAATCTATCAGTTAACAGCTGTGGAAAGTGGAGTGTGGGTTCTGTGGCTTCCCTCCAAATGCACTAACAAAAAAAAAAAAAAAAAAAAAGTCAGCAGGTCTAGGTTTGTTGGGTAGAATGGTTTGTAATCTCAGTCCAGTCTACAGAATTTCAAAATAACAGCTGGACGGCAGAATAAAGACCAGTGAATACGTTTGTTTTTAGGATCTTAACAGTTAAATTTTCCTTTTTGATTTCAAAATTCCACCTCACATTTATCAGATGTTAGTTGGCCACACTAAGTAGTTTATTTTTCTTTTTAGTCTAATGACAGCCAAATATGTTTTGTTTCATTTTGGCTCTGCCCCTCACTCATGTCATCTGAATGCTTGAGGCTGTTGCTGATTGAAAGACATTCTGAAGTCATAAGTGATGATGTCTGATGTTAGATGGTGTTAGTACTTCTTGTTTGGGTAGGGTTGAACTCAGATTTGAAGTAAGCCAGGAATCCCTTGAATTTTTCTTTCCTTTGACATTTACTCTTCTTCCAGGTTCCAAAAAGAAGAGGGAAACTAGCACATCTACTTTGTTTCTCAAACAGCCTGTTTTCAATACAATTGTAATTTTCACTGAACTAATACTGCAATTCAGTCTGCTGTTCTGGCGAGCCAGTGCCTGCCATTATTTACTTTTGTGAGTTGACTTATATCAGTGGGGAAGATATGCTAGAGATGGAAGATTTTTGTGAGTGAGTGTCTGAGAGCAGAGGGGGAGGAGACAGAGGACAGGGTGGACCCAGGTTGGATTCGATCTTCTAGCAAGAGAGCATTTGCAGGTGGAAACTGAGAGCCTATTTTCATAAGAGTCATTCTTATACATAGTACAAAAGCAGTGACATTAGAACCAAGGTTATGACAAAAGATAGTATAACATTGAAGATAGGGGATATTTACGTGGAGCAGGGAAATAAGTGCAGCTCTTTATGACAATGGAAATTTTTGCAACTTTTGAAGTCAGAAGAGATGATTCCTTGGGCAAAGCTGCATTATCATGAGGGGAACCAGAAGCCATGGCAGCAAGAAATGCTGTTCTTTTGTGGCTTTGAGTCAAAGAGGAGACTGAGATTGAAGAACAAGATAAGCCCTGAGCAGTGTGATACCCACCCTGCAGGAAATACCTGAAGGGGAGGCTGAGGTTCTCTGTTTTAGGTAGGGAGGTTAGCCACCCAGTGAAATTGCATGTTAACCCTAATGTGAATTAGTTTGTGTCCATAGGCTGATGAAGTCCAGGGGAATACAAACTACGTTTCCTTCTATTTCACACAGTACACATATGTATTTGGGGCTTCAGATTTTAATTCACTTGAAAACAGAGGCATTAGATTTTGCCTTAGGGCACTTTGCACTAATGCCAAATTATTGGCAGAGATCGTTCTTTTTTGCTGTATTTCCATTATTTCAGCACATTTGCATTGGATGATTTTTTCTAAAGTCTGACGAGATGCACTTTTCTACTTGTTTTGTGTTGTTTCAGAAATGGAAGCTTGCAGAATGTGAAATCCTACTGGGGTAACAAACAAATACAGAAATTGCTTCTGGCAGATGATAGTATGTGGAATGAGTTAGTTGCCTTTTTTTTTAACATGAGGGGTGAGAGTGGAAGGTGAGGGATGTCTGAAAGGCAACTTGTGAACTTACGGAAGTTTTGATGAGACTTCTAGAAAGTGAACTTATAGTGAGAACAGTGGGAGGAAAAAGTGTGCCAAGAGTAACCCTAAAAGCATTTTTAAAGAGCATTTAAGTCATTGTTTAGCAACTTAAATATTCAAATAATATCTGCTTATCTGTCTGGCTGGGTTTATCTGTTTCTCTATCTCTCTATCTGTTCATCAATCTATCCATTAATCCTCCTTAAATATATAAAGTCAATCTTTAATTGAATAAAGATCTTTACTTCAATCTGCAATAACAGATATAGAGAAAGTATAGCTTTATGTTTATATGTTTTTAATGTTAAAAATTATAAATTTAAGTTCTGACATAGATTGCTTTTTTTTTGGTCAAAGCAGTGATAAATTGAATAAACTTTTAGAATCTATTCTGGGAAATATTCCCTAATTAGGAAAATAGTGCTTGATTAAAGTAAGAAGAATCTCTATTAATAAGCCCACCTTGTCCCTCCCTGATGTTTTAGTACCATGTTTTAAATAACACTCTGTGAAGGATCAGAAAGAGAATGAATAGGAAAAAAATAATGATAGAGAAGGAGGTAGAGAAGAAAGAGAAAAATGATGAGAAAGATCAGAAGACATTTTAAAGCTGCCTTGAGGCCATCATGGTAAATAAGCTTGTAGCTCCTGTGACATTTTGATGCAGCAGCTTGTCCCAGTGGTTTTGGAGCAGGCACTTTTGACTCAATCTAAGAGAAGAAAATTATGAAATGATTGGTATATTTTATTACCAAAAGAATGTTTGAAACAAATATTCTCACCCCCATCTTTAAGTTTTACCTCTTTGAGTTGTGTATTGGGCATGAGGTAGGGGTTGAGATGGTTTGGAAGAGGAGAACAAAACTCAAGGCTGAGGAGAGGAAGAGAGGGCTATTAGACATCACCTCTATACAAAGCACTTAAAACCAAGACAGAAATGTTTATTAATTTTCCATTCTCAGAAGGCACAGTCAATTGTTTTAAGCACAGACACGTTTTAGTCTTGGAGAATTCCCTAGAATTATAAATGGTCTCCATTTGACTACTTATTTGTTGCCTTCAATTAATTATGTGTTTGACGTTTTCCCTACTGGATTGAATTCTTTCTCTGCTTCCACAGATAGATGACCATCACCTCAACACTTTCCTTTTAGTGTCTGCTTTGCGTAGGCAGCAGTTTTGATGCTAGGTCCCAAATCCTCTAGCTCTTCTGTTTGACTATATCTTGTCAATCATAATCCATGGCAATGTTAATTTTGATAAAAGTCCCAAACATATGCAACTGACATAAGAAATCAAAGAATAGCATTTTATACTAGTCATCTTCATTGCCATTTCTGATCAACAAGCAGAATGGCATTGTGAGATACAGCCTAGATGATCAATAAGTGATGGCAAACTCAGCAACCACCCAATTTGCCCAAGTTGTAGTTTGCCATCTGGCCATGGAAATCAGTGTTTTCACATCCTTCATATCTTGGCATTAAAAGATGTGTTCAATATTCCAAGCAAAGGGACAGATTCTGTCAATTTTCTCAGATCCTTCTGCTGGCCAATTGCATTCCTCCCCAAGAAAATGACTGATTGCAAATGAAATAATGGTAGTCATGTGAAATATTTAATATTAAACTTTTAAAAACCATTCCCCCAATAAATCTAACCCAGCATATGCTATTTGGGAGACTTCTTATTGATCTTTTTTAATTTCTATTTTTCTTCTCTTTATCTGTCTGTTGGGATAATGTCTCAAAATAGTTTTGTACACATCTATCCAACCATAACAAATAGGATTTAGAAGCTAAACAAACAACTATTCTAATTGTTGGATTATTGCCTATTTTTCAGAGTTTTTTCAGCTCAAGAGTTAGTCTTCCTTAAAAGTTAGAAGTTGTCACAACCTTGTCAACCTGTCGTAATAGCCAAGGTCATGAGACATTTAACATTCAAGGTATAGAGTGTGGAGTGAAAGTTGAAATCCATTTAATTATCAATGATCGAGTTTCTCTGAGGATAACTTGGCAAAGCTAGAGTCATTAGGAACTGTTAATGAAATGAAATTAGAAACTGCTAATGAAATGGAGTCAATCTGTGTCCATTTCATATTGCAGAAGCATAGCCAAAGTCATAAGTGGTAGGTAGGTTATATATTTTAGTTGATAAGTAAATGTGTGTATGAAGTGAAGAAAGAAAGATGTTTGTGTTCACTCTGTGCTTCCTATGATTTATAATTCTGAAAATTCTGTAATTTGGTTGTGTGTGTGTGTGTGTGTGTGTATTTGGAGTTGAGATGGACTTTTCTGGCTTTTTTGCTACATAAGAAAATATGAAACTAACTGACTTTAGGGATAGTCATTCAAAAAGATCCTTGCAATGAAAGCCCTACTACACTCAAATTATGGTTTAAGAATTATGAACATTGTTAGTCATTTTGAAAAGAGAATTTAAATTCCTTTGCCATTTGGTTAATTTAAAAAAAAACCTTTAGTGCCAAAACAATCTGGGGCCTTATCAGAGAAATATTCTAGATCAAACTACTTTTCTTTTGGACTTCTATTACCAACATTTATTTATTTAGTAAACATATTCTTTTGGAACAATTTTAGATTTATAGAAAAGTTGCCAAGATACTACTACCATTATTCTAAACCAGAAAAAAAGTTAAGCAAAATAGTGTTATTATTACTATCATGCTTTATATTTTCAGAAAAAAATTCTTAGTTTGAAAGTAAGACATAACCCAGCTAAATTGATTTCTTTCTTAATTTCTTTCTTTCTTAATTTCCTTTCCTTTCCCTTTCTCTCTCTCTCTCTCTTTCTCTCTTTTTGTCTTTCTTTCCCTTCGTTCCTTCCTTTCTTCCTTCCTTCCCTCCTTCCTT
>NW_012118877.1:477020-512371 GCF_000951035.1 Colobus angolensis palliatus
CTTCCTTCCTTTCTTTCTTTTTTCTTTCTCCCTCCCTCCCTCTCTTTCTTCTTTCCTTCCTTTCCTTCTTTCGTCTCACTTGGTTGCCCACACTGGAGTGCAGTGGTGCAATCCTGGCTCACTGCAGCCTCAGCCTCCTGGAATCAAGCTATTCTCCCATCTCAGCCTCCTAAGGAGCTGGGTCTACAGGCACATGCCACCATACCTGGCAGCTTTTTAAATTTTTGGTAGAGATGAGGGGTCTCACTATGTTGCCCAGGTTGGTCTCAAACTTCTGAGCTAAAGTGATCCTCCGGCCTTTGCTTACTAAAGTGCTGGCATTACAAGAGTGAGCCACTGCACTTGGCCCTAAATTTCCTTTTTGAATGAGCATTACTTGACTTTAGCACTATTCCACTCTTGATATTCTATTGTAAACAAGTAAATTTTCCAGTTTCTATCTCACTTCTCTGTCTCCACACCATCTTATCCCTTCTCATTGCTTTAGCTCAGACATTTTTTGAATATCTCCTTTCTGCATACTCCACCCCATACCTACTCTGCCCTTTCACATTTCACTACCATTTAACATTCAGCACATATCCCACTGCCTCCTCAAAGTCTTTTCTTGCTAGCTGCTGTGATCTGAAGATTTGTGGCTCCTTACCACCACCAAATTCATACGTTGAAATCTAATTACCAGTGTGCCAGTATTAGGAGGTGGGCCCTTTGGGAGATGATTAAATCTTGAGGATGGAGCTCTGATGAACAGGATTAGTGTCCTTATAAAATAGGCCCAAGGGACCTCCTTTGGCTCTTCTGCCATGTGAGGACATAACAGGAAAGCACCATCTATGAACCTAGGAAGCAGCCCTCACCAGACTCCAAATGTACCAGTGCCTTGGAGTTGAACTTTCCAGACTCTAGAACTGTGAGACATACGTTGTTGTTGTTTATAAGCTACCCTGCTCTGATATTTTGTTGTAGCAGGTAACAAAATAAGATACTAGGTTAGACTTGAGTAACTTATTTCTCTCTTCTGAAATTTCATGACCATTATTGTTTATGTTAATAATTGGGGAGTTTATCAGGTACTTCCTTTTTTCTTCTCTTGGTGTCTTAGACTGCTAGTTAAACCTTGTACTGTCACCTAAATTTAAAATGTTTGTATTTGGTCTCTTCAGCCAGATTGTAAGATTCTTGAGGACAATTCTTATTTCCTCTTTTGTCTTATTGTAGCACTAAGGAAGGTGCCTTGTACCCAGCATTTATCAACAAATATTTATGGCTTCAGATGGTTGGAATTCTTTTTATTAAGTTTAATTAGTAATTGTTAGGAAATGTTGAGTGCAAACTATGGGCCTTGTATCTTATAACTACTTTTAAAAGTAATTTAATTTAATTCTCATAATTCATTTATGAATTAGACGTGTTTCTATCTCTATTTTACAGATGCAATTATTATATTCTAAGAGTAAAATACTTATAAATTACACGGGGGAGAATTTGAACAAAGTTGAGTTGAAATGACAAGATCCTTTATGGTTCAGGGATATGGAGAAACAACTATTTTTTTCTGCAATTCATAAAATTTGTTCTATATTAAAAGTATTTTAGCTGACATACATATGCAATGTTACCTCTTCAATAGTTTAGAAGGCAACTTCCGATTGGAAATGCAAATGGTCCCTGACTTTCCATAGTTTGACTCATAATACTTATGATTTTTTGACTTTACTGTGGTACAAAAGCAATACAGATTCAGTAGAAACTGTACTTTGGTACAATATCCAATAAATTACAGGAGATATTCAGCACTCTTTCATAAATAGGCTTTGTGTTAGATGATTTTGCTTAACTATAAGCTACTGTCAGTGTTCCGAGCATGTTTAATGCAGGCTAGGTTAAGCTACGATGTTCAGTAGTTTAGGTGTATTAAATACATCTTCAACCTACAGTATTTTCAACTTTGTGAAAATGAGGAAGTTCAAATAGTGGGATGAAAAAGGAGGAAAAGTTGGTGAAGGGTATATGAGTTGGCTTCCAGTATGAAGAAATAGGGGCTCAGTAATGCTGAGGACCTTTTGAAGAATCATTTTGAAGATGCCTCAGAAATATTCCATTAGAAGATAAGAGCCTGAAACATTTTTCTTTTGGTTTTTATTTCCCACTTTTTGATTGGTGTCCCTAGGGGCATTAACTCCCTTGAAGTCCTTGGCTACCTGTGCTTATACTGAGTGGTGTAACACAGCTTGGGAGAACTCTGCCACTTCAGTTTGCTGAAGATGGGAGAATGACAATGCATATGGAATGGTCTACCACAGCTGTGCTGAAATCATGGGACCAAAGAGGAGATGCGGCATGAGAAGCCACAAGTGGCTACTACCATTGGTTTATTTGTATAAATTTGTCTACATTATCTCGGCTTTTAGAATAAATGTATCAGTAGAATGGGAAGTTATGTGGAGTGGATGGGATGGACACATTCAATTTATTATTAAAATTAAAATGTCTATTTGCATATTACTTACAATTATTTTGAAAAACCACCAGTGGTACATGTGGATGGCACTGAATTAAAATGAAGTCTTTGGGGCAAGTGGTTTAAGATCCAATCACACCAAAAATGAAATAATTTGGAAGAAAAAGAAAGCTAAAGAGCCAGGTCTTTCAGTTTGATGCTTTATTGCTCACCATACAATATTAGAACAGACACACAGTTTCTCACAGTAAAGCACATAATACTGCACTTTCTTAAAAAAGAGTGTTTGCCCCACAAGGACACAATGATTAATTCCCAAATGATGAAGTGAGTCGGCATACAACTTTCTAAAGCTGATAGAAGGAAGCCAAAACATTCCAAGGCACGTTATAAGCAACATGCAAGTCAACAACGTTATCACAGTAGCCTGAAGCTAATCACTACGTGTTTCTCAATTTCATGTTTAATGTTGAAGTTTACGTTCATGAAGAGCCTAGGTCCCTGAGCTAGCTCTGATCTCTATGTGTAGCATAATTGGATAAATCCAGAGTCATTTAGGACCCCTGAATAATATACACATATATAAATATTTTAAATATATGATGACAATATAATATAGAAAAAGATAAATATATACACATACATTTTTCACTTGGAAAATTAGGACTATAAGAATACTTTTAGAATTACAACATAAGACAAATAGTATACTGTATTTTCTATAGATAATGAGATTCACAAAGGTTAGAAAATATACATAGCAGATTTATATACATTTCTACTTTATATTCTTGTATGAGTGACATTTCCTAACCAAATGTAAGTACAGGTTGGCCCCTTCCTTTGTCAGGTTTTTTTTTTTTTTTGGACTAGCTGCCTTCCTTAATCAATCCCTGATGAATGGATTTGCTCTGGATACACAATCTTAATATCAAGAGCCTTGCTTTAGGATTTATTTATGTTTCCTTTCCTTTACTCATCTTATTTTTCTCACATGGCTCATCTTTTCTTTAACTGTCTAAATCAAATCTATCCTTGAAGGACATCCTACCTTCTCTACAAAGCCCTCCTTAACGACTCCAAGCCCCATGGATGCCCCCTTCCCTCTGAAGAACTCAAGTGTTTATAGTCTGAAATCATATAATTTGGCTTCCAATTATGTGTTATATTTTTTCTGGCGTGTTTCTGTGTTAATATGTTATCACTAAATTATAATCTCCTTGAAAGCAGAAACAATGTTTTAGTCTTCTTTTTTCTGATTAAATTGGATGATGGACATGAGAGTACCATTGAAATTGTCATGCATGTTACATACATAAGGGATTGTTCTGACCATCGTCTGGCACACTTCATGCAGTGCCTTTCAATGAGCCAGGAGAACTATTTAAAAAGTAAAACCAGCACAATGAGTTATCTGATTATGAAGATAGAGCTATAGGCAAATTGGATATTATCAAAAGTTTAGAATGTATTTCTGAGCTGGGATTTATTTATTCATTCATTCTACAGATGTTTAGGGACATCATCCAATAGATAATAAATAATTAGCTAAATAATAGTTTAGATAATTTGTGGAATATAAAGATGAAATAGACTTACCCTTAAGGATTTTTCCATTTAATGCTTATTAAAAATTATATGATAAGCAAGAGCCTTGAAGGCTCTATCTGAGGGCCTGAACTCAGTGATTTTCAAGGTGTACTCAGAAGACTATAGGTATCAAAATCATCTAATAAATGAGAATTTCTTAGGGCAAGACAAAAAGAAAGTGCATTTTAAGATAAGCTCCCAGGTAACTCTTATGTATATGAAAGTAGGAATGTTTTATGATTCTTAGCTAGGGATTAAATATTTGGCCTCCTTACTACAGCATCTTGTGACATTTCAGGAATATAATGTTCTTATTGACTTCTGAATTCAGAACTCTGATTAAATGGAGCCTTACTCTGCTCCCTTGTATTTATTTCTTTTTTTTCTTGAAAGACTCCGCCTTTATCAATATCAGTCCATAGCATTTTTGAGGAAGTTCATACTGTCTTTTCTGGAAGTCAGAGAACAGACACATGCATAAGAATTAAGTTCATTATCCTGTGAGGAATGAAACAACCACTTACAGGTGCTGCTTCAGGGCTCAAATACACTGAAAGAGCTCCAGCTGACTCCTCTTTATCCCACTCTTTTAACTTTTATAATTTGCAAAGTACTTTCATTTCCATTATTCCACTTGAGAGCCTGTAGTATGGACTTAACCCAGATGCTTCTTCATGAGGCCAGGCAGGCAATCGGTGTCAATTCACTGTTTATTGGCCATTAAAACTATCCTTTGTTTCCTTGCTGGATCCAGGTTTGAAAATTCTGGACAATGTACTGTCTTAGCTGTACTATTTCATTTAGTTCTTTTATTTTTCCAGATGTCATTTCCAAAATATGAATTAATAACTTTATGTTGGCTTTATCATGGATGTGCTTGGTGTAGAAGAATGTAAATAGGCCAGGCGATATTGTACACAGACATTCCTGATCCCTCTTTTCAAAAGAGGTTACAATAGTTGCCCCTTATACACAGTTTGGTTTGGTTTTCTGCAGTGTCAGTTACCTGCAGTCAACCTCTACACAAAAATATTGCATGGAAAATTCCAGAAATAAGCAATGTATAAGTTTTACATTGAGAGGCATTCTGAGTGGCATGATAAAATCTTGTGTCATCCCACCCATAACGTGAATCATCTCTGTCCAGTGTATTCATGCTGTGTACTCTGCCTGCCTGCTGCTAGTCATTTAGTAGCCATCTTGGTTATCAGATCGAAAAGACATAGTATATACAGAGTTTGGTACTATCCATGGTTTCAGGCATCCACTAGGGATCTTGAAATGGATCCCCGGAGGACATGGAGGAGCACTGTGTTTGAATATTAGAAGCAGAACCCTGTAGACTTAGTTTATGTCAGCATTGTCATCATTTGGTGTTAACCATGTCAGTAACAAAATTGTTCTCCAATGTGAAACTCCTGTAAATGAGGTTTACTGCTGAGTAATGAGATTATACTTATAGACTAAACATATCAGAAAAATAGTACAGGGTCTTATCTGAACTTATTTTCCTGTGTAATCAGTGAAGAATTAACAGATACTTCTCATTAGAGTCCATAAAGTAGAATGAGAATATGTAAAATTGATCCTTATATTAAAAGTCATCTTATGATATTTCAAATGGACCATTAACAATTGCTTCTTTAAATTATATTTCTTGACAGCTCAGATTTGTATTCTAAATACTGCCAAACAGTTATATCTTCAGGTGATGACATGTTGGTCTTCTTCTCGTAGGATTGTGAGCTTCATAAGAATGGGAAGAGTCTTTTGTCTGCTGAAACAAGTTTCTGCAGCAATTTTGCACATATTGAGTATTCTTTGATAAGTTTCTGACCAAAACCTCCAAAATGTCAAGCTTGTACTTTCTTCTGTGAGGGAAAAAGCCATATTAAACTTTTCAAATCTATACATGATTCCTACCATGTCAATGAGGACATAAAGAGAACTCGAATTTAAAGCATCAGTTTTTCTATGTTTAAAAGTGATTTCATGAAAATGAAAGTTTGCAAAATAATGGCATACTTTTATACGTAAATATATTTGAAAGAACATTTGTATTTTTACTTAAGGTGTGTCATGTCCAGGTTTAGTCTTGAATGAAGTTAGGTAAATCTTCCTGCTATGAGGAAAGTGGTGATTGTGGAGTGATGAGAGTTTGATGGGGAGAGAGAAAAGAGAGAAAAATACTTATGACCACAGAGCTCTGTAAGATTTCTTAATGTGTATTATTCTGAAAGCTTGTGTTGACTCAGTCAAATCTTGGTTTGATGGCTATTTATTGTAAACAGCTACCGATACATAAGAAATAAATTGCGGATACGTAAGAGATATTCATGTTTGCTTCCCCCTAGGGGAATGAGTGACTTAAAACATTTGAAAACATTTTTTATTGACTCTGGAACTGACTAGTTCCTCTTAGGTGTACTCTCATTCACACTGAGTTTCCCTACTTCATATATAAATATTCCAATCCCTGTTTTAATTGTAAATGGAAGATGATATTAAATATAATATTTATAGAATTCATACATTGATGGGTTAGCCACATAAAATCTTTTCCTTCAGAAAGTTAATGTTTTCTCTTTATCATGTTTACAGATTTAATATAGTTTAGGATGATATAAATTCTTGTATTCTTTAAGAGCCAACCAAAACTATGTCGACCCAGCTTTTACTAAGACATATTGTTCTTATTATTCCAACATAATCTTCTGAAAATAAAACACTTCAAATATCCATTAAGACTTAGTTGCACTAAACTAAGTTTTATGACTGTAGCTTTTCCTTTGACATTGTTAATTGTTTAGCCAAATCAGCCATTGATTTTGGTATATTATCAAGGTGTGTTGTTCTGTACATTCAATTTTGTTTTAAGAATGACTATAGAGTTTGGACTTTTCTTATTTTTCTTCAGCATTTAGAATATTTGCCTTGAATGTTAAGGTCTAGAAATATACTCACAGCCCTTAGTTCCTAAGAGGGAATTTATGTTTGTTGATTTTATTCATGACCTGTGCCCTTTACTCAATTACCTCAGGTGTGAGATCTAACCAAAGACCCTCAACAATTAATGAAATTGGAAGTTACAAAAGAACACAGGGAATTTTTATTAAGGAGGGCTCTTAATAACATCATTTCACCAGCAAATTTTAATCTAGCTCTTTATTTCTCATTTAGTGGTATATTAAGTTTTGATTACTTATGGAAATATTTTATGATTGAGTATAGTGCGATAAAGAATATTTTAAAAAGTTATGTCTCTTCTGTGTAAATTCAAATATCTATTGGACATTACATAGGAACATTTAATATTAAAATGGCATTTGCTTTAGAGTTAAAACACTATGAACTGAGTTCTTATGAATTTCCCATGTGGTCTAAAACTAACAGATTATTGGCAAATAACTTTTTAAAAATTAGAGTAGAAGAATTCAGCCCATACATTAAATTTCCAAAGATAAGAAGGGCATCTTTGTATTTTGTGTATATCATGTTAAACTAATTGTATTTTTTAACACCTGATATGATCATTCTGCAAAATCCATAACTTTTTGTTAATTAGGAATTAGGTCACAGGAATACTGGTCTTATCATCAGAGAAATCACAGCTGTAGAGAAATTGTGATGAAGATAATGTTGATTGACTACCTACCAGCATACCTGAGACATAGTAGATGCTCAATGCTATTATTTCCTTTCCGTAATGAAAAAATCTCATATATTACAATCCCCTTTTTCACCAATTTATGAACATGTGGGTATGTGTTTATAAACACATATGTGCTTGTGTGATTTGGGGTTGCGTCACTCTGGTGCTCTTTTTATACGATGCCAAGATTAATATTTATACCAGAATGAAAAGTCAGTTAACATAGATTGCTTACTGTCATGCAAGTCCGGTTTTAGGGTATTTCCTGCAAATATTTGCTTGCATTCGTTTACTGTTATAGTAACAGGATAAAAATGTCTGGCTGGAGTAGATAAGGCCAATTTTCAAAAAAAAAGCATACTCTAGAATAAGGTTCTGGACAGCAGAGTCTCCATGAAACAGCACTTAAAAACAAGTTTCAAAAGTAAAATGGTATATTCTTTATTAAGAAGGTGGGAGGCGTAATTATCATTAGCAATTAGGTTCTAGAAAAGTCCATAAAATAGGGATATAGGCTGGAGAGGGAAAATGCCAGCCTATGGGGCATGTACAGGTATGGGTATTTTTGATCTAGTCATTAAAAATCAGTGACGACTGAACCATCACCAAGGGCAATTTTTGCCCTTGGAAATTCTGGTTGACCAAATCTAGTCGGTAGGAGATTAAAGTAGGAGCTGACAAGTGTCCTGGACAGATTCATTCACAAGTCTCTAATAATCACTGGCATAGCAGATGTCAGTCATAAATATAAAGATGATATATTGATAATATGATGAAATCAGTTTTAACTCTGCTGAAAATAAAGCCAACAGAATTTTGCATTGCTTTTAGAATCTGTAAACAAAATATCACTAGCATTTGAGAAGAACAAAAAAAGAACCTACAAACGACAAGCAGATAGGAAGGAAAGACAATTGCAGCCAAGGTAAAATCCATAGACTACAATTCTCAGTGGGAGGTCTTCATCTGGAAGAGGGATACCAGGATTTTGGCTGACTTAGAATAACAATGAACGTTTGAAAATGTTTCAGACTTTTGAGCTAGATTTTGCTTGAATGATTTGCTTGACATGGCTGAGTAGTTTATAAACAAGAATGTTCAAAAAGACTTTCTTGTTTAAAAGCTTCAGAGAAGAAGCAAAATCTAATTATAAATACTTTTGTCTTGGCTATACTTTTGGAAATTAATTGTACGTTAGTTTGTATCTTCACAGTTACTTAATCTGGTTTTTTACCTTGTTCCACACATTATGTGGGAGGCTGGAAGAGTTGATAAGAGTCGGATTTATCTTAAAATCTACATTTCTCCTTAATTAATAATTTCAGATATTTTGAGATTTATTTTCCATTAAAGTTGAATGATGATTTTCTACCCTCTAAGATATAAAAATCACTCAGAATTTTGTAAACATTATGGCAATTTTTAAAATACAGTTAACATGTATGTCCAAAATCTTATTTTTACTTAATACAATGTTTCTGTAATATTTTCCCCTTTAATTTCAGATATTCATGAACTAGCCCTGTCCTATGTTAAAATGAATACTAAATGCAAACATTTAAAAATCTGTGCCTTGTCAAATTGTCGAATGTATAAATAACCTGGAGGGTTGAAAAGTGACATTTGGTATGGTTACTATGAATAATGTAAATTGATGTCTAGATTTTATTGAAACTCTATAAGCCCAGAAAATATAGTGAATTTCTTAAGTTAAACGAAAAGGGCTAAACTTTAAGTTTCCATCATTTAGCTATTTCATAGATCTGCTCCATTTTTAGTGATACTAGTTTGTAAGAAGGAAAGTCTGAATCATCTTCATGGGTTACAGAATCTAGGGTCAGGACTTGTTAGAGCATTGACAAAGACTGATCTGCTCTGTCTTCACATATGACTATTGGCCATGTTCTCCCTTTTGCCGATGGCTGCACAGATTCTCATTTTCTTTGTGGTCCATTTTCTTCTAATTCATGAATCAACTTTGGCTAAAGGATACCTCAGAAGCCAAGCAGGTGTCATCAAAAGACACTTTTGTGGCAGACAGGTAAGTGTCAGTGACAGTGATATCATCAAGCTCTGTGCTGAAATGGTCTGACTCCTTGATGACACTGTAATTTAGGGCCACACTGTAGTTAGCAGGTTTCTCTGTTGGCTTCTGCTTGCAGTTGCAGAGCTTTCTGAAGGCTGCACGGAACTTCTGGGACATGAGATTGTAAATCACCGGGTTGATGGCACTGTTGAGATAAATGCAAATTCTGCAAAAGAGCAAAAACCAATTTTCTTGGAAAGGACTGGAGAGAAATGAGTTGACAACCACAAGAGTCCTGTAGGGCATCCATAAAAGGGCAAACAGAATTACAACCACTGCCAGCATCTTGGTGACCTATAGAGAAATAGAGAGAAATGCTGTACAAACACAAATGAAAACAAAACAAAACACCCTTTCTTCTCTCACCCAAATCTTTAGTTCCCAAAATGTAGTCTGAGACAAGGAGGTAGGTGCAAGTCATTTATTGTGGAGGTGATCCCAGGAAGCAAGATTAAGGGTTATTAATTAGAAGAGAATGCGATTGACAAGGAAAAGCCAAAGTACGGTATGTTATTGAGATAGCTCCCCCTATAGCCAACTCTGGCTCAAGTAATGCAATTGAGAATTGTCTGTCAGAAGTAAGAGAATGAACGACAGTGTCCATTCATTAAAAGGTATTGTTAAGGGCTTTAACTCCTGTGTACTTCCAGGATTCTCTTGCCTGAAAACTCCTAGAGCCTTTAGAGAGACCCTTGAGGCCAAGTAGAAGAGAGACAAATGGTACAGTGGATGCCTGAAGTGGGATATTTCCTGCTGCAGGAACTATCTACTGCAGGTATGGCTGAAATCAGAGTCTTGTAAGAGGATATTAGCACAGGGCACCAAAAGTATCTTGTAAGAGGATATTAGCACAGGGCACCATTAGGAGACTTAGGGTCAAACCTCTTCTTTGCTTACCCTATGTGTGGCCTAAGAAATTACCTTAACCTATCTTATAGCTCATCTGTAAAATGGAGCCAACATTGTCCTCCTAAATCAAATGAGGTAACAGTGGATGAAAAGAATAATGCAATAAAAGCCAGTGTTTATTGAATGTTTAGTGACTGCTATGTGCCAAACACTATCCAAGGTGTTTGTTATTTGTTATCATGTTTAAAAAGTTTTAAACATCCTAAAATAGGTATTGTATCCAATACTTTTTCAAATTAGAAAATAGATACAGAGGCTGTTAAGTACTTTGGTGGAAGCTGTGGAGTCTCAGGGCCGGGATTAATATCCAAATGAGCTTGAATTCAAAGTTTTTGCACTCTTTCAGGTTAAAGGGAAATGAAAGAGAGAGAAAGCAAATGCTGGAATTTTACCTAATGCGGAAGCCACTCCTAAGTATAAGCAATGCACAGGAAGTAAGACAATAGGTAGCATGAAGTCAATATCCCACATTGCTCACTGCTCACTGAACTTCATTCTGATGCGATGCATGTAGGATACTAAGGCTACATATTTTACCACTAGGAGTAGAAAAATTGTTCAGTGAAAATATGTGATTTCACATTAGTTCATATAATACCAAGTAAGACATTCCAGAGATTCTGACTTCTTTTAGAGCCAAGGAGGGTCTACTTAGCAAAGGGGTTAACCGAAACATAATTTTTCCTAAGTAGACTTGAAAAAATATATAAGTAAGTATTTTATTTGGTCATAGGAAATCAAAGGGATAAATGTTCTAAGCTTTGGAAGGAGAGGTAGTGATTATCATCTTCACTGTCATCATCGCCATGATCTTCATCATTATGAACCACATCCCTGCCTTTATTCTCTGCTTGGTACCCCAGGCTCTCCGAAATGAGATCACTGCTTCACACTTGTCAACATTCTCCCACTCCCTGTCAGGGGTAAAGCATCCTACACTGAAATACCTAGTTTAATTTATAATTAGATCTATGCCATCACATTTTAGTCCTTTAAGATGGCCCAGGTAATCTGAAAAGTGCTATATAAACATTATCTTATTTAAGGCTTATAGTAATTCCACTAGTATTCATTTCATTTTGCATATGAAGAAATTGAGGTTTAGGTAATTTATATGATTTGCCTACAGACACATGAGTAGTAAGTGATGGAGCTGTGATTCAAATCTGTCTATTTAAGACAAAGGACATGCTCCTTCCTTTATACTTTGCCCTTTCCATGAAAGTTTCTTGTATTTTCAATAACATTTCTACTGTGTTATTTCCATTATGATCACCCAAACACTTAAACTTCTTCAATGTATAAACCCAACAACACTTACTGCTGCTAAATTTCAGAAGAAAGATTGAATTTCATCTACCTTTATCTTTCCCTACAACTGTCAGGTAAAATGTTGAATCCACAAGTAACATCTACCTGCCTCTTTTCACTGATGTCAGTGAAGGAAGCAACTTTCACTGTGTTGGAGAAGAGCAACCTGTTTCAAGGTTAGTGTCTCTCCTGTGCATTTCCACAGTGCCTCCAGGCATACTTTGACATCATTCCCAAACATTTCATTGCAGTGACCTATACTTGTTCATCT
The DNA here is from genome assembly GCF_000951035.1 of Colobus angolensis palliatus. NCBI lineage: Eukaryota > Metazoa > Chordata > Mammalia > Primates > Cercopithecidae > Colobus > Colobus angolensis. The sequence goes on from NW_012118877.1 coordinate 489,301, forward strand.
CTCCAATGGACAGTAAACTTCTTCAGGGTATGGGTAAATTTCTTCATTTCCCTACTCTCAGGGATTTAGTGAACTATGTGACATAAAGTGACCCTAAGAAAAACTTGAATACATTCTGGCATGGAAGGAATCGTTTTAAAATATGTAACCATGATCATTTACTGTGTATTAATACTTTGCTATATCGTTAGAGGGTTTTTGCAAGAATATAATATTTAATAATTTTTAAACTCTCTTAAATGAAGATTAGGTCAATTAGTAAAATGAGTCTTTAATACATTTCAATTTTTTGTTTAAAATGTATTTTTGAAATGTTAAGGAGATGTGAAAAGGAACAAATATAATGATGTTTCTAGGATTTACCCAGAGGAAAGTATACCTCCAGTGAGATGACAGAGACTATCTTTAATCCTAGCCATACCTTTCTTTAGTTAATTTCAAATTTTTGATTTAGTTTAATCACTTTTTAAAATGTTCACAAGTTTTTACTGTAGCTATAGCTTGGATTTCAACAGCTCTTATTCAATATAAGAACAAACACCTAGAAAAGAAATATCCTGAAGATTGTCTTTTATACTCATGTAATTTCACTGTGGTTTTTGAACTTTTATTTCTGCTATTATTCCTTATCCTGAAAATGTGACATAAATGTAGATTTGAAATACATCTTTAAAATCTCATTGTTTTTAAGCATTGATGTTGTTGACAGAGTAGCGCATAGGATGCATGGTGATATGAAAGACAGCTTCTTTACAGCAGCCTCTGCCCTAAGATTTAGAGGTCCTTGAGAAATAGCATGACACAATCTTTGAGTGAAAATGATCTTGTACTATGCTTTTGATTGGGAAGGAATCTATCCATCCATTCTAAGTTATGCATTTGCATCCCTACTGTGTATCAGTCAATGTTCTGGCTCTTGATGATTTGACAGTGATCCAGAGAGACATGGCAATGCATTCATGTACCTTAAATCTGATGAACAATTATAATACAATGTGACAACTGCTAATACAGAGGAATGTTCTGGTTCTAAGAGAACCCTTGATATAAACTTGGGGTTGAGAGGTCATTAGCAGGGGCTTTCTGGTGCAGTCAAAATCTTAAGATAAAGAGAGATGAGAGACTGTTCTTGTGGAGATTAAGTATGCATGACAATCTGGAAGTGTAATAGTGGGTATATCATGGGACTAGAAGTAATTTAGTATGCAAATTCCTATTTCAGACTATGTAATGAAGTGGCACAATCTATCTCTTTTTCTAGGAATCTTGTGGAAACCACTACAAAGCCATTACTTTTATATGATGAAGTGACGTCACACTCCATGGAGTGCTTGCCTTCCATTCCTTCTGTCTTCCCTACAGAAAGAGAGATACAGCTGCCAAAAGGGGTACAGGCATATTGAGTTCTGAAAATGTCGGCTCTATGGAGTCATTTTAGTTAACATAGAAGTAGGCAGCCATTTTTGTAGAGTGTACTGAAGGCAAGCAAAAGAGATTACAAGAATTAATGGATTTTTAGTATTTAGAGAGTGAGCTTGAGGAGAAGGGCAGATGAGAACAGGAGGGTCTAGGCTTGATGGCTTGTCCTTGGCCATCCTAGCTAAATGTTATCTTCTTTGTGAATATCAGCTGGAAATTTTGATACCAAACTCTGCTATATGTCTTCCAGTCTTCACTGTATTTAAATATGTAGAATAAGTGGCATAAACCTCTCACAAAATTTGGATTCAGTCCTTCTCAACACATCCTTTTGTCATCTTTATAAAGTCTCTAGATGAGGGTCCTATTCAGGGAGTTATCTTTTATAAATGTGAATTGGACAGATTTCTCTCTTATTATTAAAATTAAGATTATAGTTCCTTAAGTGGGCTATATATGCAGTTCAACCCTGTGTATATGTGCTGCGTGGAAGAAACAGGCTAATTGAGTTCTCTTTTCTAGCATGCTTACAAATCTTCTAGTACTCACTACTATCATTGTAACTACTGCTATGGCTCTTACTACAAGTTCTGAAATGATTAACTAACATCTGTATATTGCCTTTTTGTTTTTAGAATAGTATTAGATTTATAGAAGAGTTGTAAACACAATGCAGAGAGTGTCTATATACCCCACACCAAAGTCCTTCTATGATTCACCCCTTGCATTAGTATGGCAGATTAGTCACAATTAACAAATCCATGTCAATAATTTTTATATGGAGTTAGTTAGCTCCATGCTTTATTCAGATTTCCTTACATTTTTCCCAAAGTCCCTTTTCTGTTCCAGGATTCCCATCCAGAATGCCACATTGTCTTTAATTGTCACAGCTCCTTAGGTTCCTCTGGGCTGAGACAATTTCTCTGACTTCAATGTTTTGATGGTCTTGATAGTTTTGAGGAATACATTAGGTATTGTATAGAATGCACTTTAAGTTGAGGTTGGCTGATGTTTTTCTCATGGTGAGACTGAGGTTATGAATTTTTGAGAGGATGGCCACAGGAGTGACATGCCTCTAGAACCTGCTCCAAACAGGCTTGCCAGAATGGGAGAAGATGTGAAGTTAGCGATAGTAATAGCCATAGCCCAGTTAATAGTATGCCATTTATTAGGTTCTGGTTACATAATATCTGGGGTCATTTTGATTATTTGTCAGAGATTAACTTATTAGTTTGCCTAGGGAGTCATAAGGATTTGATTCATACGTCAATTCCCTAGAAGTTTTAGTCGAAATTTTTGTACTGATTCAGAAAAAATTCTGTGAATGCGCATGGGTCTTGGTAGTATCTGGATACTCTTGCTTTGGAGATAAAGACTGTGGCTTTGTCCTTCTCTGTGTTATTGAATGACAATAGGTAGTAGGTATGGAAGAAAGAGTTGGAATTTGCATTCAGCATCTTGAATTCACGGTCCTCTTCTGCCTCTGAAGACACTGGGCAGGTCATATGACTTTTGTCTGAACCTTATCTAAATTCCAGGGCAATCTTAAGTTGTGAAAAGGCTCTGTTAGTACTAAAAAGCAAAGTCATATACCAGATGGTCACAACTTTATCATTAAACTTGTATTTGAAGACTATTTATTTTATAATGAGTGATTTTCAAGGGTATTATAAGCAGATAACTTTAATTTGTGAATAGACTCTTTATCAATTTTGGATCCCACTTTGTATAATGCCAAAACCCGTTTTTGACTTCATGCACAAACTAAATCAACAAAAAACCTTCACTTCATCTCTACTGCACAAAAGGTAGGGAGAAGTCTTTAGTACCTATGCCTGGCACATAAGTACTCAAAGCACAGTTAAATTATTATTGAGTAAATACTTATTTTTCACAAATGTTATAATTGTGGAGTTATGCATCGATTTAGAATTCTTTAAATTAACAAAAACACTCTAGGTCTTGTATTTCTTCTGGCTGGAATACTCTCCTTTTCAGAAATATACTTCTTTCTGGAAATATTTTCTTGTTAATGAATACAAAACATTTAGTCTTTAATATTCTAATGCCATTCTTCAGAGGGTAACAATACATTCTGTGCTTGGACTCTGCCCATGTTCTCCAATATTTCTGCATATTAACAAAGTGTACTGTAACTGGGAATATTTTACTCTCAGATAGCCCTCAGCAAAGTGATCAATGACTATTTAAATTTTGTTACAATAATTGGGCCAGTTGAATGAACTTGACATGATAATTAAACAAATCTGAATTTTGCCAAGCTTCCACACTAATTGGAAGCTCTGGGAATTTCTTCTTGCAGATTATTTTGCTTTGTTTTGACTTATCTCTGGACATTCTTTTTTTTTTTTTTTTTTTTTTTTTTTTTTTTTTTTTTTTATGGAGTTTTACTCTGTTGCCCAGGCTGGAGTGCAGTGGCGTGATCTCAGCTCACTGCAAACTCCGCCTCCTGGGTTCAAGTGATTCTCCTGCGTCACCTCTCAAGTAGCTGGGATTATATGCGTGCACCACTATGTCGGCTAATTTTTGTATTTTTGGTAGAGATGGGGTTTTATCATGTTGGCCAGGCTGGTCTTGAACTCTGGATCTCAAGTGATTCACCTGCCTTGGCCTCCCAAAGTGCTGGGATTACAGGCGTGAACCACAACACCCAACTGACATTCAGTTTTTAAAAGACAGGTATAATCAACATGGGGTGCTTCATGTCATGGAGTGAGATCGTGGATGGGGCTTAAAAGTTGAATGATGGGGCCACAAAAGGGCTTGACATCAACTTGTCAGTTACTGTGTAATAAAAGTGAATAAAGGCTGAGTGATAATTCATGGTGGAGAGACTGTGGACTGACATACTCTGTGTTGTGCATTACTTGAGGATTTCTTCCAAGAAGACACCCAGGGTTGCTAATGCATAAGTTCTTGACTTCACTTGTCAAGTACTGAACCTAAATGTTTCATTCAGAATAGCCTTTCCAGCAAGCATTATGGAGTGTTTTCTGGGCTCTATTCTGATGAAAAATGCTCAAGAGAATATTAGCAGGGATTCACTATAGAGAAACTTTGGTTGTATCTGATAAGACCTGAGGAAAGAGAAGAAGGGCTAAGGAGGAGAAAAAAGTGACACAGGATTTTTATTGTTTTTCTCACAGACAAGGTATTGATGTCACCCAGGCTGGAGTACAGTGGTGTAATTATAGCTCACTGTAAACTTGAACTCCTAGGCTCAAGCAATCTTCCCATCTTGGTCTCCCAAAGTGTTGGGATTATAGGTGAGAAAAAAAGCTTTTTCTTCACAATTCTAGAGTGTGCTGAGAAAGACAGGTGGAGTTCTTTTATGAGCAAGACATTTGTGGGGGAAAGGAAACTATACTTTATATCTTGGGGCAGGGGGCTGCATGCACCAGTAGGGCCATGAGTTGACACTGTCATCTGGAGGATATCAGAGCCCAGATGACAGTAGGAGTTACAGGATGACATGAAGCTAGGTAGAACATGACTTGACCCTTCCTCTGTGACACCTTCAGTTCTCTAGGAAAATAACTTAGCATCACCAAATGCAAATGTGAAGGCACTTCCAGTGGAAAATCAACAGAGCTCTGCTTCTCACTCTGATGTGAGATGAATCCTCAAAGCCTTGTACATTCTTTCAAGAAGAAAGTTAGAGGCACACACACATGAAGAGTGGGAAGTGATGGGACTTTGAGCTGTCCTGGTTAGTGGAACTGGGGTTCAATGCTAAGTTGCACCAACATTTCTCAGTGTGAGAGGCTCCAAGTGATAGTGAGCCTTGCTCTCCGAGAATCAATGATGGTCTATGTGAGATGGGAACTATGCAGTGCTTTCTGAACATCTTTTAATCCAGAATGGAAAAAACTAGACGAAAATTGAAGATATTCTAATCTAAGTAATAGGAATTTGCAGATTAAAGCACGAAAGATAATTAAAATATATGAAATACTTAGTATGCACCAGGCAAGGTATATTCTTCATAATGGCCCTCCTTTTTATAGAGGATAAGACTGATGTCAGAAAGTTTATATGCTGGTGATCAAAAGCCACACTTTTGATGCATTGGTATATCAAAGTGATATATTGGACTCCAACGTCATCCTTTTCTCTTTACTGTTATGAATTAAATTTTGGGAAGGATTTTTTTACTGAAATTTGAAAACCTAAAAACAAAACTTGGGTTTAAAGGTTGGAATTGGTAGAGGTCGTATGTGGGAGGGGAGCAGGGAGAATGAAAAACTAACTCTTATTTCTATACAAGAGTTTATGCATATCACACCTAACAAAGATATTCCTATTCACACTGTGATACTAAGACCTTATGGAACATATTTTTAAAATGTTTCTGATTTCGGGGTTCTTCTTCGAAGAATGGAAAACAGCTGTGTGCTAGGTAAGATTTGCATCTAGACTTAAGGATCAGATGTAACACTTTCTGCAATACTAGCAACTATTGTAGTGGTGAGATTTCAGTATTGATTACGGAGTCTGGTAACCATGAATGAGAGGTTGGTCTTTCTCTATTGCTGGGATGTTTTCTTATTCACAGGAGGTGAAGATTTGGAAGCATGCTGAGAAAGAAAAACTCAACTGGCAGAATTTGGATTCAAATTATAATAACATCTAAATTTAGAAAATAAAATGTCGTTTTGAATTCTTTTATGAACCACACTGGAAAAACGCTACAGTTGATCTGCCATGGGCTGAGTTTGCTCTTTAGCCTTTTCTAAGTATTCTCTCTTCTAGGTAAATTACTGGTAAAGAGCTAAGCCTGTGGAAAAGTCTGCCCTAATATAGCTTGCTTTAATTTTCTTTACTTTGCTCTCTGGGGTATGGTTACCTCTCCTGGTTATATTTTCATTTGGAACTAGTTTTTAGGAATTCTAATTGGGCATCTTGGCTGGCTCTGAACTGCTAACTATAGCACTTCCCTGAAGACACCAATCTTTCCCAAGGGAGATATTTCACAACCTCTTTTCTTCCTTGTGCTTCCCTGGCTATACAGTCTGGTAAGGGTGACATTGTAAACAGAAACACAGATAAGTGATTCCTCAGCTGCTTACCCAGTAGGGGCTGGGAAATCAAAGGGGTATTTTAAAATGTAGAATGCAAATGATGGAGAAGGAGAGAGATGATGGTGATCCTTAAATAGAAGTAAAATTCTCAGAGCTGCCAGATTTTTAAGAGGGCACTTAGTTGTCTTGCTTCTAAAAATCTTAGACAAAGTCCCTCATCGTAGAGCTGGGAGCACCTGGGAGGCATCAGACTCCTTCTCCACGTGTGTCTCTCCCAAGGGAGATAGCCAGTACTATGCTCAGGCCTGGAGTTACAGAGCTAATTTTCTAGCTGTCCTAGAAGAACTCACAGAGTCAGCCAAGGGGTAGGCACATTTTATTTCCTTCAGCAAACCATACATTCAACGTTTTCCACTGATTTCAGCTTTCTGATGAATTAAACATGGTATTCAAAATCAGAAGCCTTGGTTTTAAATTTCAGCTTTACAAACCATTGCTACTCAAAGATTTTTGAGCCTTAACCTCTGCATTTAATGTGTGAAAATATATGAATGAGGATTCATAAAAACACATTGTAATATGTGCTATACCTTTCTAATATAAGGGACTATTATATTCTTTATCTTGTCTTGAAATCTGCATCCTTGATAAGAGGTGCCAGCTTTACCACTCTGTGTTAACCTAACAGACTGAATGGAGTTTCTTTGCACTTATCTGCTTCTTCACTACTTGACTGAAAACATGATTTGAGCCTACAAACCATGCTGGCCCTGGCTATGAGTTCCAACCATTCAACAGAGAGTACTACTGCATCAGAGTCTCTTTTGGATGATACGGTCAGAGTTGGTTTGTAGTATCAGTATAGTGATGAAGCAAATAGGCTATGGAGGCAGACCTAGCTGGAATCTAAGTCTAGTTCTGCCACTTACTATCTGTATGGCACCAGACAACATATTTCACCCTTGTAAGCCTCAGTATATACGTCTGAGAAATACAAAGAGATATGAAGAATAAATGAGGTAGTTTAGGTAATGCACCAGCATAGGGTATGGTTCTCAATAAAATACAGCTAATTTTCCATAATTTAAGGGGATGAGATTTCCCGTCACTAGGTAAATGTGTAGTATTTAACCAAATGACAGATGAAGCCTTTGATAATAAATAATAATAATAATATCCTATTGAACACTTTATATTTTAAACATAGAACCAGGGACTTTATTGAATTATTTAATTTTTATAGTATTTATGAGGCAGGTATTCTAGTCTGTTTATTATAAAAATGAAGAAAAACAGATTCTGAGACATTAATAATTCTGGAGAGTGGTAAATATTAATCCTTCTTCAAGTTACTTTCCTTCATGTCTCCCTATGTATTCATTTGTGCTAATATTCACAACCTGAAAGGATCCTGTTCCTTCACTGGTTTACTTATATATTGTCTCATTATTCCATAGAATGATGCCTCCTTGAGGGTTGCCACTCAAGGGGCAACATGAGGCTCTGGCACTTAGTAGGTGCAATAAACATTCAGGAAATGAATGCATGAATAAGCGAATGAGAAAAACAGTTCCTGAATGCTAGTCTAAATGTTTCTGCCTCTGTGAAGTTCCATGTTGCCATTTGACATTTCCATTTCTAATCACAAATGTCATTATTATATTGTGTCTGGTTTCTTTCCCGGTATATAAGAGGGCAGGATATGTATTGCATATTTTTATCTCTAACTTTTAAAACAAGCTTGGCATCAAAAATACTTGCATGTAAAAATTAGAATCAATGTGTAAAGAGTCCTTCTCAGAAAAGGACATGATTGATAGATCAGAGTGCAATTACAGTGAAGAAAATTTTTTCGGGGAACAGTCTGTTATTCCGTAGAAATAAAGAATTACTGGCTATACTGTTATGAAGAACTTAGGAAAAATAAAGAGCTGAGGGAATGCTAACTCAATATGATTTATGCTAAGTTCATTTCCTATTACTGAATATTGATCGGCACTATGTTAATATATACCAACCTAAAATGGGATTTGCCTCCAAAAGATACAAAGCTCACTTTGACAGGTCTTCTTGCTCTGTTCTATCTGTCAGCTGTCACATTCAATCTTTTGTTGCTCTTCCTTCACTCATGAAGTTGTAGAAGGCTATTTCTCATGATGCCATTCTGCATCTTTAGATTATAAATTGGTATTTTAGGGCCTAACATAACACAGAAAGCATTTTTTTTTTTTAGGAGATAAAGAGTTAAAATGAAAGCAGGGGATGAATTAGCTGCTAGTTTAGGCTGCCTGTGATAAGCTTGATCTTTCCTGTATTTGACAATTTTGTGCAATGCAGACATTTATTTAATATGTATTTCTAATTATTGAGCAATTATCAAACACCAGTACATGTACTAAGTATATAATTATTTTCACAAAAAAATTCTCAAGTAGGAATGGCTCAGAAGTCAGCAAGCTTTTACTGTAAAGGGCTAGATAGTAAATATTTTAGCCTTTGTGGGCCATACAATCTCTGTCACAACTACTTAGCTCTGCCAGTGTAGTGAGAAAGCAGCCATGGTCAATAAATAAGGCATGGCTTTTTAAGTTCTACTAAAAATTTAATTGGGAAAACAAGCAGTAGAACTGCTTTTGCCCCATGATCGCAGTTTACCAACGGGTGGAGTAGTTGAACACTTTTAATACAACAGACAAATGCATATCATCTGTTTCAAACTACTGTTGATATTTATGGCTAACTTTTTTCAAATTCTTAATTATCAGCATAGCCAATGAGTAATATGAACCATATTATGCTGGCTCTTAGCTTGTGAACCAAAGTTTTGATTTAGAATTTTATTTCTCTTATGACAGAATCATAATTTGCATTGTCTCTGTACCAACACCTAAAAGAATCGTGATATCATTATACTTTTAATGATCATGAGAGCTCTTTTCCAGAAGATATGTACTCTCATGCATGGTTAAATCAAATGTAGTGTAGAAACCCATGCAGAAACCTCTTGGAGAAGATACATGTGCAAATTGATGGTAGTTGGCCCTCTGGGCCCACAGCAAGCCAGTCCCTTGGATTGTGTATCAGACTGTCTTAATTTACCAATATAAAAGACTCTCCTTTTTTACGGCAGTCCCTCTGGGTATCCTGGTTCCAGCAATCACCAGTTGTTAGGCCTTGGGCCCATTACTGTTTGGGAGTTTCAGTTTTTTCTTCAGTAAAATGGTGACAGAAATTTTCATGTGCCTCACAGGGTTGCTGTGTGAATAAATGTGGTAAGTGCTTATGCTAGTGCTGGCAACATAGCAAATTTGAGAAAAGTCAAACTATTTTTGAAACTAATAATAGAAAACATCCATTATTTACCATGCACCAAGTTCCGTTCTAAGTATTTCATATATACTAACTCGTTTAATCTCACAATAACACTACAAGGAAAATACTATTATCTTCATTTTACAGATGAAGAAACTCATACACCACTTACAAATGGTAAAATGAGATTTGAACCAGGCAGAAGAGTCTCTTATTCAATCTGTCCCTGTAAAGGTAACTATTTCTTATTCCCAGGTGAGAAAGACTGGGTAGAGATTGCCATACTTTCTCTTACAAAAATGAAGAGAGCTAAGACCTATTTGAATAAAGGAACATCTATCACAAACTTCTCTTAATTACTGACCTACTGAAAGGTTCTTATTCCACCACTGGAAAATGTTGTTGCAGTTTTGAATTAGAATGTAGAATGTTTTTTCTTTTAGAATAAGTATTCTAAAATATAATTAAATAGTATCGCTAATGCTATTATTTCTTGCACATAGAAGCCAAATGACTTATGTAGGCCAGCCTGATGTCTTACCATTGCATCAATGGGAAAGACTCAGGTTTTAATGTATAAGTTTCAGGTATTGATGTATAAATGACATTCACCAGTGCCTGAATATGGATTCAGTACAACAACATGCTCTGAAAATGGGCTGTTTATTTAATATCGCTGACTGCCCTATTTAAATTAGACCCATCTCATTTCAGCATTTAATTATTTCCCTTATTTGCTTGATTTTTCTCCACCATCAGACAGGTCACAAACTGATATAATATGAGCATTTGTTTTTTATTCCCTGTTTCCCCGTTTCTCCTTAGAAAGCTCCATGCAACAGGGATGTTTGTCATACTTGTTCATTGCTGTGTTCCCAAGGTCTAAAAGAGTTCTCGGGATTCAGAAATGTGCAAGTATTCAACATATTTTTGTGGAACGAATGAATGAATTTAATTTTCACACATATAAGATAATGTTCCCTTTTTCTTGGGCAGATATATCCTCTATCTCTGCACCTCATTTCTGTGATGTCTGTACCATGGGCAAGTGTGTGAGGAAGCAGAGAATAGTGTTGCCGTCAAAGACTTTGGATTAGATTCTAGGAATTAGACTTTTTGCTTTTCCATTTTTTGAATGGGTGACCATGAGCTTAATATCACTAAATCTTATAGCACTCATCTTTAAAAATCACAGGATAAATTACACTTATGTCATAGATACAAATGAGATGATGTGTGAAAATCCCTTAGCACCACCATGCCTGGCACATATAACAGCTCAGCAATATTATCTATTATAAAGGTTAACTAATGATGGACACATATGCAAATGGGACAGATTATTTTCTGGATTATATTGTTAGAAAGATAATCAGACATGTAATCTGTTGCATTAAAGACATTTATTCAAGAGATGGTAGGCCGGGCGCCGTGGCTCAAGCCTGTAATCCCAGCACTTTGGGAGGCCGAGACGGGCGGATCACGAGGTCAGGAGATCGAGACCATCCTGGCTAACACGGTGAAACCCTGTCTCTACTAAAAATACAAACAACTAGCCGGGCGAGGTGGCGGGCGCCTGTAGTCCCAGCTACTCAGGAGGCTGAGGCAGGAGAATGGCGTAAACCCGGGAGGCGGAGCTTGCAGTGAGCTGAGATCCGGCCACCACACTCCAGCCCGGGTGACAGAGCAAGACTCCGCCTCAAAAAAAAAAAAAAAAAAAAAAAAAAAAAGAGATGGGGTATTTCTATGTTGCTCAGGCTGCTCTTGAACTCCTGGGCTCAAGCGATCCTCCCTCCCACTTCAGCTTTCCAAGTAGCTGGGATTACAGGCATGAGTCCCGGTGCTCAGTTACCAAATGTGCTATTAACTGAAGAATTTAAGCTAGAATATTTAAACAGTGGTTCTTGAACTGGGGTGGGGAAGTTTTGTGAGGGTTGTAGAAATCACTTGAGGGGATTTTCAAAACTCTCCATGCTTTCTGGAGAGTCTGCAATGTTGCCTCATCTTTAGAATTTGTATTGGGATGTACCTCTGCTACTGACTGGAAAATGTCCTGTTCTTCAGGGTTTTGGGGTGAAATGTTGACAACAACAAATTTGTAATATATAAATTTACAAGGTATTATATTAAAATACAATACATTCAAATCTTCCATAATGACTGTAACATGGCAATAAATATAAAATATTGGCCAGGTAGTATACAAGGAAATCACTACTCATTCCAAAGGCTTTTGTGCATAGCATTTCTCCTAGCAGTACTACATAACAGTTTACCGAGATGTTTTACTTCTGAACGTAGACATTTCTATTTCTCTTTGGGAAAAATGGTTTTGTGAAATTTGTCCTTGCTAATCATCATTTTTCAAGTTGTCTTTATGATACATTTTTGGTGCTTTTGAAAGAATATTTTATATTGCTCAATGTTACTAAGCAATTTGACTCTCTAGCATTAATTTTTGGAATTGTGTTTGGTCACTTTAGCTGAAGAAGAAGCATGATCTTACTGAATATGTAGAATTCCGACAGTAATAATTTTCTACTGTAACGCTTTAAACATAGTGGGCTACCTAGCAGTGGGCTTACATGTAGGAATCAATTTGCAAAAATTTAGTCTACCTTCCTTAAACACTACCAAGATCTTTTTAATGAGCACTGAACATTATTTGAGTTGATAATTCATTTGATCACAGCCCAGAAGTTTCTGTTTTTTGACTAACAAGGCATATAAGAACATGAGTTTTCTTTCTTCTGGTGCCTCAGTGTTCATGCTTTTTTTAAAAAAAATCAAGATTGTTTTCTCTACTTGTGGTATATGCATGGGCATTGGTCTGATTTAAAACATGTTAATGATGGGAACAATGTGCCTGGTGTGATTTAATAACCTTTCCCGATTGATTATCCTGAGGAAGTGGATGGAGTTGAGGAGCCAGCGACAGAAACTGTTATTCATTAGCTTAAAAGCCATGATCAGGCAGTTTTCCACCTGTCTCAATTTTGGGTTTGCATTGCATTTTGAGTGGCTGACACACGCTTCTTGAGTTGGGAAAGCTCCCCTAAGGAACAACCAAACATTCTGCATGATGCTCAAGTGTGAAGAGTGGTAGATTGATAGAGAAAGCCTTTCTGGCTTTTGCCATTAGTACTCTTGATGGTTTTGGTGAGGCACAAAAAACCCAGTATACTTGCACATGAAAAGAAGAGTCAAGCACCCTTGATCGATCCTGTTTATTAAGAGCATTTGTACCTCACACTAGCACATTCCTTTGAGGTTAAGGCAGTAGCAAAGTAAAGTCAAGAACTGTGCGCAAAATGGAGTGTGCTGCTTTTGTCACAAGGCTAATTGAATTGCTTCTAAATGTGTTTCTAGAATTCTTTAAAGATAAAGTGGAGACAGCCAAGATATTTGAGGGGAAGGAAAAAAGTGGACTGTGAACATAAGACATATCATCAGGGAATGCTGATAAAGGAAAGACCTGGTTTAAGATTGTGCGGACAGAGCTATTACTCATAAGTTGGCCTTGTTCACATATTTTTGAATAAGGGATGTACTGAGACACTTGGCTTCTATTGATTGGGAATTAGGGCTTTAGATGGAATTTTTTGGCAAATGAAGAAATCCCTGCCCTGTGGATATGCATCCAATATGATTCAGTCTGGCCTTTAATTATAAGATCCTTGCTTCAATGAAGGGGAATAGAGTGTTAAATATGAGATCATACCTGTTGTGGGTGTGTCACTGGCTGCAACAGCAAAGGAAACAACCTTGAGGACCATGCCAGCTAGCTACTGGCTAATAAAATGGCTCCTCTAAATATGGTTTATTGGGAATGAGTCCCAGAACAGACTTACTGGAAAGTGTTTAGAAGTCACAAAGAAATTCAGATCAGCTGTAATTTACTACCATAGCAATTCACTTTTTTTTAAATGAATGAAACTTAATTTGTTAGCAGTCTACCCATCCCTACTTCTCCCATTTCCCACAATTAACAGCCATGCCTTTTCTACTTGCCATTACCCTCATTCTCAATCAATGACTTTCCATTCTACCTCACTGAAAAAATAGAGCCCAGCTTGCTAAACTCACAACTTTCTTCCTCATTACTTAAAATTAATCTGCAACCATGATCATCCTTATTTCTTTTCTTTGCATCTCATTCATTTATTCTTTAATTCACTCATTTATCTATTTATTGGACAAACATGTATTGGATACGTCCATGTACCAGATACTGTGCTAGGTGCTGCAGACAGATCAGTGAATTAGACACAATCCTTTCTGACAAGAAAAAGAAAGATGAGCCCTATCCTATTCCTTTTTGCCTCCTCAGGAACCATGCGCCATCAATATCAAGTCTTGCTTGTGCATCTACAAATAATTCCTTCCATTCTACTAGCTCTTTCCCATCAAAATTTAACCAGATGTAGATTTCTTCTATCTTAAGAAGTAAAGCAAAATAAAGCAAACAAAAATACCTTGCCTTGTTTCTTCATGTTATTACTGTTCTCTCTCATAATCAAATTTGTTAAAACAGCAGTATATTCTTACCCTCTTTTTAGTTTTTCCTCCATTCATCATTCACCAACATCATGCAATCTTATTTATTTCCCCAACACCTTATGGAAGCTGCATTCACAAACTGGGTGCTTTTCAGTCCTTATCTTTACATTTATCATTGACCACTACTGAAATAGTCTCCTTCTTTGATTTCTGTGACTCTTTCTCCTGGTTTTCCTCCTCCCTCTCTGAATATTCCTTCTCTGTTTATTTCAAAGGCTCTTCATCTCATTCTTCTAGAATTCTAGCTATGCCAGGGTTTCTTTTCTACGTTACAAAATTTCCTCTAGTGATTACATCTACTCTGGTGTCTTCAACAAACCATCTGTATACTAATTACTCCCAAAGCTATATCTACAGTCTATATGTTTCTTCTGAGCCTTAAATTTATATTTCTATTTGTATCCTGGTATTTTATAGACACTTCAAGTACAACATGGACAAAACTAAACCTGACATGCTTACCCTACTGAAATATGTTTCTTCTCTACTGTTGTCAACATTTACATAAGTTACACTATTTAATTAATAATAACAGTAGCTAACATTTATTATTTCCATGTTCCAGGCACAGAAGTTACACTATTCAGTTAATAATAACAGTAGCTAACATTTATTATTTCCATGTTGCAGGCACTGTGAGAAGTACTACATATGAAATTTTATACTCAACCCTAATAACTACCTTGTGAGATAGGTGCTGTTATTCTTTTTACAAATACGCAAACCGAGGCTCAAGGTTGTAAGTTAACTTGTTCACATCACATAGTCAGCAGCCAACCCTGGCTGTCACTCCAAGGGGTGAAACTGGAATTCAGGCTGTCAACAGTCACACCACTTTCTCTCTCCATGGTTCAAGTAAAGTCACTTTGACTCCTTTCGATTCCACTTTCTACACATCTACTCACACCAAATCTATTGATTCTGTTCCAAATGTATCATTTTCTTCCCTATCCTAAATGCTATTTACCTTATTCTGTTAGGCCCTTGGAGATCGATTCATATCTTGCCCATATTGTTCCAGTCTTCTCCTAACTAATGGCTTTGACTTTGGTTCAATTATTTGGCCACATTGAAGACAGAGTGGTCTTCCCCACGCTTAATTCTGATTATAACACTCTTTGCCTTGTAATCTCCCAATATCTTGCCATAGCCTTTGGAAGCTTGCCCAAATCCTTCATATATATACTAAATAAAGGCCTTTTTTCCTGATCTCTGCTTACCTCACTAGTCTCGCCTTTTGTTGCCCAGACTTAAGGAGCTACTTGCCATATTATGGACTGATTGTGTTATTTCTAGATTTCTGGTCTTCACCTGTGTAGTTCCTAGTATATAAACCATCTTCCTTCCCTTCACCTACAAAATGCCTATGAATCCACAATGCTCAGCTTAAGAGTGCTCATTTCCAGAAAGCCTTTCTGGTGCCCACCTCTCTCCAAGCCATGTAGATCAGGTGCCACTAATCTGTGTGTTTTCACTATGATAACATTTGTTTCTTTATGACTTTATCAGTTTACTATTCTGTCTTCTGTATTAGACTGTGAACATTTTGTGAGCATAAGCTTTGTTTTAATCATTTTTGTATCCTAATGCCTAATAGAATCCCTGACATTTAGTATGATTTTAAATAAATCATAGGTGAGGAGATGCAAATCTGTCTGAATCTATCTGCTCCTTAATTTCACCATTTTCCTGTCCCATATAATATAACATGCTGGAAGGGATTGTAATAATAGAATTACTATTTTGGAATTCAGAAACAGACCATGCTTAATTCCAGGATAGCACTTCTACTGTGTACTGCAGTTGCTTTATGCCAATGTATTGATTCGATTGCTTTTAACTTATTCAGAGAAATTTCCAACGGATTCCTAAAGAAATCCCTGGAGGTCCATCCTAGCACCTTATAATCTCTAGTTAAATATTTCTCTTGTAAATATACTCTGAATCTGAGCCTATTCCTATTTTTCCTGGTAAAACAGAAAATCTACCAGTGAATTACTTTCTCCTGCCCTCCCCTACTGAATTTTATGTGTGTATAATCTTTCAAATGTTTGTCAAGTAAAATTAGTTACAAAGCTGAACTCCTATCAGAAGAAACATGGCAGGGTGTCAGTTTTGCACATTGCCAGGGGCTTGAGTCACTTAACTATAGAAAAATGGTCTTTAAAAATTCACAGGGTGCTCTGCATTCACCCTGCCGCTGTCCTCTCTCACTCTCACAGTGGTGCCACCTCTCTCACTGAGCCACTTCCTTATTTTCTAAGCTAAGAGCTGCTACCCACAGAAAATATGCTGAGTTTCCCCATAGTCATAAATCCTCATAAAACTCAAACAACAAAGGCCCAGAATGGAGAGGCATAGGATGCTTTACTTTCTTGCAGCTACTATATAATTATGTTCAGAGCAATCTATCCAAGGGTTATAGCCAAAAGTCACCAGTGTTGTTTATGAAAGGTTGCAGTGTTTTCTTTTTTGAAATGTTATCTATTTTTATTTCAACTGAATATGGCTGTCAAGTGTTTCACATTATGCATCCTAATCCATGTGCATATGTATGTGGCCTTGTTTAATTTTCAGAGCTAATTTAGCTTTAAATTTATTCAAGTTCTTCTCATGTACTTCCATGCAGCTCTCAAGTGTCGTGTTTGACTCCAGTGGCAAGACCGTGACTTCTGTTTTAGATAAATACACTTATTCTTTTAACTGCGTTTTCCCTTGCTCCTTGGCTCATTTTCGTTTCTTTAATTTTTCTCCCAACTGAGAGAATCCACTAAAACATGTCTTTGGCCCTCTAGCTATGTCCAAGAGGAGAAAATAGGTCCTTTTATTTCTAGCTAAGTCTCCTATCCCATTTTAGCCTCCTATTTGTAAACATTCTTCTAGACCTCAGTGTTTGTCTGTCTGTTCTTCATACTTTAAATTCAACCCCCACCACACCTTCTTTCTATTATTATATTGATTCACAAATCCACTTTATGTGATCCTGACCACTCATTTCCAATCCTATATTTCCAACTCCTCCATAAAACTCCTCCTCTTAATATCTCTGTTTAATATCTCTCCCTTACCATTTCTTTCAATAATTCTACCATTTTCTGTTTCCTGAAAAACATCTTTAGAGTCATATTTGATTCTCCCACGTTCTTATCCTGTATATCCAGGCTTTACTAGTTTAGTCATTTATCAATATGTCCCTAGGCACCACGGAGGCACCGTGGACACAACAATAAATAGGATCACGTTTCTACCACTGTGGGATGCACAGTCTGCTGAGAGAAAGGGGCATTGGGACAAATTATTAACAGCAAAATGGTGAACCATACAGATGAATGCACAAAATGATACAACGGGAAGGGAGAAACACCAAACCCTGCCAGTGGTGGTCAGGAAAGCCTGCTCTGAGAGGTGACCTACCACAGGGAGGATAGAAAGAAACAGGTCAAAGAAGGGGCTACCGAGTGCTCAAGCCTGGAGGAATCTGCATGCTGGTTGGCGGGCATGAGAGAGTGTAACAGTGACGGAAACTGCCTGTATGAGGGTGTGTTGGGGGACAGAGGGCAGATGAGTCTGGGAAAGTAAGCAGGGAGCAGATCATAAATGTCCTAATATGCCAATATAGTGACTTGGGATTTCAACATATAGAAAATGGGAAGATTGAAGGATTTCAGGCAGCATAGCGATGGTATCAAGTTTACATTTTAGATTATTCTAGCAGCAAGCACCCTGGAAGAAGAACTGGAGAAGGGCAATCAAGAGGCAGGGTGCGGGTTACGGGATGTGATGGCTGATGACTATAATCCTAGCACTTTGGGAGGGCAAGGTAGGAGGATCCTTTGAGCCCAGGAGTTTGAGAGCAGCCTGAGCAACATAGTGAGACCTCGTCTTTATACAAAAATGAACAAAATTAGACAGGCATGGTGGCACACAGCACACACCTGTAGTCCCAGCTATTCAGGAGGCTGACGTTGGAGAATTGCTTGAGCTCAGGAAGTTGAGGCTGAGATCAAACCACTGCACCCCAGTCTGAGTGACAAAGCAAGACTGTCTCAAAAAAAAAAGGCAAGGGGATTGGAAGGAGGCTTCTTCATATGTGGCAAGGCAGGAAATCAGCCTTCTTGCCTACAGTGCAGAGAGGACACAATGGGACTGGAACTGTAGTCATAACACTAGAAGGGAGATATTAGGTGTGTGAGAAATTTCAGAGGAAAGAATTCCATGTATAGTGACACAAGGACAGTAGGGAATTTTGAAATAGGCATTTAAGACATAAAAGGAGGAAACTGATTATGGTTCTGCAAATGGATAGACAGGAATCCCTGAGAACCCATTTGGAATGGAAACTCCAAGGATGAAGAGGCCACTGTCTGTAGAATGTGATATTCTCTGGCATTGATCAATAGCTTCAAGAGAAAACTGAGAAGGCAGGTGTTGATGATGGTCTTGGGCTTTGTTTTTCTGGCCTCATTGACTACTTCTGCAGGTTGCAAGGTCTTCTTGTATTTCACATTGGCCTGGTGAATGCCTACTCATTTTTCAAGCCTGAGAGTGACTTGTATCCCACTGGGGGCTTGCTCTTCAACCTTATGCACAATAAGTACCATTTTCTTATCTCTTCTGTACACTGCACAGCTTAACCTTGTGTTTTAATGTAGATCTTTCATATTCTACTGAATGTTCCAGAAGAGAGTATTATTGGTTCTTTAGACAGTATTTGGCATAAAATTGGTGCTTAATAAATGTTTATTGAATTGAAGAGATAATGGATGAAGAAAGGAAAGTGATGAAAGGGTCATATTTTAAAGGGTATTGAAAGCCCTCAGAGAAGCTGGGAGATATATATATATATATTTTTTTTTTTTAAGAAGATGAATGTGTGAAAACTGTTTAAGGAAAATTAGTCACATAGGAGCACTCAGATGGATTTGTTCTCATCTTTGTACCTCTTTTCATTTTGTTTCCCTTCCCTGGGCTGTCATTTCTCTGCCTGTCTATGCCTTCTGTCCAAGGTAGCTATCTTATTGTGGAGGGAATTTAAAGGTTCATGGGAAAGCCAACAGGTTATTGTACAATGAAGTCAATTATCTGAGTGTACCATATTTCCAAATCAGCCTGTCCTATTTGGAGGGGGAATCTTCCTAAAACTTCTTCTGTACTAACACAATCACCATTGTGCTGGCTAGTTGCACTATTGTTATTTTGGGAATTCAAAAAGGATTTAATAAAAGACAAGGAGATTTTAATTAAAATCAGAGAAGAATATGTCACATGTAAAGGATAATTTTCCAGGAAGCAAAATAAAGTGTCGGACCTGACCGAGCCCCTAAGTCTGTACGAATGTTTTCTTTCATACTTTCTTTTACTACATTTGTAAAATTACATATTTTATATATATACACATATATATTTTTATATATACATGCACACACTAACACAAAAGTGTGCTGATAAGTATTTAACAACCATCTCTCCACAAAAAAAGAGGGGACCCTGGCTTGTCATATTTGCTGATTTTGTAAAGTAATTCAACCATGACCAATTTGAAGCCACCAGTTTGATGGCACTGAATGCGGAGTTGGGGAGTGAGACTAATCACCTGCTCTTGCAAAGCCTGTACTCCTTGGCAGCTACACACCACTGAGTGTGCACACTTTTGGGAACCTACTGTATGCCAAACACAGGGCTGAGGGTACCAGAATACAGGGCCCTACTCTTTGGGATGTTAGTGAGAGTGGGAAGACATACTACCAATTATGAGGACAAAGAATTACTAAAGCACATGTGTATGCAAAGTATTATGGAAACATAGGAAGAACACCTACCTTACATGTAGTTAGGAATGTAGCTATATAAATCTACCTGAGAAATTCAGTTAAGGTTTGATGGGGCAGCTGGGTATCATTTGATTTATGACTTGAAAGATAATTGGGGGTTTGCCAGATGAAGGGTATTCCAGCTGAGAGAATGCAGCAAGTTCAGAGAACTACAAATAATTCAGAATTGCTGGAGCATAATGTGTAAGTTGCGAGAGCCACGTGAGAGGAAGCCGAAAATGTAGGAAAGGGACAAGTTCTTATTTATGATTCTAAGGAGTTAAAACTCCAGCGCTCAGGGGACTGTAAAAATTATGCTGATAGTATTTCTGTGTTAGAGAGATCCCTTAGTGAGTAATGTGCAGAATGATTTGGAGGAGAGTGCCATGGGAGCAAGAGAAGCTGGTAAGGTATGCAGTGAAATAGGGCAGTGAGAGGCGGTGAACCAGGGCAGCAGCGGTGCGAGTGGAGAAGTAGGTCAGCAGGAGAATAATGAGCTGGAATCACTAGGACGTGGTTATTGCTTAGCTATGGGGAGCAGGGGGATAACAGGAGACGAAAGCCCCTAGAAGGACCCCCAGGTTTCTGGTTTGGGAATCTAATGCAGGAAAGAAATAAAGAGGTAGAGGTTTATAAGGCAAAATAATGTGTTTTGTTTCAGACCTATTGGATTTGATGTAATTATGTGATGCCCAAAAAGCAATTGTATTTATGGGTCAGGAGATGTCTTTTCTGAAGCTATACACCGAAGACTCAGGTGAAAGTTGTAAGCATGGCCATAGAAGAAAACATGTAGAATGACAAGGGACAGGATGGGGAGGAGAGGTGGGAATTAGGTGTAGCAGGACTACAATCTGGCTCAGACTCCTTCTGTAGACACTGGTTTTCCAAAGCTTGCTTCAACAATACCAGATTATTCCCACTCTGAACATGCCCAGTCTTCTCCTATCTACTTCCCCCTTTCTGTTGAACTTTCCTTCTTTTCTCTCTGACTATTGCTGCTTGCAGGCATTCATCCCACCTTTATAGGTCCAGTTCAAATACTATGTACTCCAAAAACCTTCCTCCATTTTCCTTCTTTCATGGATGCCATGTTCTCTCTCATAGAATATAGTGGTACACTCAGAATTATTTGTGTACGTGGCCCATAGTAAGCTCCTTGAAGATAAAGAGTTTGTCTTTATAGATCCCTATAGCCTCTATACCTAGGATAGTGCTAGGGGCTTTTTGGATGTGAATGAATGTTTAATTAAATTAGGGAACATATCGAATAAGAATGATCTGTTGCAAAATTTTGCTCAACACTGACCCAGCTCAAGTATTATAACTTTTGCTTTTTCCCCCAACTCATTAAAAAAAAAATTCCTAAAGGAAACTAAGAACATACTTATCAACCAGACTTCATGTGTCTGGAACTTGTGTGCATGTTGTATCTGTGTGCATGTTGAAGAATTCATGAGAGGCTATGTAAAGAAGTATCAAGTAGTTTGTCATCTTCAATTTTAGCTGATTTTATGATATTTCTTGTGCGAACAGATTGAATTCTATAGGAGCATTGGTCTTTCTTTTTTGTAGGCATATAGAATAATTTATTTTTCTCTGCTAGTGAACTTATGGCTCAATTATTCATAAATACACATTATTTATTCCTAATTTTATATTTGCAGTTTTTATGCAAATATAAAATTAGGAATAACCAATGTGTATTTATCTAAGTCAAAGCACACAAAACACACAACTTTAGGAGATAATTTATAGGATATGTACAAAATCTTTTCTTATATAGGATGTGAATCAGAAAATAGATAACTATTCTTTAATAAAAATAAAATGGCACATGTAGCTGTGAGCTGTCACAAAAATTATACATGTTTCTCCTGAACTTAGAGATATTTACACTATTAAGTATATAGTTGAACCCAGACATTGGAATAAATAAAACAATTAAAAATGAAGGATGAGCTGGGCACAACGGTGTGCACCTGTAGTCCCAGCTACTTGGGAGACTGAAGCAGGATGATTTCTTGAACTCAGGAGGTAGAGGTTTCAGTGAGCTATGATTGCACCACTACACTCCAGCCTGCATGACAGAGCAAGGCCCCCGTCTCTAAAAAAAAAACTGAAAAATTAAAAAATTTAAAAAAAAATAAAATGAAAGATGAGTCTGTAGCCTCAGTGCTCTTGGGAAACCTCTAATTTAGGCCTAATGCTTAAGAGTTTAATATCATTAATTTGCCTTGTGAGCTTAATCATTGATTAAGCTACCTGGGGAGAAGAATGAATCTGTTGAGTAAAGGTTCTCTTAGACGTAGGTGGAACTGGCAGTTGCTTACGTTTATAATTTATGAGATTTTATGGTCCCAAATGTCAGCCCTAGTGCCTGACATTCCAACAATGCACCTCCTTTCCTATGTGTCTTGCAGGTTTTACATAGCCTCTCATGAATTCTTCAAAATGCAAACTTGGGGTATCCAAGCACCAGACAGGTGAAGGCTGGTCAGTAACTATCTTCTTAGTCTCCTTTACTTTTTTTTTTTTTTTTAAGGAGTTGGAGGGAAAGCAAAAGTTCTAAAGCTAGAGTCGGGTCCACATTAAGTAGAATTTTGCAGTAGGTCATTATTGTTCAATATCTTCCCCCAATTTAATGAAACATTCATTCACACCCCAAAACATGTATTCTTTAAAAAGTAAATAGGCCGGGCATGGTGGCTCATGCCTGTAATCCCAGCACTTTGGGAGGCCAAGGCTGGCGGATCATGAGGTCAGGAGATCAAGACCATCCTGGCCAACGTGGTGAAACCCTGTCTCCACTAAAAATACAAAAATTAGCTGGCCATGGTGGTGCATGCTTGTAATCTCAGCTACTCGGGAGGCTGAGGCAGGAGATTCACTTGAACCTAGGAGTCGGAGGTTGCAGTGAGCCGAGAT
>NW_012118877.1:512421-529036 GCF_000951035.1 Colobus angolensis palliatus
TTTTTTTTTCATATAAAATGTTAATTAAGTTAAATGACCCTTGAAGAATTGTTCAAAATAGACAAATGGTTCAGCTTGACCTAACTTAAAGTCAAGATTCTGAGGTTTGGAAGAGTAATTCTCCCTATAAAATAGTATTTTAAAAAAATATACAGCCTAAATAAAATTTATCCATTTTAATGGTACTACGTTTTGTGATGATAGAGTCTAGGCAAAAGATCAGATAAAGATACATTTATCCCTGCTTTGCTGAAATACACTTCATTTCTAACCTCCAATCCCCTACCTTGCTCAAAATAATTAAATGCCTAAATCCACGCAAGATTACTCATTGCCTTATATCCTAATACTAACTCAGGTTTACTCAGAACGTGTAACAGCAGCTGGATCCTAGAATCAATTTCAAGGTCAGCCACTAACAACATGACTATAAGTAAATTTCTTGAACTCCCTGGCCTTCAATTTATTGGCCTATAAGACAAGATGGCTAGACTTCATAGAATATTGTTGAAGTCCCTGACAGTTCCAAAAGCTTCACTTCATATAATTAAAATGTTTCGTAGAAAATGGTGAGTAAACTCTAACTCCTGAAGTTATGTTTGCTTTTAAAATGGGAACAGATGGCTGGGCCAGGTGGCTCATGCCTGTAATCCCAGCACTTTGGGACGCCAAGGTGGGCAGATTACCTGAGGTCAGGAGTTCAAGACCAGCCTGGCCAACATGGTGAAACTCCGTCTCTACTAAAAAAGAAAAAAAAATACTTAACCAGGCATGGTGGTGGGCACCTGTAATCCCAGCTACTCGGGAGGCTGAGAGGCAGGAAAATCGCTTGAACCTGAGGGGGCGGAGGTTGTAGTGAGCTGAGATTGTGCCACTGCACTCCATCCTGGGTGACAGAGCAAAAATCAACAAATATATAAAATAGGAACACATAAATCTTGAGAGATATTCATGAAATTATGTCTAAAATATTTTATAAAGATACCTTAGTAGTACCCACAGAGTATTGGTCCACAAGCAGAGCAGCCAGTCCCACTTTGTTTCCTGTCCTGAAATGCATGGGACTCAAGGTCTTTTGCCTTATGTTTCACATTACCAGCCATTGCTGCATGGAGGATGTCATGCCTTAGAATTGCTGTAATGCCTTAGAAAGAATCCCAGGGTAAATAACCTTTAGTTGTTCTGTAATAAAGAAGTATGTTGCATCCCTTTTTAAATTGGCTAAAGTATTTCTTTGGAATGAGCTTGCCAATGAAAAGTGAATGGATTGCTAAGGAATAAAGAAGTAGACAGAGGATTTGATTATCTCTGTAACTATTGTAGCAAGTTGGAAAAGCAAAAGCTAAGGAGTTTGTATCGCTTCTCAGGCACTTAATAACTTGAGGCAAAGAGCAAGTTGTACAGATATTTCTCAACCTTAGTTTTATCTTTTTATGTTAACAGTAATACCCAATTTGGGATGAGCATTGAACAGTGAGTTAGGGCTCTACAAAACTTATATGCTATAACCTTTAAAAAATTAAATAAAATGAAGCAACAACAGCTGAGCTGAAGTATAAGGTAAAAATTATGAGCAGTGCAAAAACGAAACAGAAATATAAAAGAGTGAGGGATACAGTTATTAGCTGGGCTCTGGCAGTAAGCAGTAACAACCACAAGTTCAGTCATTGATGGGTAAGAAGAATTAAAACTACTGTGTGAGAGATGGACATCAGAGACATGCTTCCTGCCTTTGCACTCTGGGAATATCAGAAATGAATCTAAATTACATTCTGTTTCTGTGACTAGGTCTGCCATAACCCCAACATCTCCTCAGATTCAGTAACCCTGGCCTAGGTGGAGATTGGTAAAAAACTGGTTACAATATTATGTTCACAGGGAGAAAAAACAAAAGCATATTGGCCTGCAAATGAAAATTCAAACCATGTTAGGAAAACTAATTCTGAAAAGACAGCCAACAAAACCCATAACTCCAGCAGTATTTGCAGATGGTCAAAAGACAAAATCTAAGAAGGAACAGAAACTATGAAATAAAGATATAGAAATAAAATAAGATCAAGTGAATATGTAAAATAATTTATGAGAAAACTTTGAAATAAAGTAAAATTACTGATGTTAAAAGATAACAATAGACAAAATAAACATTTGACAGAGTAGAGATGAACAGCAAATTAACAAATAGGAAGAGGATATGGAGGGATTCAGTAAGAATGCACTGGAAGAGCAAAAAGATTAAAATAAGTTGAAAAAGTACTTAAGAGACATGGAGTACAGAAAAAATGATTTAACACTCGTCTAACACAGAGGTTTGCCAAACTACTTGCTGAGAACAATATCCAGCTTGCCACCTGTTTTTATAAATAAGTTTTTATTTAAACACAACTACGCCCATTCAATGTATATATTGGCTTATCATTGTTTTTATAGTACAATGACAGAGTTGAGTAGTTGTAACAGAGCCCATATGACCTTCAAAGTCTAAAGTATTCACTGTCTGGTTCTTTGAGAAAATGTTCACTGACGTCTGATCTAATAGGTATTAATAAATAAGACTAGAGTGAATGGTATTAAAGCAATATTTGAACCAAAAGATGATGATTGCAAAATTTCTACAATGTAAGGAACACACAAGTCTTCAGATTAAAAACACACTCCAGCTGGGCGCGGTGGCTCACGCCTGTAATCCCGGCACTTTGGGAGGCCAAAGTGGGCAGATCACGAGGTCTGGAGATTGAGAACATCCTGACTGGCACAGTGAAACCCCGTCTCTACTAAAAATACAAAAACTTAGCTGGGCGAAGTGATGGGTGCCTGTAATCCCAGCTACTTGGGAGGCTGAGGCAGGAGATTCACTTGAACCTAGGAGTCGGAGGTTGCAGTGAGCCGAGATTGCGCCACTGCACTCCAGCCTGGTGACAGGGCGAGACTCTGTCTCAAAAAAAAAAAAAGAAAATGTAAATAGCACTAGAGGTAGGAGTTGGAGCGAGGCAGGGGAGAAGAGGGAAGATACATGGAAGCCAGTTCTTTATCTGAGTGTCTTCATTTTCCATGAGCATTTTATGACTGAGGTGTGCTTAAGAGAGGGTCGGGAGGGTGCCCAGTGAGGTGGGGATCACTGAGACGCATAGGAGAGAGGGAAGAGTAGGTAGCTGGACAGGTGGGAGGAAAGCAAACCTGAATTTTGTCTGTTATATCTGATATGACTTCAGCAACAGCACTATGAGGTCATTGTTTTCTTATTTTATTGATGAGAGAACTGAGGCTCAGAGAAACGAACTCAATCCTGATCATTTCCTTTTGCTTTGCCTTGTGCTTTCCCTTTGAGAATATTATTCCCAAAACTTTATATGGAATACCTGGAAGCCAAAACTACATATACATTTGACTATAATTGTGTTTAAAAAAAAAAAAGATCCAGTGAAAACATAAGAAAAGCAATATAACAAAATGATATTGATTTTGGTCCTTGAGAGATGGGGTCAGGAGGTAAGAGATGGCTTTTTCCTATTCTAGTTTTCTATATTTTCCATAATACACACGATTGCTTTTATAGCATCAGTGTCATCATCACCAATAACAGCAAAAGGTATGCATTACTTTAAAAAGGAAAGTTGTGCCAGGTGCGGTGGCTCAAGCCTGTAATCCCAGCACTTTGGGAGGCAGAGACTGGCGTATCAACTGAGGTCAAGAGTTCAAGACCAGCCTGGCCAACATGGTGAAACCCTGTCTCTACTAAAAATACAAAACTTAACCGGGCATGATGGCAGGCATCTGTAATCCCAGCTACTCGGGGGGTTGAGGCAGAAGAATCTCTAGAACTCTGAGGGCGGAGGTTGCAGTGAGCTGAGATACCACCACTGCATTCCAGCCTGGACTACAGAGGGAGACTCCATCTCAAAAATAAATAAATAAAAAGGAAAGTTGTTTTTGTTTCTTGGGTTACCAATATTCCTTCTAGATATTGAATAGTTTCCTGGAAACAAAGACTGTTTGATATTTTTAAGGCTTGATGAGTCAAGTGAATTCCATAGTAAGAATTCTGCCATTACTCTTAGAGCTTCTGTTAAGACTAGGTTACATGGTTTCTCTACTAGGTATTCTGTAAGAATTAGGAAAAAAAATATTAAAGTAACTCCATTGAAAATAAAACTGGTAGCCTGTTTTATAAATCTATAAAATATTCTGCATATTTCTGCATCCTGTAGAAAGTATTTATTTGAATTGAATGTATTTATTGATATTACATTTTACTAAGATGTTCAGGTGTTTCTGTGCTTTCAAAATACCAAAAATCCAATCAATTACATAGAAATACACAGTCAATAATAAAGAGATTGTATCTACATAATGTGGAACCCCTGAATTGACTGAAATGAGGGACTCTTGAGGCATTGTGTAGATAGAGCTGAAATGAGGCAAATATGAAAATTTAAACAATGCCTCTTTTATATTAAAACAACCAACTATAAAAGCAATATATTTAGTCAATGAGATAATCCTTTTGGTATACACAATTCCAAGCCATAAGTTTGGGTAATTTATCTTACTTAATTTACCCAACATTTAGATGGTTTCCTAAAACATAATTGAATCTCTGGAAAAAAGAAAACAAAGATTCTGGCCTGGATTTTCTGCATAGAGAATGTTAAGTTAAAAACAAATAAGCAAGGAAAAAACTCACATTTGTCCTTTACATGTAAATGCTCTTTTACTTCCTTTTTAAATGTGACTCTTTTAGGCTATGCACATTTGAATGTAAGAACTTGGTTAGAAAGACCTGAACCTGATGAGTATTTATTAAACTGTAAATTAAACTTGCCTAAAAGAAAAAAATGCAGAGAATATTAAAATTAAAGTCCTTTGGCTATAGAAGGTGGAGGTTTGAACCTTTCAAAGATTTAAGAAAGTAACTATTTTAGAAGAAGAAAAAAGCAGGTCACTAATTTTGTACAAAACTGGCTCCCCTTCACTGTTCTTATTTCCATTGATCAGGGGCACCACATTCTTCTAGACTCAGAATCCTGAGGCCATGCTGAATTGTCCTTTCTTCATCCTTTATGTCGAATATGTTTACATCACACCGTTTCTTTCTTTGAAACATCTTTCTGGTTTACTCTTTACTTTAAATTCTCCTGATAGATGATCTTACTGCCTCATGCCTGTATCGCTACTAACAACTTCCAAAGTGGTCTTTCTGCCACTGATCTCTCTCTCTTTAAATCTGCCTCCCCAAGAGCTGTCAGATTTCTCATCCCTAAATACCATTTCATCATCACTGCTCCCTGCTCATCACTCACATTCTTTGTTGCCTCTGCATTAAGTTCAAATTCCTTTCTTTGCCCGATTGTCTGGATCCTCCACAGCCTTCTCTGTCTCTCTGTCTCTTTCTCTTCTTTCACTCTCATACACTTCCATCAGTCCAGTCTTACTTTTTACCACTCCCCTAAATACATCATTCATTTCAGACAACTAAGTCGCTCCATCCCATAAGTCCCACTCTGTATGCCCCTACTTGGCCCCTCTCCAAACCCATGCCATTCTCATCCCACCCACTATGTCTTGTGCTTTATGCATGGGATACTGTTCTTCTTGACTTCTACTTTTCACATTATCTTCATCCTTCCAGAGCCATCTTAAAAGCCACCTCTTCCTTGAAGACTTCTCTGATTCCTGTAGCCCGGTAATTTTCCTTCTTTTCTCTGAACTCCCATCCCGTCTATAATCAGGGTTGAATTACAAGACACATTGCTTAAATACACTCCTCTTGGCTTATATGTCACTCCATGTTTCTCAGTTAGGGTGTTATTGGTGTTTACAACAAGTGAACTTCATTCCTTATTCTTGGAGGCTGACAGTGGTGTTAATGTGACAACCCCAAATGCTCAGAATGTATTTCCAAATGCTCTAATTATTAAAAAAAACTCCATAAAGAAGTTACCATGTCATATACACATTTGTTCAACAAGTAATCTTCGTTAAAGCAGTGAATGTGTATTTTTAAGGAAAAACCTGTAGTTCCCTCACAGTTGCCAAAATATATTTTTAAAATTAAGAAGGAGCCTAGTTAACACTCAGGCATTAATCACCACTCCACTTTAGGCATCTTTCAGGAGGTATTTCATGGGTCCTCACACGGATCATGGATATTGCTACTTATCTCGTTTTATAGATGACAAAACTAAGGCTCACAGAGTTCTGCTTATCCAAGGTTATAGAGTTTGAACAGAATCCTGGCATTTAAGCCCACGTTTGTTTGGAGCCAAAGCTTTGGCTTTTTCTTCTATCATACAGCCTCTGAAAAGACAGCGTATCGGTAACAGTTTTGAAATAAGAGTGTGAATATGTAACACAATTAGCAAATTAAAACATATTAATGCTGATAGGTACTAATGACTGTAATGGAAAGAAAGGACATTAGGCAAGACAAACAAGTTTTAAAAATGTATAACAGGAATGCAAATTGGAGTCTAATGAATGAATTTACTCCCTGACCTTCCTTGCTGCTGACATTAACCCATGTTTGCTGTCTAATTGAGATGTACATATTCTTTACTTTCTTATTATATTATCAACGTTTGTCTTGGAAGATAGTCAATAGATCTCTAAATTTCCATTAATCAAATTTTGGGTAAAAAATGGCCAAATAAGCCTTAGAGTAGGTAGTACTGCTAGATCCAAGGCAAAAGAAATCTAAGAGCTGGCAATAGTTGCTTAGGTCTTCTCTCCTGTCATCTAGTTATCTTAAGTAATAAGTGTTATATAAACCAAGTATTACAGTGCCATTTAAAATGCAGTATATGTTTCCTTTAAGTTATGGCTCATTATTCATTTCATGCATATCTAAAACTCTTAAATTTTTTAGCAGTTTATTTCGCTGTGTCTGGTTACAATGCATATATCAACTAGAATTTATGAAGTAACAGTGGGAATGATTCATATATATACTTTTTTACAAAGTACACTCAGTTTCAAACTAGGTATACAGAAAGAACTATATTCCTTGCAAGAAATATGAGAAAATTCAACCCATTTAAAAGAATCAGCATGTTGATTTCAAGTTTAGCTTTCTTTTTTAACTATGAGAATAAATATTTATCATCTGTTCATTATATTTACCAAACAAGGAAAAGAAACTTAAAGCTAAGTTTATAAGTAACTTAGAACAAGTGTATAAATATAGATAAATGTGTAAATGATATAAAAGTATTTTATTGCTATATCATTTTATAAATCATATGTACTGCAATAAAGTTTTGGTTCACTAGTGAAACCACTATTCAACTAATTATATGGGCATTCAGGTGATCTAAAAGCATAAAAGAATTTTTAGGAAAAAAACATTTTTTTTAAAAAAAATTGGGTCATTCTTTATGAAAAATTGAGCTTGATGTTGTCTTTTTTGTTAGAACATTTCCTAAGCAAAGTGCATTTTCAGCTTCTGCATGCTGGGATACTGTGCAAGGAGCTGGAGGAGAGGGTGATAGAATCTTCCCCCACTAAGCCTACCAAAAATAAGTCCAGGAAACTTTGTCAGGTATATGTCTCCATTGTGAGTAACTGTAGAATGGCAAAGAAAGTTTCATTTATTTTTTGACTAACCTGTTTTCAAACTGTCCTGTCAAATATTTGTTGTGCAATGGATTTTTAAGATAATTCTTTATCATGCAATACAACTCTTTTCTACAGAAGCCAGAAATTGTCCAAATATTCTGATAACATTTCCAGAGAGGCACAAACATATTAAAGGTGAATTTCCAGAGTTTCTGTTTATATTTCTTTGTATCTTAATAGCACCTGAATTGATACCTGCTGATGTGCTATCAAATTTTCCCTATCTATTTTTAGATCTCCAGTTGCTTTAGAGATGGATTTAATATGTTAGGCAGAAGCTTACACTGTGAAACATTTGCATGATTGTATTTTGGTTTTGCCGTCAGTTAAACAGGGCAAAGTTGTTCCCATCTCCAAGGAACTCTATCCCACATTTTCTCTATTGACTTGGAGTTTCAGTTTTGCTTACCTGCTTCCTTGAAGAGACTGTGCTGTTGAAACATCTATTAGAGGTATTTAAATTCAAATTTGTGTTCTGATGGGTTGAGTCATTTTTCCACGTCTTAGAGTTTTCTTTAGGATCTGAAGGAATGGGATTTAAGAAAAGGATTCTAGCTATGAATCCATAGAGGACGGTAGCCAGGATCATTGGCACAACGTAAAAGACACCAAAGTCCATTAGGTAAATAGGTGAGTAGTAATTCCTGGAGATCTTGTAGCCACAGGATATCACAATAGCATCTTTGTAGGTGCTAATATTGAGATCCAGCAAGAAGAACCAGAGCATACAGTAAATAGATGTGAAAGCCCAGACAAAGATGATAATCTTTTTGGCTCTGGAAAACGTGCAGAGAAACTGGGCTTTGATGGGGTGACAGATTGCTATATACCTCTCAATGGTAAAGGCTGTTATTGAACAAGAGGATGCATTAATTCCCAAATACTGGAGGTAAGTGATGCAGAGGCATCCAACATAGCCATAGACCCAGGAACCATAGATACTGTCTGTTATGTTGGGGAGGCCTGCGGCCACCAAAACCATGAGATCAGCTACTGCCAGGCTCACCAGGTAGCAGTTTGTGGGGGTCCTCATGTGCTTGGTTCTCATGACAACCAGGACTACCATGATGTTGCCTACAATGCCCAGGCCACAAATAATGAGCACGAGTAAGATGGTGACCACCTGGTATTCTAAGGCCACCACTGCTCGTGGCTGAAGCTGTGTTTGGTTCAGTTCACTGACTGTCTCGTTTTCCATCTTTAGTGGCTTAAAGTTTCTCGGAAACACTGACTTCTCAAAACATCTTCTTTCCAGCGCCCACCTTTATTGCAGCAGTTCCATTCCCCTGTGAAGGGTCACAGTACATATTCATTAATAGTGTTACAATTTCTGATCAAGTCCCAATCACAAATAACCCTCACTTCCACTCCTTTCACTTCCCGTTTTTCTATGGGAATAGGGCTCATGTGTACTTCTTAAAACTTCCTTTATTGCGTCTCTAGTGTAGAATGGAGTAACTGTTTTGACCAGCTCACATTAAGAGGGATCAGTTCCCTCTTAATGGAGAAAAATGCTTAAGGAAAGAGAAACAGTAAAAACTCCTTGTTTTGAAACAATACCCAATCAAAAAAAAATTAAATAATATCTGCTAACTGAAAAATAAATACTAATACACCTCTTAGATGCCTGGCAAAAGTATGATGAAGAAGAAAAAGATACCAGAGGAAAAAGCCAAGAAGCTCGATAATCAAGCTTGTTACAAATTTAGCTGTTGCCTCTTTTGCTCTCAGAGGGTGAGATGTCTTTGGTGTAAAATAGAAAGCCATTGAGATGACATTTTCCCATGCCCCCTGCCCCATAGATACAAGAGAGGACAATTTCTTCTCTTACCTTATCCTCTGTAGCACTGCCTGCTTTTCTGGGTAGATGAAGTGGTAATAGTTCCAAGTTTCTAATCTTGCAGAAAATCTCATCTACTCTATTTGAGATGGAGACCACTTAGCAGTGCTCAGTCTTTAAAACTGCAGTTTCTGCAAACCCTCACAGCCCTTTCCAACTAATGACAAACCATACAGCTGCAGCAGAAGCAGGAGCAGCAGCAGGAGCAGCAGCAGTGAGGCTGTCAAATCATAGATCGTCCCCTAATGAGAACATACACGCTCGCTCGCTCGCTCTCTCACACACAGACACACAAACACACAGACACTCACAAATGCCAGTCAGTCCTCACTGACTCAGAGTCTTCTGCTCTTGGAGGATTTACTATTAAATGTGCTGATGAGACCGTCTTTAATTTGGAAAGCTGAAATCATAAGCCAGGGGTCTAGAAGCAGCTGGCCTTGTCTTTGTTGATCATCTAAGTTCTGCAGAAACTCCAGTACTTAAGCTGCTCTGAAATACATTTACACCCCTTGTTTGATAGGACTTTGGGGTTAGCAAATCCTTCTCAGTCTAGACACGGCCCTTGAAGCTTGAAATATCTGTCTGAGCTGAAATCAACCTCTTTCTCTACTATGAAAACCCTTGTACTGTTTCTCAAGTGAATCCGTACCATTGGCTTCCTCCTCTCGTATTTTGTGAATGGAAAATGAGTTAAAATTGATTTCAAACCATTTCAGCTGCAATCTGCTGATGCTTATAACAATTATTTTTAAAAGGCCTCTTTGAGCTAGGAACGTCAATTTAAACTGCGTAAGGTCTGTTAAGTTTTTCAACTCCTATTTCTGGACCACTTTACAGAATCTATCGGCCCTGGGTGCTTTTCCCCTTTGCCTGTCCTCTGGATTTCCAATCACATGAACCACCTAGCAATGTTTTGTCTCAGTTTATTTCTAGGTGGAAAAATCATCTAGTAAAAATCTATACCAGTGACTTTGTTACCAAACCTCTGAAATGAAAATTTATAGACACATCTTTTGAAGAAAAGTACGCTTCAGCTTTATTATTCCTCTAAAGTAGCCAGTGGGCAAATCTATACTTTTTTATTTTTTTTTAAAGACAGGATCTCACTCTGTCACCCAGACTGGAGCACAGTGGCATGATCACAGCTCACTGCAACCTTGACCTACTGGGCTCAAGTGATCCTCCCACCTCAGCCTCCCGTGTAGCAGAGACTACAGGCACACACCACCATGCTCAGCTAATTTTGTATTCTTTTGTAGAGATGGCGTTTTGTTATTTTGCCCAGGCTGGTCTTGAACTTCTGGGCTTAAATGACCCACCCACCTCAGCCTTCCAAAGTGCTGGGATTACAGGTGTGAGGCACTATGCCTGGTCTTAAATCTGTATTTTTTTAATGGAAGCTCGGAAAACATGTGTCTTTTCTCAAGATAACAACTGAATACATCAAATGCTAATGCTTCTCCACTTTTATTTTATTAACTGACAATGAAAAAATGCCCTTAGCTAAATTTCCTGTAAGGTATCTGGTGGATTAAGAATAGACCTGTAGGCCGGGCACGGTGACTCACGCCTGTGATCCCACCAGTATTTTGGGAGGCTGAGGTGGGTGGATCACCAGAGGTCAGGAGTTTGAGACCAACCTTGCCAACATGGCGAAACCCTGTGTCTACTAAAAGTACAAAAATTAGCTGGGCTTGGTGGCATGTGCCTGTAATCCTAACTACTCGGGAGGCTGAGGCAGGAGAATCGCTTGAACTTGGGAGGCGGAGGTTGCAGTGAGCCAAGATCATACCATTATACTCCAGCGTGGGTGACAAGAGCAAAACTCCATCTCAAAAAATAATAAAATAAAATAATAAAACCCTCTAGAAGGGGTCAATGGAAGAGTCTATTTTGAGTAGATGGGACCAAAGGGATATCAAAAACATGCCCACATCTGGGTAATAATGAGATGAAGGTAAAGGTGAAGTTCTGGATGATACTGAATGACTTTGACCCATTGAACCACTGAGGAATCCTTGAATATCCATTTCTCCTTCCCAATTATTTGTAGTTACAAATTAATGATGTGTGACCCCACATTCAGCCTTCAGACATGTATTGTTTGGTCTGTACATGGTAGGCCCAAGGGATTTAACATAGTTTATTATTTTTTACCTTTCAAAATAGAGAAACTGAATGTTAAATTGGGATTGTTATCATAAACATTTGAAAGGTCTGGCAATGAGGGGACTTGCATATCTTCACAGAAATAATCATTTACGGCTGAGTGGGTGTTGTGGTCAGGAGTTTGTAGGGGTCCCTGGTGCAGGACGTGCATCCTGTTCTTCACTCTACACTACCTCCAGCATCTCTCAGTCATGCATACCTGCCCTCTGCCGCCATTTGAGTTCTGATCTCTGCCTCAAACCCAAGTTCCTGAGAGAGACAGGTGAGGGCACCATCCAAATGCACATTCTTTTATCCCAAGCAGGATTTTTGTCTGAGTTCTAGTTTTCTCCCCCACCTGGTTTAGCACGCTGGACAATGGATATCCCCTATGCCTTTCTCCCTGGCCTAGACGACAGAGATTACTCTGAAAAGCTTGTCTCTTGTCTAGCCTCCCGCTTTTCAGAATGAAAAATGTTTTCTAAAATGAAGGTGTTTCCTCCTTACTGCACCCTACCCCCACCACTTCCAAACCAAAATTACTCTCGAAAAGTCTTACTTCGTAAAGCCCATCTTCCCATCTTGTTCCCCCAAGGAGTTTAGTTACCCTTCAGGCCTCATAAAAACAGCTTACTTCAAGTCTTATAGCTAAGTTGTCAAGATGAGAGGAGAGAACCCATATAATGCTACCTGCTGTCTCAATTCCACCTCCACTCCAATTCTTTTCTTATTGCCATTCTTCAACATGTACAGGCAAGGCCATTATTCAGAGTCTCTTTTCTGTGTTCTCTTTTTTTTTTTTTTTTTTTTTAACACATAATTATTAAGCTCCTACTATGTGTCAGGCAGCTAGTACATAAAATTTTGTTTTTACCTCCAAGTAGGTTGTGGTCTATTGGGAGCAGCAGGTTTGTAAACAGTTACAGTGAGATATGCACTAAAAATGTGCACTCATAGGGTTTGGACTATGAAGGGAAGGCATTTGTGGGTGGTCAGGGCAGTCAACAGAGGCACAGAGAGGGCTTCTGAGGCAACATAACACCTGAGAACAGTCTTGAAGAAAAGCACAGCTTTCCTTTGAAAGGTGGGGAAAGTGAAGACATTCTGACTAGAAGTGATAGATTACAAGAGTCAGCTATATAAAATGGCCAGGGATTTGGGGAGACAGGAGAGTGATTTTCTGACCCAGCTTTGGCCATGAGGCATTTTAGCTTGTGATGAGACAACCATCTGATGACCACCAGGCAGGTTTTCTAATAAGGCAGTCTCCCTTGTGCACTGACTCAGACTGTCCTTGATCCTGCTTCCTTCTACCCCTAAACTTGTTCTTTCAACTCTGGAAAGGCTACATTTCTGAGTTTACCACCCCAGATTTGCCTATTCAGTATGGTACTATCAGTCAAATTTCATCTTCTCAATAAACTTTCAATCAACTTCATGCTCTTTGCAAAATTATATTTTCAAAGCGTGATTTCATAAGGTTGGTTTTCTATTTATAAACTCAGATAATATCTAATAAATGCTCCCTATGGTATGTAGAAGGCCAGAATTGAGGTTTGGAAACCTCTACCTAGATTTCAGAGGATGTGTGGAAAAGCCTGAATATCCAGGCAGAAGTCTGCTACAGGGACACAGCCTTCATGGAGAGCCTCTACTAAAGCAGTGCAGAGGGGAAATGTGGAGTTGGAGCCCCCACACAGAGTCCCCACTGTGGCACTGCCTAGTGGAGCTGTGAGAAGAGGGCCACCATCCTCCAGACCCCGGAATGATAGATCCACTGATAGCTTGCACTGTGCACCTGGAAAAGCCACATGCACTCAATGCTAGTCCATGAAGGCAGCTGTGGGGGCTGTACCCTGCAGAGCCACAGAGGTGGATCTACCCAAGGTCTTGGGAATACACCTCTTGCATCAGCGTTCCCTGGCTGTGAGACATGGAGTCAGAGGAGATTATTTTGGAGCTTTAAGATTTAATGGCTGTCCTTCTAGATTTTCCACTTGTATGAGGCCTGTACCCTTTCTGTTTTGGCCAATTTCTCCCATTTGGAACAAGAGCATTTACCCAATGCCTGTATCCCCATTGTATCTTGGAAGTAGCTAACTTGTTTTTGATTATACAGGCTCATAGGCAGAAGGGGCTTGCCTTATCTCTGATGAGAGTTTGGACTTGGACTTTTGATTTAATGTTGGAATGAGTTATGACTCTGGGGGACTGTTGGGAAGGAAGAGTTGTATATTAAAATGTGAGAAGGACATGAGATTTGGGAGGGGCCAGGCACAGAATAATATGGTTTGGCTCTGTGTCTCCACCCAAATCTCATGTCGAATTCTAATCCTCATACGTCAGGGGAGGGACCTGGTGAGAGATGATTGGATCATGGGGATGGATTTACCCCATGCTGTTTTCATGACAGTGAGTTCTCATGAGACCTAATGGTTTGAATGTGTGGCACTTCCCCTCTCACTCTGTCTCTCCTGCCACCTTGTGAAGAAGGTGCCTATTTCCCCTTCACCTTCCTCCATGGTTATCAGTTTCCTGAGGCCTCCCCAGCCATGTGGAACTGTGAGTCAATTAAACTTCTTTTCTTTATAAATTACCCAGTTTCAGGTAGTTCTTTTTTTATAATGTCTTTGTCTGTTTTTTTAACAAGTCAACACTGACCTGATAAAGTTGATAAGTCTTCCCATTTCCTATATATTTTGAAATATTTTTCATAGGATTAGTATCATTTCCTGTTTAAGTATGTGGTAGAGTTCATCAGTGAAGACATATGAACATGGAGTTCTCTTTGTTGAAAGGTTTTTAATTAGAAATGTGATTTTTATTTGGAGCTATTCATGTTATCTATGTCTTCGTAAGTAGTTTTGATTACTTTGTCTTTCAATGAATTTATCCTGTTTAGCTAATGTTATCTATTTTATTTGCATTAAGTTTTCAGAATATTTCCCTCTTTATAATATCTGCTCAATGTATAGTGATGTTCACTCTTATTTTTTCTATTGGAAATTCATGCAATCTCCTTAGTTTCATAATAACTCTAGCTATAGGTTTATTTATTTTATTGACATTTACAAATGATCAACCTTTAGTTTAATTGTTTATGATTTTCTCTATTATTATTTCTCTTCTTCTTACTTTGGCTTCAATTTGCTCCTTTTAAAAAATAATTATGACATATTTAGTTCACAAAACACACAAATATAAAATGAGGAAGACATGGTTTATTATGCATGCATGTAGAAAAGGTATGAGAAATAATTATTTTAAGGGGACTATTTTTCTTTTTAATTTTTCAGCTCAGGGGTACAAGTGGAGGTTTGTTGCACAGGTAAACTTGTATCACAGGGGTTTGTTGCACAGATTATTTCATCACCCAGATATTAAGCCTATTACCCAATAGTTATCTTTCCTGATCCTCTCCCTCCCCTGACCACCTTCCCATTTGCTTCTTATGGTAAAAGCTTAGATCACTGATTTATAACTCATTTTACAATGTAAGCATTTAGGACTATACATTTCCCTCCCAATATTACTTTAAGTTCTATTAATTTTGATATGTTGTATTTTTATTTTTGTTCAATTAAATATACTTCCCAGTTTTCCTTTTATGTCATCTTTTAGTCTTTAGAAGTGTGCCATTTAACTTTCACATATTTGCAGATTTTTCCATACAGGGTTTTGTTATTGATTTCAACTTTAATTCTATTGTGGACAAAAGATATACTCTGCATGATGTCAATCCTTTTCCACTTATGGAGATTTATTTTATAGACTATCATATAGTCTATCTTGATGAATTCTCCATGTGTTCTGCTTTGGTTGAGTAGAGCATTCTGTAATGTCGATTAGTTCAAGATGGATTGTAGGGCTAAGTATTCTATATCGTTATTGATTTTTCTGTTCACTTGTTTTATCAATTACAGAGATATTGTGCAAAAGTATGCAAAGATAACTGTGGAGTTTCCTATTTCTTATTTTCACTTCTGTCACTTCTTGAACCACGTCCTGTGAAACTTTGTTATTAGATGTCTCCTTGATTAATTGTCCCTTTTACTATTATGAAATGTTTCTCCTTATCCCTAATATAACTTATCTTGAAGTTTATTTACCTGGTATTGGTGTAGTCACTCTAGCTTACTTATAATTAGTTTCTTCATTTGGATTCCTTTCTATCCTTTTACCTTTCTGTATATTTACTCTAAATGGGTTCTTGTAATAACATATAGTTGAATATTACTTTTTTACTCAATCTTATAACGTGACTTTCAATCAAAGTGTTTAAATCATTTTCACTTAATGTAGTTATCACTGGGGTTAGGTTTAAATCTATTATGTGGCTACTTATTTTATATTTATTTCCTCATATGCTGTATCCTTTCCTGCACAAAACATTCCTTTCTTAAATATATCTTTCTTCAATAGACAAAATAATATTGAAATCAACTTAACTTCACATTTTTAATGCTTTAGAAATATTTTATGTGAAGTGTTTGTACCTGTTTACCTTTTGAAGCTAGTGTTTTTCTTATTTATTTGTTTGAACTCATTATGTAAAAGATATATCCATTAAATTATTCATTCAATGTATCTGTGGTTTTACATCATTGTCTTCTTAAATACAGAGCTTTTTAATATTACATAGTGTAAAATTTTAATCTTTTCTTCTATCACTACAGACCTCAAATCTTATTTCCTAATATTTCAGCAATTTCATTTTAAAATTTAATTCTTTAATTCATCTAGCATCTATTTTGATTTAAGATACAGATCTCAATTTATATTTTACTAATATACTTGTATTTAAAAAGATAACATTTGTAAAGGTACAATACAGTGTCAACAGAAAGCCTGTTATTTTTTAAGATGTTAGCATACTTTGTCAACTTTTTTCTTTTTGTTCTATTTTTATTAATATTATCTCATAATGATGATCATGATCAAGAACAGCTGTTGATTATTAAGCACTTATTAAGTCTTAAGCACTGTATAAGCATTATACTTTTTTTTTTTTTT
>NW_012118877.1:529086-530238 GCF_000951035.1 Colobus angolensis palliatus
AAAACATTGTTTGAAATAATGAACATTTACCATGCACCTACCTGTTCTTTTTTTGTTGTTTGGGATGGAGTCTCGCTCTGTCGCCCAGGCTGGAGTGCAGTGACATGATCTCGGCTCACTGCAACCTCCACCTCCCAGGTTCAAGCGATTCTCCTGCCTCAGCCTCCCGAGTAGCTGGGATTACAGGCATGTGCTACCATGCCTGGCTAATTTTTTGTATTTTTAGCAGAGATGGGGTTTCACCGTGTTAGTCAGGATGATCTCGAGCTCATGACCTTGTGATCTGTTTGTCTCAGTCTCTCAAAGTGCTGGGATTACAGGCATGAGACACCGCGCCCGGCCAGCACTATACTTTTAAGCCTGACACCACAAAGGAATATTATTGTCCATATTTCAGATAAGGAAATTGAGACATTAAGGTTAAACAATTTCTTCAATACTATATAGCTGATGAGAAGCAGAGCAGGAATTAAAAGCCACCAAAATCTGTACACTTAATTTGTTCTACTGTGTCCCAACTAGTCACTCTGCAGTTCTATACATTAGATTGTTTTTTTCACCCAAAAGGCTATCCAGGCCATTTGAAATTATAGTTCAGGAAACTCAAATTTGTTTTCATACAAATCTACATAAGGACCACATATAAAGAATTCAAAGCAGAAAGTAACTCTTTGTGTTTAGGGCAAACTTTCCTTAATGTATTGTGTGTGTTCTCCAGCATGTAACAGAGCACATTGCCACACAAAGAAAGTGGTTTGTGTATAGTACAAAATGTTGTATAAATGAGTGAATTGGTTTTCTGAAGTGATTGACTTAAAATACAATCCATAGAGTAGTTGTGTGTACATGACATATACATCTCAGGAACTTAGTACAGTACTTGGCACATAATAAAAGCTTAATACATTTATGATTGTATAAACACATTTGGATCATGAAAAATAATATGATTAAACTTGCTGGGTTTTTTGGTGGTTTCAGTACGATATATCTTTATGAAGACCCTAGTGCCATATTATTGATTGTATACACTTATTCTTCTAAAACTGAGTTAATCAAATGTATAACATTAAATGTTTTCAAGCCTCAGTAAATTCGTGAACTAAAAAGTAATAAAAATGTAAGAATTTGTTCACCCTAATTATGACAAAT
>NW_012118877.1:530708-537338 GCF_000951035.1 Colobus angolensis palliatus
TTTTTGTATTTTTAGTAGAGACGGCGTTTCACTATGTTGGCCAGGGCTGGTCTCGAACTCCTGACCTCGTGATCTGCCCGCCTCAGCCTCCCAAGGTGCTGGGATTACAGGCATGAGCCACTGGGCCCAGCCCCGATGTTTTTGAAATTATAATTGTGACAGAAAACCTTTATAAAATATTTGTTTGAGCTGTTAAGAATTGTTGGCTTAAGTAGTATCTTAAGATAGAAAGAAGAATGCAGAATATTGAAGCTGGATATATTTTTTTGAAAGAGAAAAGGACAGTAGTTACAGATAGAAATTTAGTCACTTAATTTTTAGGTTGTTAATAGTAGTTGAATATTTGGGTTTATTGATGAGATTATTCTAGCACTGATGTGCAGAACATACCACATCTTCATGAGGAAATGTTTTCTGACAGTCTCAGAAGTGGCTCACAACCGCAGAGAAGGTGGGTGGGGTGGGAACTTGTTGAGACTGACAGTGACAGGAAATGATGATTTATTTGAAGGAGGTAAGCAAGATCTGCCTAAGTCAAAAGTATAACATCTTAGAGAATCGGAAACCATTTTAATATTGGAAATGTTTAAAAAATTAAAAAGAGACATTAGTGTGCAAAACACTTCAGTCTGTAAAATCATCACAGTCATTTCCTTCAAACCAAGACAATTCTGAAATATTTTATTAGCTATTCTCATAAACTTTCCAGTCTGCTGGCAAAGCCTCTGTGAAGAAGAAAGGTGGGAAATAAGAATGAGGAGATATTACAGAGTGATTTCTCACCTTCGCTGTGAAGAGTCAACTGGTTGTCCATTCATGCTTGTTCAGTGCTTACTTATTGAGGGACAATTACTTCACAGGCTCTATATCAGGCACTGCAGATAGAAATGTGAATATGAACAGCACAGAGGAGTCCCCGGCCTGGCATGGGTGACTTATACAGAGTGCCAATTATACTGCAGGGTGTCAGCTCCTGTAATTGAGGTATGTACACATTTTCAAGGGTGTATAGGGTTAAAAGTGACTCATTCCATGTGAAATGGTACAGCGTAATTTCGCAAGACCAGAGAAAATGTCAACAGGACCAGGCCCAGGATTTAGAAAAAATTAACGGGTTGGATAAATAGCCCCTGACCAACCAGCTGGGGTAGAGGAAAGGTACCATCACAGAAAATTCAGAGGACACAGAAGTAGGTGCCTTGTCTTTCTCTGAGAATGTCCCATGCAGGTCCTGAGTCCTCCTTGAGCACAGAGCCCTACTGCAGGGACACATGCTAAGCCCACGGTTCCTGATTCAGGCTGAGTGGTCATTAGTCAGTCCTAGAGCACTCCCTACTATCCGTGTGACTTGGTAAGTCATTTAGCTTTTCTGTACCCCAATTTCTTCCATTGTAAAGTAAATAATAATAGTAGCTATCTCATAGGGTTGTGTTTTTTTCTTTCTAGGATTAAGTAGAATAATATGAATTAAAATTATTAGAACTAAGCTCACACAAGGAAGGTACTGAGTGAATGTTAGCAGTTACTATAATTATAGTAGAAGAAAATAACAATTTTATAATTCTTCTGATTTTTGAGGCATGGCCTTCTGAAGTTTCAAGAAGTGGCAGGGACTTTGGGAGGCCGAGGTGGGTGGATCACTATGTCAGGAGATTGAGACCATCCTGGCTAACATGGTGAAACCCTGTCTCTACTAAAAATACAAAAAATTAACTGGGCGTGGTGGCGGGCACCTATAGTCCCAGCTACTTGGGAGGCTGAGGCAGGAGAATGGCGTGAACCCGGGAGACGGAGCTTGTAGTGAGCAGAGATGGCACCACTGCACTCCAGCCTGGACGACAGAGAAAGACTCCGTCTCAAAACAAAACAAAAAAAAAGAAGTGGCAGGGCTATCTACAGAAAGCTACGTGCTCATTGTATTGCAGAGAACTGACGGGAAAAAGACGTTCAAATCTATTCAGTGATGAAGGGAATTAATAGGGTAACTTTTTTTTTTTTTTTGAAATAAGATCTCACTCTGTTGCCCAGGCTGGAATGTCGTGGTGTGATCATAGCTCACTGCAGCCTTAAACTCCTGGGCTCAAGTGATCTTTCCACCTCAGCTTCCTGAGTAACTTGGATTACAGGCATGCGCCACCAGGCCCAGCTCATCTTTTACTTTGTGTAGAGACAAGGTCTTACTATGTAGCCCAGGCTAGTTTCAAACTAGTGGCTTTAAGCAATCCCCCCACCTAAACCTCCCAAAGTACTGGTATTACAGGCATGAGCCATCGCACCCAGCTCCATAACTCCTTTTTTGCTCATCAAATACTTGAAATAAGTCAGGGAGATGAAAGCACCCACTCTTATTATCTCTTTCTGACTGAAATTTTATAGTCTCTATGCCCATTCTATGACAAAATGAGTTTTTACCAAACTCTAGCAAAATGAATATACTAAGAAGGATAAGTGTTATTAATTTCAAATTGGAAATTTGATAAGAAATTGATAAGCATTGTTATTTTCAAATTGGAAGTTGAGACTCAATGTTGGGTTGTAAAATCAATTTAAAGTTTTATGACAAATGCTTTTTTTTTAGATTTCAGATAATATGGGTATTATTTTATAAACTTCTAGTTTCACTTATGCAAATAAGGAATAATATAATGATTGACACTGAGGTAGTGCCCAACATTGTTGTCAGAACTTTTGTATAGGAACTCAGTGAATATTCATAACAGTCCTAAGAGATAGATCTTATTACCAACCCAAACTTGCAAATGAGTAAACCAAGGGGTTAAACAACTTCCCAAGGATAAAGAGTTGGTAAATTCTAGATCCAGAGCACAAACCCAGAAGCCTGGCTCTAAAGCTATGAACTACATGGTTATAATGTAACATGTATATCTTACTGTGGATCTGAGTCAAAAGAGTTGGAAAACCACTATGATGAAGAACACATGTGCAACTCTCACCGTCCCAGCATCCCTAGCAAAGTGCACTACTTTTGGAGACCTTCAACGTGCTGGATGATCACAGCCAGCTTCAGCAGCATTCAGGCTACTTCTGAATTTTAGCAAAATGATTTAGTCCATTTAAGAATGAAAGAATAATGTCAATGTATGTGAAAGAACAAAATATCGAAGTCTTCAAGGGCATGCCTTTAGGAAAGAGATTGGTGAACTGCTAGAACGTGCCCACAATAAAAAAATTAGTATCATTCACAAAACATTGTTTGAAATAATGAACATTTACCATGCACCTACCTGTTCTTTTTTTGTTGTTTGGGATGGAGTCTCGCTCTGTCGCCCAGGCTGGAGTGCAGTGACATGATCTCGGCTCACTGCAACCTCCACCTCCCAGGTTCAAGCGATTCTCCTGCCTCAGCCTCCCGAGTAGCTGGAACCACAGGCGCGTGCCACCACACCCGGCTAATTTTTTGTATTTTTAGTAG
Organism: Colobus angolensis palliatus; assembly: GCF_000951035.1. Lineage (NCBI taxonomy): Eukaryota > Metazoa > Chordata > Mammalia > Primates > Cercopithecidae > Colobus > Colobus angolensis. The sequence continues at coordinate 534,142 of NW_012118877.1, forward strand.
AGACGGGGTTGCACCGTATTAGCCAGGATGATCTTGATCTCCTGACCTCATGATCTACCCACATTGGCCTCCCTAAGTGCTGGAATTACAGGCATGAGCCACTGTACATGGCCACACCTACATATTCTAAGTATTATGAGGAGCTATCTTAAATAAAATTGAGTCCTTTGTTCTCAAGTGTTTTATAGTCTAATGGGAGAGAGAAACAAACACAAAATAAGAGTCACAATATAACTTTGTAAGTTCAATGATAGAAATCTGAAGAAATGCAGTGAGGTCTTCAGTTGTACATGAGTAGCCACCAACTCAGCTTGGAAGATCTACAAAGCTCCTAGAAGAGCCAATCCTTGACTTGAATCTTGAAAGTAGAAAGAAGAGTGAGATTTTTTTTCAGGCTGTGGAAGGAATGTGTGTAATAAAGTGAAGGAGTGGGAGGGCAGGGCATATTTATCAACTATGGGTTTGTTCCAACTTAGCCCCTACTACCGTATTTCCTAGTAATGAGAGTGACCTTGCAAATAAACATTCCCTATTTTTCTATAACATCCTAGTAACTGAAGAAATACTGAACCCTGCCAAAACAACTGTTTTCTCCTAGACTCTATTGAGTATGTATAATGGAATACTATTGTAGTTGAAAAGAAAATGTCTACCATATTATGCCTATTCCTAATAGATTCTGCTGAATTAGCTTACCTAAAGTGTTAGTGTACTTCAAAGATCAAAACACTTTATACTGATTGATTCACTGCCTTTCAAGGGTGATGCCATAGGCAGCAACTTTAAACTTGCCTCACTTGTCTCGATTATATTACATTGAGTGTTCACTGCTTCTCCAGGACAGAACAAGCCATGAGAATATCTTCTCCTATTCTAGACACATGTTTTTAACCATGTGTTTCAATAAGCAATGCTAGCTTTTGGCAACCCAGAGTTCAGTAGAATGCGTAGTGATCCAGCATCATCTGTTGAAACAATTGGCTCCTTGCTTGGAAGAACAGGGAGTCAGGGTGGTATATGTAATGGAAATGAAATACTTGGAGGCTCTATGAAAATGTCACTCTCCCATAAATCAGCTGGGTGAACCTAGATACGTACTTCAATTCTTACAGCCTCAGTTTCCCCATCTATAAAATGAGGTTGTTCGATTTTTAAATGTTTGATTTTGCGGGCATCTTAGACTCTTCTTGAGAACCAAAGGAAAAAGCCATCAAAGGTTCAGATAGCTCACAGTCATGCTATATCATATCTCCTATTTAATTATTTTGAAGGAACCATAATGGAAGCCAGTTTCTTCTCTTGATAGACTTAGCTATATTCTGGGTCAAGAATGTGAAGTTAGATCCTCTGGTGTTGCCCCTGGGATGTCATCATATCTGTAAAACTGCACTACCTACGTTACTGGCAGCCTTACAAGGCTGCTCTATTTGACTTCTCCTTTGCTGCTTTACTTCCATCACGGAAAAACCTTTTGTATAGAAGACTTAATGCCGCTAGCTAGTAGAAAGTCTGTGGAGGTTAAGAGCTGCATAAAGGAACAGAGAGAAAAACCCACGTGATGTCAAAGAATCAAGCTCTTGTGGACCTTTCAATCCACTGTACATATTCAGATGAGTCCCCTTGAGAGCACAGGGTAATAGTTCCTCTTTGGAGATAATCATATTTACCCATTTGCTTCCTGTTCTTATGGAATGCATATTAATTCAAGAGAAAACCAGAGCTTTACTAGTTTAATGATGTATATTTTATGGTCTTTTCATAGAGTTCACATCTTTGATTGGTTACCCACTTAACTGTGGTTAAGGAAATGCTGAGTCAATCTCCTGTGCTGTTGCTATAGCGATTTCTGGGCGATAAAAGTCATGCATGAAGTATTCAGCTGAATTTTTTATCAAACTAATGTTTAAATTAAATGTGGACTTAATTTATGTATTAAAATATTTAAAATACAGCCATCTGGGAAGCTGAAGCACTACTTTCCCAATTACTTTTTCCTTTTCCTTGTTGATTGCTGTTTTATGCACACAGGTGTCTTCAGCAAGAGTGACTCACTTGCATTTTCTTATTCTCAGATGAGAATTGCTGAGCTACAGTGAACGTAGTTAAGTGACTGGATCAGCTAAAGAGACTGCCTTCTCTGGGCAAGAGCTTAACCTTTTATTCTTTGATGAGAGAAATCTAATTAGAGTAAAATTTTAGATGCTTATGCCCCCTTTCCACCTTGAACAATGGCCTGAGTATTTTTTCAAGTCACAATAACTGTACTTGGGAGACTTGGCTTTCTAATTCAATTTTGCATAGAATGTCCTCATTCATCTTTGCTAGCGTATCATAGTTATATTCCTCTCCATATGTTTCAAGACAAAATAAGCCAACTTATGAGGAGTGGGTCAGAAATTTGTTGTCTCACATTCTCTCACAAGAGCAAAGATAGGAAAATGAGATAGATGGAAGTAGGTGGAATGGAAGGTTCAACCGGACAGCAGTGGAAGGACAGATCATCACTCGGGTACTACATATTTGAAACATCCTCCTCAGCCCCTTGCTCAGTATTGCTCAAACAAGGCCTCAGAAAACTTTTCCTGTAATGATCCAGAGAAGAAATATTGTTGGTTTTGCAGGTCCTCCACCTGTTGTAACTACTCAGTTCTGCTACTGTAGCACAGAAGCATTCATAGACACCGTGTTCCAATGAAATTTTATGTATTAACAATGAAATGTGAAACTTACATGATTTTCATGTATCACAAAATATTCTTGTTTATTTTTCCCCCCAACCAGTAATGTAAAAACTATTCTTAATTCATGGGTCACTGGAATAAGAGGCAGTGAACTGATTTGGTCAGCCTGTTGCTGTTTGCAATCCTCTGGCACAGAATATTAGAAGGGTGGATTTCAGCTTGGCACGGTAGTTCACACTTTCAATCTCAGCAAGATGGGAGGCAGAAGGATTGTTGGAGGTCAGGAGTTTGAGACCAACCTGGGAAACATTTCAAGAGCCCGTATCTACAAAACATTTAAAAAATTAGCCAGATGTAGTGGCATATGCCTGTAGTCTCAGCTACTAAGGAGACTGAGGCAAGAGGACTGCTTGAGCCTAGGAGATTGAGGCTGCAGTGAGCTATGATTGCGTCACTGCTCTCTAGCCTTGGCAACAGAGAAAGACCCTGTCTCGAAAGACAAAAAAAAAAAATTCC
>NW_012118877.1:537388-599282 GCF_000951035.1 Colobus angolensis palliatus
AAAAAAAAAAAAAAAAAAAGGAGGGGGTGGTATCCATGGTATTTGGAGTCAGATTGTCTCTCGTTTAATCCCAGACTTTTCCCTTCTACCTGTTTTACTGTGCATAATTAATTTATCTGTGTCTTGGTTTCCTCATGTATACAATGAAGTTGGTAATCGTACCTACTCAGAGTTTTTGGAAATTAAATAGGGGAATATATCAGCTGAACAGAATTGTTCTTAACATGGTGTGCTCACTAATAGGCGTAATTATTACCCACAGAGTGCCTCTGTTGACTGTAGAAGATGCTTGATCACCCTGGGACTAACTGAAGTAGCAAGATTTGACGTTCATGGAAAGAGCTAATGTAGCTTAGAGTGAGGCTATAACCACGCTTCCCTTCTTCTGCAGGCACCAAAGTAATGCAAGCTTTCACCCATCTGCCCCAACCGCCTGTTCCTGGTCGCCATCTATGGCGCACTTATGACGAATGCTTCCCTGTGGAAACGGCTGCTTGTGCTCTGCGTGCCGGCACCTTCTGCCACAAAAAAATTTAATCATTTTTATTTTCTTTCCACTGCAATTTCTGAATGTTGACACGGTGATTTCAGGACTAGTCTCATCATTTTCAGATCTTATGATGGCCATTTTTTATACTTCATAAATCCAGACAGGCAAAATTTTGTTGAACATTATGCAGCTGTTGGGTAGCAGAGAACTGCCCTCTCAGTGCTGTTGATGAAAATACAAAGTTGTTTTTTTTTTTCTTTATGATGCTCCTCATTTAACTGCTCCCATTTATTTCTGGCTCCTGCTCCTTCAGGGAAGTTTGTAGCTGAGGAATATTTTTGAAGAGGGAAGTGTGGAGGATATAGGATGGGAATGTTCTATTTGTGAAGAATTTTGAAAATTATCTGGAGTTTTTTCTATGATGATTTACTTTCCTTTTTGTACATGACTGATTTAAAATCTTTCAAATCTGTTTTCCCAAGAGAGGCCAAATCAAATGGATTTTTTCTTTAGAGATACCAGCCACAAAAAGAAAGCCTGCACCAAAATATTATCTCCAATTTAGGCCACAGATACATGTATTTGGAGAATTTCATAGTGGAGACCACTAACCGTACTTTGTATTGCTGCTTAAAAGTTTTGTCATTTTCTGAGATTAGTTATTTTCATAGGGTTGTGATTCCTATGAAAACTTTTTTAGATGTGTGATTCCCTACCAAGTTGTATTATAATTCATTTTTTAACACTTATTTGTTCATTCAAAGCATAAAAACATGACTTTGGGAGTCAATTCTAATCCTGGCCCCATAACTTACTAGTTTTGTGATTTGGGGTAAGTTTAAACTCTCTTTGCTCAGTTTCCTCCTCTGAAAGAAATAAGAGGGTAATAATTGCACCCACCTTATACAAATATTGTGAAGAACAAAAGTGATAACAGATATAGCACTCCTAGAATTGTGCCTAGCACAGAGTAAGCATTTAGTAAATGTTATCTCTTTTCATTCATGTATTCATTTAGCCTTGACTTCGTATGTCTCATAATGCTCAGGCGTTGGCCCTTTTTATTTACTAGCTGTGTGACCTTGGGCAAGTTGCTCAACCTCCCTGAAACTCAAGCTTCTCATCTGTAACATGAGGATAATAAGAACTTACCTAATAGTATTGGTGTGAGGAGAAAATGTGCTAATACATTTAAAGCATTTACATCAAGGACTGACATATAGTAATTGTTCAGTAATTGTTAGCCATTATTATGTTTGTAATTTGCCAAGGCCCTGTAGTAAGTTCTGGGTTTCAGGGAACAGCTGCTGTCATTGTCCACTAACAAATTGGTAAATGAGATCATTAAGCCAGAGTGAGATCATTGTGATGGCAGAGGTGTGTACAGATAGTGCTTCGTTGAAGGTAACAAAAATAAGGCCTTGTCTCTTGGCCTCTGTAGACAAAACTTAAACATTCTACCATTGTAAACTTACGGAGATAATTGAATGTGAAAAAAATTAATGTAGACACAAATTTTACACCCTTCACAAAAATTAACTCAAAATGGAACACAGACTTAGATGTAAAATGCAAATGTGTAAAATCTAGAAGATAACATAGGAAAAAATCTAGATGACCTTAGGTTTGGTGATGACGTTTTAGTTGCAGCATCAAAGGCACAATCCATGAAAGAGTTGACAACCTGAGTTTCATTAAAATTAAAAGTTTCTGTGCTGCAAGAGTCACTGTCAGGGGTATGAAAACACAAGCCACAGACAGGGAGGAAATATTTGCAAAATACATACCTGATAAAAGAATATAGTCTATAAGAGGCTGGGCGCAGTGGCTCACACCTGTAATCCCAGCACTTTGGGAGGCCAAGGCTGGGGGGCGGATCACCTGAGGTCAGGAGTTCAAGACCAGTCTGGCCAACATGGCGAAAGCCCGTCCCTACTAAAAATACAAAAATTAGCCATGCATGGTGCACACACCTGTAATGCCAGCTACTTGGGAGGATGAGGGATAAGAATTGCTTGAACTCAGGAGGCAGAGGCTGCAGTGAGCTGAGATCGCACCACTGCACTCTAGCCTGAGTGACAGAGTGAGACTCCATCTCAAAAAAAAAAAAAAAAAAAGAATATTGTCCATAATATACAAAGAATTCTTAAAACTAAACAATAAGAACACAAACAACCCAATTAAAAACGGGCTCCAAAAAAGACCTGAATGGACACCTCCCTCCCCAACAAAAGATATACAGATGGTAAATAAGCATATGTAAAGAGGCTCCACATCATACATCATCTGGGAAATGCAAATGAAAACAACAGTGAGATGCCACTATCTACACTAACTACCTGTTAGAATGTCCAAAGTCCAGAACACTGACAATATCAAATGCTCATGAGGGTGTGGCACAACAGGAACTCTTATTCATTGTGGGTGGGAATGTAAAATGATATACCTACTTTGGAAAACTGTTTGAGAGTTTCTTATAAAACTAAACATCCTCTTACCATATGATCCAGAAATCATGCTCCTTGGTATTTACCCAAAGCAACTAAAAACTTACGTTCCCCAAAATCTGCATGCAGATATTTATAGTAGCTTTATTTATAATTGTCAAAATTTGGAAGCAACCAAGATTTCTTTCAGTAGGTGCATGAATAAATAAATGGTGGTACATTCAGACAATAGAATAATAGTCTGTGTTGAAAATAAATGAGCTACAAAGCTATGAAATGCCATAAAGAAAACTTAAATGCGTATTATTAAGTGAAAGAAGCCAATCTGAAAAGGTTATATACTATATGATTCCAACCGTATGACATTCTGGAAAAGGCAAGCCTAGACAGTAGAAAGGTCAGCGATTTCCAGAGTTTGGGAGGTGGGAGGGGTAAATAGATGGAACACAGATGATTTTTAGGGCAGTGAAACTATTCTATATGCTACTACAGTGGTGGATACACATCATTATACATTTGTGCAAATTCGTAAAATGCATATCACCAAGAGTAAATCCTAATGTAAAACTATGGACTCTGGATAATAATGACGTGTCAATGTAGGTTTATCAATTGTAACAAATGTTCCACTCTGGGGAGGGGGGATGTTGATAATAGGGGAGGCTGTGCATGTGACAGTGCAAGACCTATGTGGAATATCTCTGGACTGGCCTCACACTTTTGCTGTGAACCTAAAATCTCTTTAAAAATAAAATTCACTTTTAAAAAGTCCCATGTATGTAATTATTGCATTTTCTAATCTTTGATACAAGAATCAACTGTTGTTTATTAAGAGAATATTTCCCAAAGTGTTTTTATCAAAAACACAAAGTCCTGGCCGGATGCGGTGGCTCATGCCTATAATCCCAACACTTTGGGAGGTCAAGACTGGAAGATGGCTTGAGCCCAGGAGTTTGAGACCATCCTGGGCAACATAGTGAGAACCTGTCACTACAGAAAGTAAAAAAATTAGTTAGGCATGGCGGCATGCATCTGTAGTCCTAGCTAATCAGGAGGCTGAGGCAGAAGGATTGCTTAAGCCCAGGAGGTTGAGGCTCTAGTGAAGTGTGATCGCCCCACTGCACTCCAGCCTGGCTGACAGAATGAGACTCTGCCTTAAAAAAAAAAAAAAAAAAAAATCAAAACATAAATCCTGCTAATCTCAAGTGATAAGGATTACAGATTTATTTACTGCAGAGCACCTCATACTCTTTTAAGATAGTAAAGTGTATTGGGTGTCTCCTGGCAGGGATAGAGCATGAGCATTTCTCAAGTTTATTTGATCATGGTACTCCCTCTTTCTCTCCTCCCCCCCTTTTTTCTGCTCTCTCTCTCTCTGTGTATATGTGTGTGTGTGTGTGTGTGTGTGTTATTCTGTGCCTTTGTCCAGTAGAACTCATCTTGGAAAATGATGCTCAATGCTTTATCTTTTTATACTCTCGTCTAACACTCATGTAAGTCTGCTGCATTGCCTCTTAGCAACATCCCTGCTGGTGTTCTGAAGGTCAAAATATAATATCGTGCCAGACACAAACATGTTCTTCCTATTTTCTAGACCTTAAAGGAGTACTAGAGATTTTCTTTTGAACTGCCTACAGTGAGTTAATCATGAACATCTTAAAATATTTTTTAAAGGAAATCATTCTCAAACCATCAGATTAACACTTTGAAATTGAAAAAAAGAGCAAATAATGAGAAAAAAAGTGATAGTTGAAATCCATTGCAAATATATACTTCCCAACAGTCTTTCATCTCAGATTTGAAAGAATCCTGTTTTGTGCATTAATAAAGATTTCCCCTCTGTCTGCTTCAAGCTCACTTTCAGGTAATGCTTGTACAATGTTCATAACCAGAAAGATATGTTCATAACCATAATTACTCATGTTGTATGGGCAAGGATATGTTGCCTGAAAGCAAATGTATCTTTTTGAAGAATGAATGAAATGGCAATAGCCAAGGTCAGCTACCAGAACATGCTACCCATGGCCATGAGTTGTAAAGTGCTTACACAGATCATCAGGAGTCCACGTGGAAATTTTTTCAAATCCAGGTCTACCTAGGAATTCGAACAAACAAAAAAACACTTTTGGTCTAAACTGTTGTTTTTATAGCTGCCCTCCAAAAAGTGCATTCACATAATCCTGCAAAACCTCAAATGCAAATTAACATTTCTAAAGCACGTGAACAGTTTCATGGCAAGACCCATGCGATGCTGGCAGGCATGCTTAGTCACTCTTCTGTCCTGAGGGATTTATCTAAACCAGGGCTTCATAACTAAAGCAGATGGCAGGCCTATTTGTACGTGGCGGTTTGGGGATAATCATTCAGTTTTTAATAGAGAATAAAGATGGATTTAATAACCTTAGTAAAGCCTGTAATTAAACGAGTTAAAGGTCTTTAAAACTATCCAATAACTGATTCTATTTTTCTAATTTGTTCCCTCAAACTAAATTTGACCTGTCAGGTTGACACAGCTCCATGTACATTGAATTATTGAAGAAAGGCAGCAAAATCATTCCAGAGCATAGAGCTTGGGTTGCACAGTCTTGAAGGAAAGAAAAGAGGAACTAGAGACTGCCCCTTAATATTTCAGTTACTTTTAACTTGTCTTCAAAGCAGCAGTGTGAGTTTAGAAATGCCCTGTTCTGCTCTTTCTTTACATTATTGGGAACTTATGATCTTAAAAATATTTAAGATCATGAATTATAAAGGTGCTCCACTTTTCTTTTAACAGCACATACTTGGTTGTTCAGACTTAATTGCTTAAGAATATTTTGTGAGAAAAAATCAGAAGTTTAGCATTTGTATATATTTGTTCACCAATACCATATTTCTCTTCTTGTCACTCCCAGGGACCTTAACCTGACAGCTAAAAAAACTTAAAACCTACCTGAAACCTAAGCCCTACCTCAGACCCTATGCTGTAGGGCTATTCTTAGTGTCTCATTTTGCAGAAGAGGAAACTGAGGCAAACGGGTGGTAAGAAATTCCCCCAGCATTGCCCAGTTAGCATGGAGCAGAGCTGGGATTTGAACTTGCATGCTTTGTCCTTGGAGCCTCTACTCTTGGTCTTGATGCTTGGGGTCTCCCGGATGCCTACAGTATAGAAGAGACTCATTCCAAAATCCCTCCAACTCCTTGAGCCATTTATTTCTCATTGACCGAGCATGAGGGGAAAAGGGAAGCACACATGTTGAGTGCCAAAAAATGCTGCAGTCTCAGTGGAATTCTAAAAGATGAGCTCCCAAATGTTTTGAACCACGGTAACCACCTTAGCTATGTCTTTTTCCCTCATAGCTATTTTGTAGTGTTCGTTAGGGTGCATAAATGCCACTACATTTGTAAGATGTTAGCCCCATTACATTGTGGTCACATTCCGTGTATAGTAATCAACATGGCTAAGTGACAAGCTAATATCAACCAACTAATTTTCTTTTTTTAATGCTAAAGAAGGAAGGAAGTAAAAGCAAAGATGAAGCACTGTATTGGTTTCATTAAGATTATTCTTCTAGGAAAATGTTGTGATGGTAGAATGAATAATTATCTTTAGTATCCACAGACGAATAGTGGGTAGTTCAGGCTTACATGCTGCTATATAAAACATAATAACTCTGTGGTCAAAGTAAATTCTACATAGCTCCCTCTATTTCTGTAGGTCCCCAGGATTCCTGTCAAGTTTCTTTTCTTAGGGATCTTTCCTTCTCTTAACTGCAGAAATGCCTTCAGATAAATGAATGAACCCCTGTTTGGCCCCTGCACTCTCCATAATCTGGTTCAAATTATGATTATTTCTTGTGGATTGCAATGTGCCCGCCTTGGCCCTACTGAAATTCCTCTTTGAATGAATCTCTAGTTCATGTGGTTGCTACTCTCAGCTAACCAGCATCCAGAGTCCCACTGAGCTTTTATAACACTCTGCACAACGTTTACAGTAATTTCATGCCTTTGACTGCAAAATTTGGGTATCTTTTATTCCCACTGCTTCAGCTTAGAAGTTTGAGGGCTTTATAACATTCCCATTATAAGTGCAGAGCTTCAGAAGTATTTGTCGGCAATGTTAAATGAAGCCACCTGTCACAAAATTAACTTGTGTAAAGCTCATCATTATATTTGATAACATTTTCATCTCTAGGAAAGAAAGCAGTGTTTCATCTTCGTAAGCATGATTTGTATAGACAGTCTTTATTCCTGGCAAATGTTGCTATCTGCCTCCCAGTATTCATTTGCCCTTAAGCAACAGGCATGCCTTTCAGCTATAATTCCCAGCTTCTCTTTAAGCTCTGAGATGTAAATAGAAGTTGCTCTTTGGGACTTCCAGAAGGGCTTAAAGGAAGCAGTAAGCTAGGAAGTGAGCTCTTCGGATTTTCTCTCTCCCTGGGGAGCAGGTGTGGTGGCTGGAGATCTAACAGCTATTCATGGAGCGTGACATAACTCTGAAGATGCTGAGGCTTATCTTGATAGAAAAAACGCAAGTCCCTGATGTTCACAGGCAGACCTATCCTAGCCTTCCTATTTCTTTATTTCTTTTGTGTGAGAAACAAATATATTTCTATTTTGTTTAAGGCTATTAAATTGTTTTGCTTTCTTTTTTCATCTTTTTGGCTTAATGCTGTTTGCAGACAAACTCAGTTCTAACCAAAGGGCAGTTGATTAAAGTGAATATTCAATCAAATGTTTAATGGTTTGATATAGTTAAGATGTTAATAAGAATTTCTTTATTAAGACTTCTAAAAGAATGAAACATTGTTCTTCAAGTTTCTAGTCTACATTAGGGTGAATTTTTAACAACTGACAAGAAAGAATGTAACACAAAGTTGTCATGACCAACTGGAAGATGTGGGGGACAGCTTTGAGAAAGGTCACCTGGCCTAGGCTGAACAGCAGTGCTCAGAATTCCCTTGCCTGTGTGTTTACAGACAGAGTGGGCCATGAGAAAGATCTCTTAGAATATTTGGAAAGCAGAAGCAAAGCTTTGGGGATTTTGTAGCTTACACAATGTTGTTGCATATCACGGGGTCATCTCGTTAGTGTGAGGCAGCAGCCAGACCTGCAACTACTCTACCTTCCTCTGGATCCTCCTTCAGCTTTTTGGGATCCTGGGCCACATGTGTGTGCTTAACGCCATGCTGAAAGGCTGGGATTTCTGTAGACAACCACATCATCAAGGTCAGAGGCAACAGGAACTGACATGGATTTCAGTCTGTCTTTGTGGACTCCAGCCCTTATCTAGGGATTCTAGCTTTTTCTTGCTTTCCCTGATTGATTGACATAGTTTGAATACTTGTCCCCACCCAAATCTCATGTTGAATTGTAATCCCCAATGCAGGCAGTGGGGCCTGGTGTTTAGGTCATGGGGATGGATCCCTCCTGGCTTGGTGCTGTCTTCGCAATAGTGAGTTCTCACAAGATCTGAGATCCGGTCCTTTAAAAGTGTGTGACACCTCCCTGCCCCATTCTTTCTCTCATTCTCATTCTCACTATGTGATGTTGTTCTTGCTTCCCCTTTGTCGGTTTTGTTGTTGTTGTTGTTGTTGTTTGAGACAGAGTCTCACTCTGTCGTCAGGCTGGAGTGCAGTGGTGCGATCTCGGCTCACTGCAACCTCTGCCTCCTGGGTTCAAGCGGTTCTCCTGCCTCAGCCTCCAGAGCAGCTGGAACTATAGGTCCACGCCCAGCTAATTTTTTGTATTTTTAGTAGAGACGAGGTTTCACCACGTTGGCCAGGATGGTCTTGGTTTCTTGACCTCATGCTCTACCCGCCTCAGCCTCCCAAAGTGCTGGGATTACCATTTGTCTTCTGCCATGATTGGAAGCTTCCTGAGGCCTCCCCAGAAGCTAATGCCACTATGCTTTCTGTACAGCCTGCAGAACCATAAGTCAATTAAACTTATTTTCTTATAAATTACCCAGTCTCAGGTGTTTCTTTATAGCAATGCAAGAATAACATAACACACTCATTTTACCTTCATCTTTTTTTCCTGACTAATGCATGAGTGGACTTCAAGTTCTGTTACCAAGTACAAAGAATATACCCTTACAGAGACCACTTTGCCAGCTCTCACAATTGCAGAGGGTCAAATCCCTGAGACAGGTTCTTTCACATTATAGGTTGCTCTAGTTGTTCTGCTTTTCTGGTTGCATCTTAACTGATACAATGCACCCTTCCAAAATAGTTTGAAATTGAAGAGGAATAAATAAATGTAAGATGTGCCAATTAGGGATAAAATGCCCAAAATAAAATAGAACTAGACAGAGTGGAAAAGCAGGAGTCCTCTGTGTCATTTTTGACCTTCCTACATGATTATTTAATTCAACAAATATTTATTGGCTGATAAATGTAAGACATTGTGCTATGCACTGAAATTTAAATGATGGACAATAGATTTGGTCTTTCCAACCCGGTGTTTATTGTGCCGGGTATTGGGCATACAGTAATGTACAAAACAAATTCCCCCATGGAGGCATTCTAGTTCTCAACCAACATTCTAGTTGGTTGAGATATTCAGTAAACATCTACAGGCCAGTGCGGTGGCTAACACCTGCGATCCTAGCACTTTGGGAGGCCAAGGTGGGCGGATCGCCTGAGGTCAGGAGTTCAAGGCAAGCCTGGCCAACAAGGCAAAACCCCGTCTCAACTAAAAATACGAAAACTAGCTGGGCTTGGTGGCACGTGCATATAATCCTAGACACTCGGAAGGCTGAGGCAGGAGAGTAGCTTGAACCTGGAAGGCTGAGGTTGCAGTGAGCCGAGATTGCACCACTGTACTCCAGCCTGGACAACAAGAACGAGACTCTGTCTCAAAAAACAAAACAATACAAAACAAAACAAAAAAACGTATTATATATGATATGTACACATCAGACTATAAAGGAAATAAAAATCAAGTAGAAGGAATAACCCCTACATTGCATGGTAGTAGCAAGGATTTCTAGACCATATGTGCAAAGTGCCTGACTCAGGGTAGATCTTCCAAAAACTACAGTTATCAATGTTTTTATTAGGATTGTGGCAAAGGGATGAAAAGGAGGAGAAAGATGTGGTAAAAATCCATAGAGGAGGAATCATTAGAATTCAGTAACTGATGACTTTTGTTGAATTCTGGCCTCTACAGTATGAGAAAATTAAATGGAAGGAAGGCGTTATTCTACATATTGATGAGAGAGTATAAGAAAAACTTTACTGGGAGAGCCAGACAAGATAAGGCAGCCTGAAATGTGTCAGGAAAGAGTGTAAATGACCATAAGGGGGAACAGGAGAGCATCCATGTGGTAAAACCCTACGTACGTTGCTGAATCTGTATCTGTGAAGAGCTCTAATGAGAGATTTAAACAGGTAAAAAATGAACTGCTTTAGTGTCTTTTGCTTAGAGGGACACAGCTCCAAGCCTGTATAACTTCATGATCATCAGATTCTCAGATGATAGTTTCTGCTGGTTCCTGGACCAGATCACAAAGGAAATTGAGGAGGCAGCCTGGGGTGTGATGGGGCTCAACTGAACAGTCAGTCGTTTTGGCTACTGGTCCGTCGGTGAAAATGGAGGTGGGCACCAAGCCTTGCATCTGCCGAGTAAACCTCCCTGAAGCCCCTGCACAGTCCTAAGATTGCCGTTCCCATTTGTCCTTCATGATTAAACACATAATGCAAGGTAGAAAAAAGCAAGAGGTCTGATTATTATCTTTAAGTCTCCTTTATAATTTCCAATGAAGAAAACTGAGTAGTGTGTTCCATGTTGTTAAGGGCATGAAAGAAAAAGTTTAGCAGTTAGTAAGGCCAATTGAGATAGACTGGGCTTCATTTCAGCTGGAAATAATCATTCCACCTTGGCTAACTGCACGTTATTCACTTTGAACAGCTGCCTTTGTATGATGAGGGTGAGCCACGCTGAAGAATTCATGAGGTGCTGCATAGAGGGTGAGAAGGCAGCCCCAGCAGAGGCCATGTGGAGGTGAGGAGTGCTGTGTCTGACCAAATGGTCACCATGACCTCAGGTAACTACAGAGGACATTTCAGCTTAGCTGGGTGAGTGAGACATCCTTGATTGTATCCACATTTTTACTGTATTATGTGGAAACCAATTATTTAGTTTTCTAATGAGACAAATATTGATGTTCTGGCAACATTTCCTTGCAGAAAACAATCTCTGAAAAGATTAAGATGAAAACACAAAATCTTTTGATTTGAGGCACTGAGGAAGCACATTATTAACAAAAAATATTTAGAAAATAAGGCATTGAGATATAAACAAAAGCTATTTTTTTTTACTCTGGTGTATACCAGAAATGTCAAAAGTCCTGACATCTTATTTTGGTAGAGAAGTTATTGAAGACTAAACATATTTGAAACCTGGATATAATTTGAGATTAAGGTTTTCAACAGGAGATTCTATGAAGCTTATGGGGAAATGAATGCATAGAAAGGTAAGCCTCTTTTGAAGGTAAATGGAGAGACTAAGCATGGTAATTTTATGAAAGCCTTGCTTGACACTGTGACCCAGGATGACCTCCACCAAAACATTTATAATCCTCAGATACTGCTCTCTGAAGGCAGTAATCAATCTTATTCAACATCTTGGAACCTACAGCAGTGATTGGCTCAAAGCAGGAAGAATGATAAAATATTTGCTTTTTTTTTGAAAAAATGTTACTTTAAGTTCTGGAATACATGTGCAGAATGTGAAGGTTTGTTACATAGGTATCCATGTTGCATGGTGGTTTGCTGCACCTGTCAATCCGTCATCTAGGTTTTAAACCTTGCATCCATTAGATATTTGTCCTAATGCTCTCCCTCCCCTAGCCCCCCATCCCCTGACAGGCCCAGGTGTGTGATGTTCCTGTCCATGTGTTTTCATTGTTCAACTCCCACTTATGAGTGAGAACATACGGTGCTTGGTTTTCTGTTCCTGTGTTAGTTTGCTGAGAATGATGGCTTCCAGCTTCATCCATGTCCCTGCAAAGGACATGAACTCATTCTGTTTTTGGCTGCGTAGTATTCCGTGGTGTATATGTGCCATATTTTCTTTATCCAGTCTGCCACTGATGGGCATTTGGGTTGGTTCCATGTCTTTGCTATTGTAAATAGTGCTGCAGTAAACACGCGTACATGTGTCTTTATAGTGGAATGATTTGTAATCCTTTGGGTATATACCAAGTAATGGGGTTGCTGGGTCAAATGGTATTTCTAGTTCTAGATCCTTGAGAAATTGCCACACTCTCTTCTACAATGGTTGAACTAATTTACACTCCCAACAGTATAAAAACATTCCTATTTCTCCATAGCCTCGCCAGCATCGATCGTTTCCTGACTTTTTAATGACTGCTGTTTTAACTGACGTGAGATGGTATTTCATTGTGGTTTTGATTTGCATTTCTCTAGTGGCTAGTGATGATGAGTTTTTTTTTCACATGTTCACTGGCCGCATAAATGTCTTCTTCTGAGAAGTGTCTGTTCATATCCCAGGTGCTGCTCTAGACTTTTCACCTGTATCAGTTCATGTAGTCCTCACAACACTCGTATTTGGTGGGTGCTGTTATTATTTCTCTTTTGCAGAGCAGAAATATAGGCACAGTGAAGTTCCACAACTAACTCAGTCACATAGTTCATAAAGGGACAACCAGAGGTTTGCTCTCACAAGCCAGGTGCATATCAGCATATTGTACCACTTATTTAAAATGGTTATCCTAGAAAAACAATATATTTAAAACTATGTGAGAAAATGCCCACTTGTGAAAGTAACACTTAAAATGATGTATTTTTGTCACCTGTGAACTGAGAAGACATCTGTACTACAGATGCTTAAGGGAGGGGTCGGATGTTCTTTTATGGCAGAGAATATTGGAATATTGGAGATACTGGAATATTGGAGATATGGCAGAGAATATTGGAATACCCCATGGGGTATGAATTTTTGTTAGTGACTAAATATAAAATAAAGTTGCTTATGGATATGGTTGGACATGAAATATTTGTGAAAAAGAACAAAACGTTCACATAAAATACTTCATTTTAACTTCTTAGTTTTAGTTACCACCATGAATTGAAAGGAGCACCATTTGTCAAATTTGTACTGAGTTTTAAGATCAGCAGAGATAACATGTGAAGCTTTGTCTTTATTAACACTTTGTCTGAATGACCATTATTACTTTGGATATTCACAACAGCCCTGCTGTGTAAGGACTAACATTTCCTATTTTAGTTTATAAATGAAAATCTTTCATATTTGACTGACCTGCTAAACTTACGCAGAGTGAAAGGCAAAGCCAGGACATTATCTGAAACCAGAAATTAGGAATTAACAGTCCAATGCCGTTTTCACTTTGCTTCATATTCTAATGATTTGGATATTTTATAGACAAAATTGGAATAAATTTGTCCAATATGAATCATGGAGAAAGATCAACTGTTCCAGTTTGGGTAGGACCTAAGAGGTTCTCTTGATGTGGGACTCTCAGTTCTTAAACCTAGAAAATTCCCAGAAAACTGGGATGAATGCATCACCTTCTGTAAACCTGATTGTTTACTTGACATAAGAAACAAAGCAAAACAATTGTTGGTTGCAATGGCCATGTGTGTATATTAAGAAAACCATGAAAAGATTAGGTAGGTTGTGACTGAGCATGAATTAATAAGTAGATGATAATATTATTCCCAAGAAGAGCTGGAAGAAATAAAGATGGCAAAGTATAAATACTCCCTTTTCAACAGATTATAAACACAGGATCATAAAGTCTAGAAGGATGGAAAAGCTTTAAGGGAAGGGAAGTTAGTGACCAGTGAGGTTTGAAGTATTGTTCAGAGACAGGTGTGATATTTTTCCTGATTATTTAGTGGGAATCTGATGAAGCTTGGAACAAAACCACTTTTTTAGAATTAAATTGAAGGGATGAATGCAGTTCTACAATTACATCCGTATGGAGTTGGAGAATTAACTTTACAACTCTTTCAAAATATTAGCTAACATTGTTTGCAAGCCTACAGTGCAAGTCCCAGGCACTGTAAATGTTTCACATTCAATTCTCACCACAACTTTGTGAAGAAGATTCTTATTCCCATTTATATAATACACGGGGAAATAGGCAAGTCTATGGCAAAGCTTTAATACAAATTAAGCCAAATAGTTCTAGATTCCATGTGCTCAGTTTCTATGCTGCATCCAGTCAAGGGTGTGACAGGAAGTGGGGGTACATCTGTTTATGGATGGCTCTCTCTTTGAAATAGAGTGGTCAGATAATCAGACATGAGTAGGCAGGGAAGTCTTCTGGGAAAAGAAGTCTTGGAGACATTGTCTTCTGATAGTAGTGTTTACTGGCAGTAAAAAAAGACAATGGGCTATACTGGCTTTTGCTATATGGGCTACTTGTGGTTGGGTTTTCTTTTAAGTCTTAAAGGAGATTTATTAGGCCCAAGTTGGAGATAACCATGCTAGGGATTTTTGCCGCTGACAAACATGCACATTCCTCCAAAAGCTTGCCCTTGAGTAGCCTTTTGCTCATTATAATAGTAAAAAACATACCCATGGGTGGAGATTTTAGATGCTAATGAGACATGCGACATGGGTGCTAGCATGTACAACCACAGAACGTGTGTGCCCAAAGAGACTTCCCAAAATAACATGTACTATACATCTCTCAACTAAATTCTTTCTTCCAAATTAAACAAAAACTGAACATTACCACACTTCCTAATAACAAAATCACTTCCAACTGTGTAGGAAGTAAGGGAGAGGGAAGAAGCAGAAGGAGGAGGAAGGTTAGAGGTCAAATCTTGGAAGGAATACTGACTGTTGCATTATTAATGGCATCTTGAATGCATTGTTATCCCTTTTTCCTTGTGTTCTTATCAAGTAGGGTCCTACCTTCCATAGCAGTCTTCTAGCTTCCTTTACCTTTACCTCCTTAAAATACCTAAATAAGATTTGAAGGAAAGAAAATGTCAAATCTGTAGAGCAATTCCTTTCCCCTCTATACACAGTTTTCCTGAGGAAATCTGTGGTTCATTCTGTATCATTTTTCTTTTTTAAATGGAATTTTGTTGAGGTAGATTTTTCATTATTGGAATATGAGAGTTAATGTCTGATTTATTATAGCGATGCTCCTTTAGAAAGGTTCTTTATAACTTTTGATATTCAAGATGGAGATGAATGTTCTCCGTGATTGCTCGTACTGAGAGCTACAGGCGTCAGTTTATTTTTACAGGATATTTGCATAAGAGCTGTAGTACACAGAGTATACTTCAACTATGCAGTCACACACTTTAAGAGAAATATTCATTCTTGGTCTTTTCTGTTCAGAATATTTTAATGGGCTTTATTTTAAATAGGGATGGATTATTTCAGACTTTTCCAATGACAATGAAGTATCTTTTTTATTATGAAAGAAAGAAGGGTACTGACATTTGGGTACTAGGAGTCAAGTTGATGCATATTCCAAACCATTAATTGCATGTTTTATAGCTTACATAGGCTTGGCACTTGTGAACATAGAGGAGAAAGCAGAAGCTTTGGAGTTAGAGATATTTGAATTTTTACCAATCTATCTAACTTATAATAGTGTGATAATTATATCATGGAACTAAAAAAAAATCTAACATATAGTAAACAAATAGTAGGCATATGTTTATTACATTGACTTCCTGTCAATATGTTTCCTAACAGCTCTAGATTTCGTTATGGGCAAAACTAGACCAAACAACTGATTATTATTAGTGAGGACACATTTATTAAAGTTTTCCCTGCCTCTGAATTTAAATGTCTGCTTATACAGACCATCAATTTGAATATGCTCTTCCATCCTTAGACAGATGTTAATATGTTGAAAGAAAATGTTGTGCTTATAGGTTTCATTCAAATAGACTTTAATTCAAATCTTGTGTAATTTCAAGTGCAGCCAGAGCCCAAGACTTTCAATTGCTTCTTAAGAGCTGGTCAGGAAATAGACACTGGAAATATACCACATGAACCCAGAGATGGCTGCTTTAATGTTCTAGTAATCAAGAATTAAAGCTGAGAAATTCAAAACTTTTTCAGCAGTTAAAATATAAACTCATAGGTTAAAATTAATAAGAGTTGACACGTGACAAGTTCTCTTCTTGTACATCTTTCTCAAGTGTATCTGGACAAGGCAATAGGGAACTAAGTGCAATAGGGAAGGATTAACTCTTTTTTTTCTAGTGTACTTTAAACTTAATATTATTACCCTTGAGTATTCAGACAAAGAAAATGCATGGCCTTGTATATGCTTGTTTTTCCATTTGTGTGAATCACTGGAAATCCTCCTAAAGTACAATTATTAGTAATAAATTATATAATTCAAATTTCCTTCTTTTAAGGGAGATAGTAAATTCCTAAGGGCAATTACAAGAAACTAAATAATGGTTGCCCTTTAGAACCTTTCTTTTTTTGTGTTCCCATTACTTCTGCTTTTATTTTTGTTCTTTTACATCTTCATTAGAGGCATTTATTGTAATTGGACATTTTTAATTAACATGAAGCTCTCAGAAGCCATTGCTGTAGGCACAAGAAAGAAAATGTTAATTTTCAGACTGAGTAACAGTATTTTTAAATTAAAGGATGATTTTATGGGCTTCCCAACCATGACAGCTAGGAAAAGTTACTAAGATTGTTATGTGTTTTAAAGTATTATGTTTGCATATGTTCAAAATGATAGATATATTTCTTGTGGTACCCCCATAAATCCACACTTATATGTGGAAGGCGGCTTAATGCTTTATTAACTCAATTTTATAACATGCTAAAGAATGCCAACCCACCCCGTGGAAAAGGAAGCCGTTTACTCAATAACTTTGTGATGCCAGATGATTTTGTTGACCAGCTCTGACTCAGAATTATACCTCTAGCTTCCATCATTTATTAACAGCTTTACTCTCAATTCTTGCCAGAGTGGTCTATTTGCAGTTCCCAGAACTTGTCATATTTTTCCTAGCTTTTATTTTTTCTTTTGTGTATGATTTCACATATGTTGTTCTCTCTACTGGAAACATTTTCTCCCATTCAGTGAAATGCCCACATTCCCTGGCTAATACATGCATCTGTGATTCAATCATCCATTCATTCTTTGGACATTCAAATATGATCCAGCACTAGTGTGTGTACAGAGTGTGGGTGGGAGAGGGATATAGCAATGAATGAGACACTCATGGCTCCTCCCCTAGGGGATTTACAACTCTGATGGAGGGTGGCTTCTACATTCTTTTTCTTTACTGTGTTTCTTCTTAGCTTTGCTCCTGATGGGATGAGTTTGTTAGTCTAATAACTTTGACCATATGTTTAGAAAGACTTACAATAGTTAGAGACAAAAGGCTCTTTTCCCTCCTAGATTAATTTACCTAAGAAACCAATAAGCCAACAACTCTAAGGGTTCCCCCATCATCTTCACAAAACAAGCGGTGGAGGGTGGGCAAGGTCATTCCTGCCTTGATCACTATCACCTCTGTGGAACAGGAACACTGAGCTGGTGACAGAGGAATAAAAAGCAAGTGTGGAAGAAAGAGGTTAGAGGAAAATATCTGATGCTCATCTGGTCTTTGAATTAGAAGTCTCTCCTTGGAGTTAGCACACCATTTTACCCTCACTATAATATATTGTAATTACCTGTCCCTTTGTCCATTTTCTCCAGTAAGTTCTAAGTTCCCTATCAACCTTTGTATTCTCAGAAACTGATCTGGAGCTTAGCACATAGCAGACACTCAATAAATATAACTAATGGATGATCCAGAGCAGCCATTAGCTATGGCCATGGAGGTAACATGCTGCACAGCTGCAGAGGCACCATTTACATAGATTATAGTGTGAATTGGATTTTGCATTTGCACAACCATATGCTGTGACTTTGGAAATGAACTAGAACATTACTGTCTAATAAATGATTGTCTGTGGTAGCGAGTCTAACTTAAAATACTTAAATGAATAACAAAAAATGATTCAGACACATATAAGGAAAACTACAATCAAGCGAAACACATATTAATGTACAAAACACTATAGAAAACAGATTAACTGTGGTGTGCTGAGCTGGGAAGACTTCATAAACGAATTGATATTTCGGCAGAATTTTGAAGGACATTATAAGAAAAGGTAACAGTATGTCCCAAAGCATGTAATCATAAAACGCCACAGTAGGTTCTGAGAACTATAAGTAGTATCGTGTAGATGGGGAGTAGGAAAAATTAAAGTAATAATGGGAAACACAGCTATTTAGAAAGACAGAAAACTGAACATGAAGGACCCTATGTAAATAACATGGAAAAGGGGCTTGTATATAATTCTAAAAAAACAAAGAGTCATTGGAGAATGTATTATAGTTTTACAATGAATACTCTAGTAAGGATATGGCAGATAGGTTGTGTATAGATTTGTATGTGTGTGTAAACGTGTATGTACACATTTTAAAAATCAGCTCTTGAGGTATAATTTACATACAATAAAATTAATCCATTTTAAGTGCATCACGCAATGAGTATTGACTACATTATACATTCCCCGCCTCTGGCAACCACTGAGTTGCTTTCTATGCTACAGGTTTGCCCTTCTAGTATTTAATATAAATGGAATTATACAATATACACATTTTTGTATTTGGCTTCTTCCACTTAGTATAATGCTTCTGAGATTCATTCGTGTTTTGTGTGTCAGCAGTTTGTTCCTTTATATTGCTGAGCAATATTCCACTGTATGAATATGCTGCAAATTGTTGATATCTATTCACCAGCTGATGGACATTTAGTAGTTTCTAGTTTGGGGCTTTGTGAATAAAGCTGTTATGAATATTCAAATATAAGACTTTGTGTGTTCATATGTTTTTAATTTTCTTTCGGGAAAATACCTAGGAGTAGAATTGCTAGTTCATAGTATCAGTGTATGTTTAGCTTTATAAGAAACTGCTCAACTTTTCTAAAATGACTATACTATTTTTTATTTCTGACATCAGTGTATGAGAGTTTTAGTAGTTCCACATCTTTACCAACACTTGGTTTTGTCAGTCTTTTTAGTTTTAGCTATTCTAGTATGTGTGTAGTGGTATTTTGTTGTGTTTTTAACTTGTACTTTTCTAATGACTAATAAAGTTTTTGAACCCTTCAGATGCTAATTCCTATAGCTTCTTTTGTAAAGTATCTATTCAAATCTTTATGGTCATTAAAAGGAATTGGGTTGTCTTTATTTTCCAGTTGAAAGAAAAAACAATGTATTTTAGAAACAATTGCTTTATCAGACATATATTTTGTAAATATTTGTTCCTAATGCACTTTTCCACTTTCTTGATGTCTTTTGAAGTACATGTTTTTAAAATTTTGATAAAATTCAGTTTATTAACTTTTTTATGGTTCTTTGTATTCTATCTAAGGAAAATGGTATAACCCAAGGTCACAGATCTCCTCTTATGTTTTCTTCTAGATGCTTTATAGTTTGGTTCTTAAATTTAAAGATACGATTCTTTTTTTTTTTTCTGAGATGGAGTCATGCTTTGTCACTCAGGCTAAAGTGCAGTGGCATGATCTCAGCTCACTGCAACCTCTGCCTCCCAGGTTCAAGCGATTCTCCTGCCTCAGCCTCCTGAGTAGTTGAGATTACATGCATGCCCCACCACACGGGGCTAATTTTTGTATGTTTTAGTGGAGATGGGGTTTCTCATGTTGACCAAGCTGGTCTCAAACTCGTGACCTCAGGTGACCCACCTGCTTGGCCTCCCAAAGTGCTGGGATTACAGGCGTGAGCCACCATGCCCAGCCTTAAAGGTATGATACATTTTGAGTTAACTTATTTATAATGTGTGAAATAAGGGTCAAGGTACTTTTTAGTCTTCTTTTTCACAGTCACTCTGGCTAGAGGTTTATTCACTTTATTATTGTATCTGGTCAGCTTTCAGTTTTATTGATATTCTCTAAATTTTAAATGTTTTATTTGATTTCTACTCTTTCTAATTTCCCTTGTGCTTTATTTGGGTTTAATTTGCTCTTCTTCTTCTATTTCTTAATGTGGAAGCTTAGGTCATGGACTTTAGACCATTCTTATTTGATAAAATAAGCATTGAATGCTTGAAATTTTCTGCTAAGCACTGCTTTAGTGGCAGTCACACAAATTTTATGTTGTTTTTATTTTCATTCAATTAAAAATATATTTAAATGTTATGTCAGATTTCTTCTTTGACATGCATGTTATTTGGAGTTGTGTTGTTTAATGTCCAAATTGTTAGGCATTTGTAAGATATGTTTCTGTTATTGCTATCTGATTAAATTCTGTTGTGTTCAGAGTGTATACTTTGCAGGATTTCAATTTTATTTTAACAATTCTTGAGAAAGTTATGTAACCCACGATGAGATCTATTTTGACAAATGTTTTCTGCACACTTGAAAACAATGTGTGGTCTTCAATTGTTCAGTGAAATGTTTTATAAATGTCAAGTAGGCCAAGCTGGTTGATAGTGTTCAGGTCTTCAATAACGTTACTGATTTTATTTCTACCAGTTCTATCAGTTGCTGAGAGAGGACTGTTGAAATCTTTGGCTATAATTGGTAAATGTATCCATTTCTTTTTTTTAGTTTTATCAGTTTTTTTGCTTTATCTGTTTTGAAGCTCTACTAATGTTAGTCAATATTTAGGGTTGTCATAAGTGAGTTCTTTGTTATAAAATGTGCCTCTGTGTATCTGATAATATTCCTTATTCTTAAATCTACTTTGAAAATAATATATCCATTCCAATTTTTTTGGGGGGGGGGTTTGGGGTTGCATGGTATCACTTTTTCTATCATTTTTACTTTTAACCTATGTGTCTCTTTATAGTTAAAGTCAGTCAGGTGAATAAAACTACTAGTAGATTATTGCTTGAATATGTTAAAACACTTTTCTAACAAGTGTGCTGGTATATAATTTTGGCTACATTTGAAAACAACCAATGAAAAGTTATTCACAAATAACTACTTCTTTTTAAGTGGGTGTCTAGGTACTGAAGAAGCTTTAGGAGAGTAGAAACAACATTGGTCTTCAAAGCAAAAAAACTGAAATTGAATCCAGATTCCCTTAATGATTAGCTGAGTGATCTTGAGCAAGTTACTTGTGACTTTCAAAGGTATGCTGATATGCCTTGGCTCTGTGTCCCCACCCAAATCTCATCATCTCATCTTGAATTGTATTCCCATAATTCCCACATGCTGTTGCAGGGACCCAGTGGGATATAATTGAATCATGGGGGTAGTTTCCCCCATACTGCTCTCAAGGTAATTAATAAGTCTCACGAGATTTGATGGTTTTGTCAGGAGTTTCCACTTTTGCATCTTCCTAATTTTCTCTTTGCCTGCTGTCATCTACGTAAGTCGTACCGTGTTTCTCCTTGCTTTCTGCCATGAATGTGAGGCTTCCCCAGCCACGTGGAAAACTGTAAGTCCAATTAAACTTCTTTCTTTTGTAAATTGCCCAGTCTCAGGTATATCTTTATCAGCAGCATGAAAACAAATGAATACAGTAAACTGGTACCAGTAGAGTAGGACACTGCTGAAAAGACACCTGAAAATGTAGAAGCCACTTTGGAACTGGGTAATAGGCAGAGGTTGGAACAGTTTGGAGGGTTCGGAAGAAGACAGAAAAATGTGGGAAATTTGGAACTTCCTAGAGACTTGTTGAATGGTTTTATCCCAAATGCCGATAGTGATATGGACAATAAGGTCCAGGCTGAGGTGGTCTCAGATGGACAAGAGGAACTTGTTGAGAACTGGAGCAAAGGTGACTCTCGTTAGGTTTTAGCAAAGAGACTGGCAGTATTTTGCCCCTGCCCTAGAGATTTGCAGAACTTTGAACTTGAGAGAGGTGATTTAGGGTATCTGGTGGAAGAAATTCCTAAGCAGCAAAGTATTCAAAAAGTGACTTGGGTGGTATTAAAAGCATTCAGTTTTAACAGGGAAGCAGAGCATAAAAGTTTGAAAAATTTGCAGCATGTCAATGCAATAGAGAAGAAAATCTCATTTTCCAAGGAGAAATTCAAGCTAGCTGCAGAAATTTGCATAAGTAACAAGGAGCCAAATGTTAATCCCCAAGACAATGGGAAATATGTCCCCAGGGAAAGTCAGAGGTCTTCATGGTAGTGCCGCCCCTGCCCCACCCACCACCCCACCATCACAGGCCCAGAGGCCTAGGAGGAAAAAGTGGTTTTGTGGGCTGGGTCCAGGGTCCTTGAGCTTTGTGCAGCCTAGGGACTTGGTGCCCTGCATCCCAACCACTCCAGCCATGGCTGAATGGGACAATGTAGGGCTCAGGCCATGACTTCAGATGATGCAAGCCCCAAGCCTTGTCAATGTCTATGTGGTGTTGAGCCTGTAGGTGCACAGAAGTCAAGAATTGAGGTTTGGGAACCTCCACTTAGATTTCAGAAGATATATGGAAATGCCTGGATGCACAGGCAGAAGTTTACTACAGGGTTTGGGCCCCCCCTGGAGAACTTCTGCTAGGGCAGTGCAGAAGGAAAATGTGGGGTTGAAGTCCCCAGAGTCCTTACTGGGGCACTGCCCAGTGGACTTCTGAGAAGAGGGTCACCATTCTCTAGACCCAAGAATGGTAGATCCACTGACAGCATGAACCATGCACCTAATGCCAGCCCTTGAAAGCAGACAGGAGGGAGGCTGTACCCTGAAAAGCCACGGGGTGGAGCTGCCCAAGACGATGGCAACTCACCTCTTGCATCAGCATGACCTGAATGTGAGACATGGAGTCAAAGGAGATCATTTTGGAGCTTTAAGATTTGACTGCACCACTGGATTTTGGACTTGCATGGGGCCTGCAGCCCCTTTGTTTTGGCTAATGTCTCCCATTTGGAATGGCTGTATTTATCCAATGCCTGAACCCCCACTGAATCTAGGAAGTAACTAACTTGCTTTTGATTTTATAGGCTCATAGGTGGAAGGGACTTGCCTTGTCTTGGATGAGACTTGGGGCTGTGGACTTTTGAGTTAATGCTGAAGTGAGTTGAGACTTTGGGGGACTGTTGTGAAGGCATGATTGGTTTTGAAATGTGAAGACATGAGATTTGGCAGGAGACGGGGCAGAATGATATGGTTTGGCTCTGTGTCCCCACCCAAATCTCGTCTTGAATTGTACGCCCATAATTACCATGTGTTGTGGAAGGGACTCAGTGGGAGATAATTGAATCATGGGGGTGGTTTTCCCCACGCTGTTCTCGTGGTAGTGAATAAGTCTCAACAGATCCAATGGTTTTATCAGGGTTTTCCACTTTTGCGTCTTCCTCATTCTCTCTTCGCCTGCTGCCTTCCATGTAGGACAGGATTTGCTCCTCCCTGCCTTCTGCCATGATTGTGAGGCCTCCCCAGCCAAGTATAACTGTGAGTCCAATTAAACCTCTTTCTTTTGTAAATTGCCCAGTCTTGGGTATGCCTTTATCAGCAGTGTGAAAACAGACTAATACGTATGCAAACTATGGCCCAAGGACCTGCCGTCTGTTTTGTAAATATAGCTTTATAGGAACACAACCAAAACTATTAGTTTAAGTATTGTCTATGGCCACTCTTACATTACAACAGCAGAGGTGAGCAGTTGTGACAGAGAAAAATGACACACAAGGTCTAAAATATTCACTCTCTGGCCCTTTATTTAAAAAGTTTGCTGACCTCTGCATTGGAGCCTCAGCTTCCTTATCTGTAAAATAGGAATGATAGTGCCCTCTGTACAGGGTTATTGCCAGGATACTTACTATGTTTATATGTATGAGTATCTTTAGGCCAGGTGTGGTGGCACACACCTATAATCCCAGCACTTTGGGAGGCCAAGGTGGGAGGATCACTTGAGGCCAAGAATTTAAGAACAGTCTGGCCAACATGGCAAAACCTCGTCTCTACTAAAGATACAAAAATTAGCCAGGTGTGGTGCTGAGCACCTGTAATCCCAATTACTTGGGAGGCTAAGGCATGAGAATCGCTTGAACCCGTGAGGGCAAGGTTGCAGTGAGTCAAGATCGCACCAGTAAACTTCAGCCTGAGTTAAAAAGCAAGACTACATTCCCCTCCCCCTCCAAAAAAAAAGAAACAAAGAAAGAAAGAAAATCTTTAGTGCAGTGCTTAGCACATAGCATTGCATGACAAATGCTTATTAAATGTAAACCTAAAAGTTCCACTCTCCTCCTGATAGTAGGTTTAAAAACTGAGCTATTGTGTTTTTAATCTTACTTTTACAAGTTGAAACTGTTATATATCAAAAAATAAAATTTATTTTTAAAAAACACTGTTATTTGCTTATTCACCATGACTTTGTCAAACAATTTAACTTTTATGCATCTTTGTCATAAATAATTAAATAACAATGGGAATTTTTAAATGCTGTATTTAACGCAGTGATGAACACCACAGACTTTTCTACAAATAGAAAGTAGGTAGTGGAGTATTTCTGAGTTTTTAAGTGGCAAAGTTTATAGTTACCTTTATATATCAGCAAGCAAAAACTTATAAAGTAAATCAAGACTAGTGGTTTTTCTTTCTTGAATGGCACTGTTGAAGATACGAAATTATTTTTTATTTCTGTGCTTGATATTTAGAAATACATTGATGAAAAATGAAAGGTAATCTGAAAACAAAAATCAGTAGGAATATTCTATATAAGATACTGTTCCAGCTACTGCATAATTCTGCTCATGCCAATTATGTCAGGTAAATAGGAAGAGGTGAGCCACCAGGAGATATTTCCTCCTTACAGAATTGCTTTTACTAAATTGTGCTGTACTGTGATCATCAGCTTACACTGAGGTAAAATGTAGGAACATTACTGAACACATTCTCCTTTCTGATTTTAGTGCAATAATTATTGTACTTGTCCTAACGAATTGCTGTTTCCATGTTATGGATGCTGTGCTTTGAGTAACTGAGCAGGTTTCCATTTTCTAGTGAATCTGGTAGAATACTCAGGGTCAAATTGTGTAGAGCAATCATGTAGTTCTATTATGTGCACTGTAACATCATTCCTACTAGGATTTTGTTTCCTTTGTTTCTTCCTTTTGCTCTGCTTTTATGTATGCTAAATGTATTTTATGTAACTTTGCAAGCCACATTCAATTCTTTCTAGAACAAGATTGGTTATAACTAGATAGGTCATAGGGAAAAAAGCGAGTAAAATGCTAATATAGCTCTTTGGTTCTCTCCTTGAAATCCTTAAAAATAGCACAACAAAACAGCTCCCAGCTTACCACTTGATAAACCTCACAACTTAAAGAGAGGAATGTAGTTGCTTGGATCTCTACATCACGTAAAAAGATTGAAAGAATTTTTGTTGCAACTGATGCACTGTCTTTTAAAGTAAGCCTGTGATTTAAAGCAAATTCTTCTTTAAATATCAAAAAGAAGGAATGCTTGTGGTCTATATTTAAATCATTCAGTCACACTAATTTTATTTGCTTGACAAATATGATTGCAGTTATATTTTTAAAAGCTGTGCAAGTGGAAGTATAAAAAATTACATATTTTTGCTCCTGAAAAATGCTGTGTCATTTACTAAACTACGTAGCTGTTTGTTAAGCACTGCTATGCATCAAATACTTTTCTCACCACTGTGGATATAGCAGTGACAAGACAAAGGTCCTTCCTTTTGATACTATAGAAGACCTGTATCATTGTAGGTGGTTCTAAGCATTGAAAAACAACTGGAACAAATGTATACCGATATTATCTCATTGATACTTATCTATGAAGTTTGATGCTACAAATGCAAGGCATTTTTAAAGAGATTTATTACTTATTGGAGGGAAATCATAGATCTCTCATCTGACTTTCAAGGTACAGAGTCAGGTAGATCAAGGAAAAAATGAGAAATAAGTCCTAATGGCATTTGACTCACTCAATGGCTTTGGTCCCCTGAAAAATCATTGGCCTAGAGGTGATGCCATGATGTTTTTCTTTGAGAGGGAGGCTCACACTTCCCTGGAGGGTGATTCAAAAGATGGATAGGAAATTAAGACTGGTAGAACCAATAAGTATATCTTGGAGTAGGCTAAGGTAGAGGGAAAACCTATAAGCAAATAGGGCTACTGTCTAGTCAGTGGAAGTTAAATGTTAACAGAGGTTAAATGGAGCTGTGACATCAGAAATTGCTACGTCTGATAGTAAAAATAAGACTTGCATTTATTCATACTCTGTCTGTTGTTTCATGCGTTTTCCCTTTGTTCAACTTACTCTACTGCCAGGAATTCTTATACCCTCATCCTTTAGGGACCTTGTCTGAGATTCCAGGTTGAGCAAAATGTTCCTTACCAGTTCCCACACTACCCTGTAGCTATCTCCATTGTTTCTTTCACCACATTACCTATGAAACTTTCCTTTGATGTGTCTGTCATTTTTATTAGACCAAGAGGTTCTTTGATGTTGTAGACTTTAAGTCCTAAGAAAAGATTTATTGAGTTAAACTGAATGAATCAGGCAAACAACAAAAAACCAGGGAGCATGAAGGCATTATAAATACCATGGATCAAATACTCCAATCCCTACAGGGTCCGGCAGATAATAGAAATAAATGAATATATGTTCCATCTAAGGGAAACAACTGTTCCAATCCAGCCAGTTGTCATGTGGGAGTGCAGACTCATATTGCCAGACTGGAGGTTTTGGAGAAGCCAGAATGATGGATTTTTAATGTAAATATTCCTATCTCAGATGTTAGTGGCAATAAATCCAGTTTTAAATATTCTCTTTGGGCCAAAAAAACCCTGGCTGTTTCCAGAGTGGGGCTACCACTTGTGTCTGGGCTGTAAGATTTTTCCTAGAGTTTTTCACTTACAAACTCTAGAAAACAAAGCTTGATATCCCAGATCAAAAAAAAAAAGAAGAAATTCATTGGAAGAAAACTGGAGTAAAGGATACTCAACACATTATAAGAATAGCAGAGACTGGGAGTAGTGGCTCACGCCTGTAATCCCAGCACTTTGGGAGATCGAGGCAGGTGGATCACGAGGTCAGGAGTTTGAAATCAGCCTGACCAACATGGTGAAACCCCGTCTCTATTAAAAATATGAAAATTAACCGGGCATGGTGGCGCGTGCCTGTAATTCCAGCTACTCGGGAGGCTGAGGCAAGAGAATCACTTGAACCCAGTTGGTGGAGGTTACAGTGAGCCGAGATCGCACTACTGTACTCCAGTCTGGGCAACAGAGTGAGACTCTGTCTCAATAAAAAATAAAAATAAAGGAATAGCAGAATAACCAGATCCAAGGCAGTACAGAACCTGGGCAGTGCTAGGGAATCTTGGAGGCAAAAACTAATGGCCAGTTGCTTTAGAAAGCAGCAGAGGAGTATCTGCACTTCAGGAGGTTTCTGGTTGTGACAAGCAGCTATGGCTTGAATTATGGGTAGAATTGCCTGATTTAGCAAATAAAAATAATAGACATAGTTACATTTGAATTTCAGATAAACAGCCAATAATTTTAGTATAAACTTATGCTAAATTTATGTTATGTAATTTATAAGTACATTCCATGCAATATTTTTACTTTGGCAATCCTAATAAGTCAAAGTCAGGGTCTGATTTGTTTAATTTGGGTCACATATTTTTCCTTAGTCTCCTGGATGCACCATCTAGGAAGACTGTAAATAATGGAGTAAAGATATATCTCCAAACAGAAAGGAGCAAGGAATGTTAAGATATCAAAACAGATGTCAAAATATATCCACCCATTCATCATCCATCCACCCATCCATCAATTTATCCATCCATCTATATTATCTATCATCAATCTATATGTTTATCATGGCTGTTCACACACACACACACACAAACACACATACACACATATAATTGGGTGACATTGAAAATATTGTTTAAATGTTGAAAAGTAAGATCAAGGTCCTCTGCTGTGCTGCATTTTATCTGTTTAGCATATACCTAAGAGAAGCTCTTGCACGTATGTACCAGGAAATCTATACAAAGATGTTTATAGCAGCCCTGTTGCATAGTAGCAGAAACCTAGAAACAACTAAGTTCAAAGGAAAATGAATAAATAAATTCTGATATTGTGGTGCGCATACATGCTAAAATGGAGCAGTCAAAACAAATGAACTATACCTAGACAGAAAGACATGGATGACTCTTTGCAATATAATTTTAAGTGAAAAAGTATGTCACAAAAGATTATGTGCTTTATGCTACCTTTTCTTATAAAGTTAAAACAACTAAAAGGTTTTGGGTGACTAGATATAATAGAAATATATTTTTCCAATTTAGGGTGATGTGTTCTGTAGGGTATATTGTTGTTGTTAAGATATCCTTTATTATTGCAATTTATGGAGGGTTTTATCCTGAATTTGGGTTCATTTTTATTATTTTTATCAGAGGGGTTTATAAAAAAGGTACTGTGGCTTTTTCTGTAATGTGTTAGCATAGTTAATTACATTTATAAATTTTATAAATCATTTCCACCTCCCTGGAATGTACTCAAGTTATTCGTTATGTACCATCGCTTGTACGTATTGTTAAACTGAAACAATTCTGATTTGGTGTATAATATCTTGTACTTATGATTAGGAGAGAAATTGAGCTTGTTTTTCTTTGTCTGACTTGGCTCTCCCGTTCGCTTTCTTCACAGAGGAATTTAGGAATATTTCATCTTTCTCTTCCTTAAAAGAGTTTGTAGGAGATGGGTGCCTTAGAAATTTAACTCTACTGGCCTGCAAAACTATCTGAATCTAGCGATTTATTTGTGGAAAGATTTTTGGTTCTTTTTAATTGTTAAAGAAGAATTTAGAGTTTTCATTTTTTAAGTCAGTTTAAAATTATGTTTTCCTAGGAATTTTCTCAATTAAGTGTTCAAAGTTGGCATATAGTTGTTGATGGGATTAATTTATTTATTAGATATCATTGTAATCTATAGCAAGATCGCATGATTTTTCAAATTTGACACTACCGACGTTCTGGGCTGCATAGTTCCTTGGTGTGGGAGCTGCCCTGTGCATTGTAGGGTGTTTAGCAGCATCTCTGGCTTCTACCCACTAGATGCCAGTAACACTCCCTAAATAATGATGGTCAAAAATGTCTTCCAACATTGTCAATCATCCTCTGGAAGAGTCAGTCATTCCTGGCTGAGACTCACTCATAGATACTATTGTGGCCTTTTTGATTCTTACCATTGTTTGTTTCTTCTTTGTCCCCCTCCTCAATTTATATGCCTTGCCAGAAGTTTGTCCATTTTGTTAGTCTTTTCAAGGAATCTGGAGGCTTCTTGGCCATTTTTAAAAACATTTCTTGTCTTTCATTGATTTCTATTGTTTTTTATTCTATTTTCGTTCAAAAATCTTTGGGTTTACTTGTTATTTTACTCACTTCCTAAGTTATATACTTAGGTCATAGACTTTCAGCCCTTCTTTTATGTTCATTTAAGGCTAAAAATTTTTCAGACAGCACGACTTTTGTTGAATTCAACAAGTATCTTTATAATCATTTAGTTATAGACTCACCTAAAATATAAGAGCATAAAAGATTGAAAATAAAATATAGAAAAGTAAATATTGAACAAATAATTTTTAAAGCTGCGTATTACTATATTAGTACTATACAAAATAGACTGTAAGATATAAAGCATTCTTAGTGATAAGATCTCTACATATTGATAAAAGTTTCAATTCACCAAAAAGCTACAAAAATTCTAAATATGTGTGTTCATATTTAAAAGGTACAAATTTGAAGAAATTTCAGACAGACATATGCAATTCTACCACCACAGTGGGGTATTAAATATCTCTCTCAAGTATTGACATGTCAGGATGATTTTTAAAATTAGCAAGAATATAGAGGAATGAACAGTAGAATAACAAATTTAACTTTGCAGGCATAGATGGTATTTTACAAACAACAATTACAGAATGCACATATATATGTTTTCAAGTACATGTAGAATATTTACAAAAATTGATCATGATATCAATAAATGTCAAAGAATATGTATCATTTAGATTACATTAACAAAGAAATTATGCTAGAAATCTATAACAAAAATATCAAAACCCACAAATATTTGGAATTTAAATAACTTATTTCCAGATAACTTACAGGAGAAACCATAATCAAATACCACTTCATTTCTGTCTCCCACAAACTGTTCTGATAATAGATTGTCTTCTTTCCTCATGGATAAACTTTGGGTAACCCATGGAACACTGCTAAATGTATAGCATGTGGCTCTCGGTCAGGGCCAAGAGGGTGGGGTGGTGAATTTGTAGTGCCTGATGACTTCCATGGTTGAATACTCCCATCATGACTTACTTCAAGCTACTGGTGTGACATCACTGCACGTGGGTAGAACTGGGAAGAGATGTGCCCAGTGGCCCTTGCCAGGTTCCAGCAACACTAACATGACCCATAACTTCAGTTTCAGTCCTGCAGTTACTTTAAGTGCAAAGAATATCCATTCAGAAATTAGAGTCAGAAGGCTCCAAAAATAGTCAAAACCTGACATTGATCTGATATTAAGAGTTGTCTCCTCACAGTCCCGTCCAGCCTGCCAAGATCACTGGCGAAAAGGGCCATCT
Source organism: Colobus angolensis palliatus (assembly GCF_000951035.1). Lineage (NCBI taxonomy): Eukaryota > Metazoa > Chordata > Mammalia > Primates > Cercopithecidae > Colobus > Colobus angolensis. Next base: position 567,874 of record NW_012118877.1, read on the forward strand.
CCTCTTTGCCTTCCTGCTTAGAGATCTCAACAGCAATACAGAGAGTGAGAGAGTAGAGTAACTCACCAGGGTAGGATGAGGAGTGCAATTGATGGAAAAGATCACACGATACTCACAAATGTCTTAATCTAATGTCTTAATCTAAAAGGAACCTTCTGAGTAATAGACATACAAATGCTGAACCTTTTTCCACTGAAGATGGAATGGGTATTTTGGAGCCTCCTTTATAGTATCTCTAGCTTGATCTCCTGTGAAGTGGCAGTGGCTCACCTTTTGCTGGCCACTCCTTCCACAGTGCTTTGTTCATCCAGTCCTTCAATAAATGTTTATTGAACATCTGTTCTAAACACTAGAACAAGCATTATCCTAGGTACTAGGAAAACAGCACAAACAAAAAACAAACACCTGTATTTTCCAGATTGATTTTTTGTTTTACAGGAAAAAAAAAAATCACACAAGCTTTGACCCACCTTAAGGGGTCATTTTCAACAATTGGAGTCACTTTCACCAGGCTGCAGAAACTTGCCTTCTCGCTACCATCAAAGCACTCCTGTGCTTGTCTCTGTTGCCTTCCAGATTTCCATGGACAGAGGTCAGAGCTCGATCCACTGTGTCTCTAATATCAAAGGCTCTCTAAGTGGCCTTGTTGAATCACTCTCTCTAACCCTCCCTCAATCACTAGACTTGTCTTAAGAAGGCTGGACCCACCCACCATTCTCACTTGAAGAAAGAGGGGTTGGTGCTCAAAATGTAGACTATGCCAAAGAAATCTTCCTCACAAAATCCTTTTCCTCACTGCGCTCTCTTGGAACTCTCATCACCCCTTTGTAGGTAAATTTTTGTTTTTGGTTTTGCAAAATCCAGCTTTCAGCAAGCTGATTCCTAATAAATTTCTGCATGTGGTTATGACTTTTGACCTCACTCTAAACCAGAATGCCTGGATTTAAATTGGAATCTGAGACTCATGACAATAGCTGTGTGACTCTGGACAAGTTACTCGGCCTGTCTGTGCCTCAGTTTCATCATCTATAGAAGGTTTTACAGAAGTTCCTGCTTCGTATTTTTATTGTGAGAATTAAAGTCAGAAAAACTCTTAGAAGAGGACCTGGCCCATTGTATGCTATTGGTATTTTATAGCATCTCTCTATTCCTCAGTTGAAACATCTAAATCAGTATCCTGTTGCTTTACCCTATTTCCTCATAACCTCTTTTATTCTCCTGTCCTTAGACTGATTTGGATTCCAATCCGTCATTGCCATCAAGAAGGAACCAATCCATACCTAAATTTTGGATACCGATGACATTTTCTTACATAAAAGCTTTTACTCTTTCCTGCTCACTAACTACAGCTCACATAATTACGGAAAATGAGTCTCTTCATCAAATTTCCCTAAGCCTGTGTTTGAAAAAGCAATATCTAAATGGTTTCCAAGCAAAGAGAGTGTGGTAACAATTTTTCTTTTTAAGTGGCAGCTAGAAATCAAAGCTTTCTGAGGGAAGAAATTAGTAGTAACTTGCAATGCTTGTTTCTTTATTTTGACTCTTAAGCAGACAATTCTTCAGTGATAGTGACTCTTTCGAAGCTAAGGCAATAATTTCTTATAATGTTAATGATGTTTGTGAATAATACTCCATTCTCAATTCGTGACATATTTAAGGAAACACATCTTTATTTAATTGCTTTTTCTCTGATTTCTCAAAGGTTCTAATAACTTTGAGTGCACAATGTCATTAGAATCATAATTCAAATAATGGGAAATTAGACCACTGATTTCTTGATGTGAGACTTCTGGAACTGCAAAGCAACAAAGTTCGGCGTTTTACCTACTTAGTAGATTTCAGTTGCCAGAAAAGTACTTTTGCATTTTTCCTCACTGAAGGTCATGGAATCTTTGAATATTCTCTGGTAGAGATCAAGCCAGGCTGTAGTTCATAGAACTTTACATCATTTTTGTGAGCAGAAAAATTCCCAGCTATGGAAAAAATAGAAAATTCCTCTAAGGAGTTAGAATCTCATATATTTCAACAAAAAAAGATTGAAGCTGTTTTGTGGAATGGTTATGGAACTCCACACAGTATAAAAATTTAGCAGAAGCATTTTGTCTGCGTTAATTTTATCAACCAAATAACTGGTTTTGTAGTTTTTTCTTTTCCTACTTGTTTGAATTAATCAAATCTATCTGTCATTTTGGCATTATGACAACCATCAATTCCCGAATGTATTCTATGGGATGCTTATTGGTCCTGTGGGATACTCATTCATTCACTCATGCACTCAATGCTTACATATTGGGCACCTGCTATATGTCAGGGATCGACACTGGGGATAAAGGAGCAAACAAAACAGAAAAGATCTTTGTTCAAAAAGTTTACATTCTAAGAAGAGAGATGAGAAATAAGCTAATAAACAAGTGATTCTATAAAATATCATGTAGTTAATACTACTGTGAAGAAAAATAAGAGAGAGTAAAAGGCTAACATGTGAAGAAGGAGCTCATTTTATATAGGATGTTTTCTTTAGAAAGGAAAAAAAAAACATTGTGGGAAAATGACATTTCAGCAGAGATAAGAATAGAGTGAGTGAAGCAAAAGGATGGCAGTGGGAAGCATCCCTAAGACAAAAGGCTGTGTGGCATATTCCAGAAGCAGCAAGGTAGTCAGCGTGACCCATGAAGGCATGCATGAGGCAGATATTGATCAAAGTAAGAGAGCAGATAATGTAGGGCTCTGTGGATCTTGGTTTGGATCTTGGTTTGGACTGTGATTTTTATGCTGAGTTGATATGAAGCCATTGGAGTCATTTTTGAGCAAAGGAGTGACATGATCTGATTCATGCTTTAAATAAAAATCTCCCTGTGATTGCTAGTTGGAAAATATGGAGATTGGGAATGAGGGGAAGGATATTCATAGAGTTTTTTCTCTAAGGTTTTTGTGGTCAAACAAATTTTGGAAACACTACATTAAGTAAGGTAAATATTAAGGAATTTTTCAGAGTCAATATGTTGATAAATCTTGTATATCTCAAGTAGTTTGTAGACTATGGAACATTCTCAACCGTAACCACAGAAATCTTCTTTTCTGAGACCCTCTTGAGATTAGTGTTCCATCATCATTTAGGGCAATGGTGATGTAGACACCACCTAAATAAATCCTCTCTCTTCTGAGAAACATAGAAGCTTTCAAATATCACTGAGAAGAAAGTTTTCTGTTAGAGTTTCTCATAATTTCTTCTATGACCTTAATATTTGACCCTGGTGACATTGTTTCCTGTTTTCAGCAAGGCTTTGTTAGAGTAGATTTTTTTCAGAGTTCTGTGCAGAGTATCAGGACACTATGTACAATTTTAAAGCCTTACATAATCTTAATCTATGCCTGTAGTGTCCAGCTTTTGATTAAATCTTCACCTTTGTTCATTTACCAGAGGAAATAGGAGCATAATGGAATCTTGTACATAACTGGGAAGACAAGTCAGGCTTCCCACAGAATGGCTAGTTTTTAATGGGCAGGACTCTGGATTTGTCAAGAGAAATGTTATACCCTTTTGGGTAGAATGTTACCCCGGAGCCAAAGTTATTCACACTAAGAAGCATGCTCATTCTTTTAAAAGTAGTTCTTTAGCTAATGGATACGTGTATAATCATGGAAACCTTAGATTATGCTCACCCCGGTGACATGATATATGTGTTTCCTAATTATCTGTGAAAGCAAACTTAACATGTACCTGTGTCATTATTCATCACATTTAAATGTCCCTGAACAGACACTGACTAATTACCTACCAATTTTTGCCTATCACTTTGTTGAATTAAAATGTTTTTAAAGGTTAATTGTCAAATCTTTGGGGGGAATAAAGGCTATCCAAAGGCTAAGTTTCCAAATTAAGTAATATGTTCTTATCTCATTTAAAAACATTTGCTTAAGGTAGTTTGGATTTTCTTTATAAGGGGTTTGGTCGCTGAGAAAACTTAAAGCAAGAATAGTTGTACAAGGGTGGAGTGAAATCACCTACGTCCTTGGGCCCAATTAGGCTTGTTGCCTTTCCTTGGGAAAGAAGGTAGAACATGCAGCAAGTAGAGGGGCATCATGATATGATACAGGGCTTTGGGATCATGGGCCCTGCAGCTGGAATCCCAACTTCATCACTTCCCAGATGTGTGGCTCCAGGTTGTGATTTGCATTCTGAGTCTCCATTCTCTCTTCTAATAAGGAGATGGCAATAGCTCCTCAGTGGGGCTATAATGAAGATAAAACAAGATAATCCATGTGAAACTCATTTCTCCCCATCCCTGGGCAGAGCGTTTGTGATTGCCATTGTGCCAACCTTGAAGCAGAACTTGACTGCTCACATTTACTAGAAGGAAACTGCTGCAAAAGGTTAGTGAACAATATATATTTCACTAAACGTTTTGGAGGAAAGCTCGAGGTGGGTCTTCACATGGCACAGTATATAGCATTTTACTCCAAAACTCTCAGTCAGTTATTTCCTGTTGAGTGGGCAGAGACTGTTCATGGTAATAATATGCCCATACAGCTTTTCTTCCTAACAGTAACAGAAGCCTCAAGTTTTATCTGAGAACATGGCTGCCCTCCTAAGGAGAATGATGAGTTTGGGATTTAATATTTGTGCCTCTCATGCATCCAGGTGCAATGATGTAACCATGTAACTAACCACGAACAACAATGACGTGTGCAATTGCCGTCGTTCTGTCAAAGTTAAAGCTGTTTATCTTAGACTCTTCTCCCCAAATCTCATATCCTGAAAAGTAGGGACAAGTGAAACAACTTTAGAAATGATTAAGTTCCCAACTCTTCCTTCTTAAACTGCTAAATGCTAGCAAAATAAACCAACTCATTTAAGTAACTCTATTTTGGGATCTTTTTGTTAAAGCAGCTTAGTCCGTATTCTAATTATGCAGAGACCAGTTCCTGGTCTCAGATCTCCTTTCTCCCCTTGTCCTCCAGGGCTGGGCTTTGCACGCTGCAGTCTTTCCCTTACTGTGTCTAATGCCTTCATCTTATTCCATCTTTTTTGTGCAGTCCAATTGAACTTTATCCATTCTCTCCAAACATTTATCCCCCATCCATCATTCTTTGCAGTCTGCAAAGGACCCTCAAGTCTCCAGGGTGCATCTTCTTTATGAGATAGAAGAGGATTATAAGTTACATATGATCTGTATTTTTTTTCATCTCACACGTGGAGAACTCCACATAGACTGGTATGTAAAAGCTGCCGATAATGTGCTTTTCTCCATTTTATCCTTTAGCCCTGCCCCGTCTCTAGGAGTTAGCATTACTCCTAGGATAAACTGAAATAATTTAAACATTAATTTCTACTGTGGTACTATGACCTTGCTGTCGATCAAAACTGGCCCCTGGGAAAAGTCTAGACCAGTGGTAACTTGAGCCAGGATTAGGCATTTTAGGAATATCTGGGCCAGTCGCAGTGGCTCACGCCTGTAATCCCAGCACTTTGGGAGGCCGAGGTGGGCGGATCACGAGGTCAGGAGATCAAGACCATCGTGGCTAACACGGTGAAACCCCATCTCTACTAAAGATACAAAAAATTAGCCGGGCATGGTGGCGGGCGCTTGTAGTCCCAGCTGCTTGGGAGGCTGAGGCAGGAGAATGGCGTGGACCTGGGAGGCGGAGCTTGCAGTGAGGGGAGATCGTGCCACTGCGCTCCAGCCTGGGCTACAGAAAAAAAAAAAAAAAGGAATATCTTGGGTCAAAGAGAACCTTCTTAGTAAATCCCAAATCCAGTTGATAGTCTGAGTGTTAAAAGTATGTAGATCCCAGGGTCCCACTGCTGGAAGACCTGGTTCAGTACTTTGCTATAGGGTCAGGATATCGGTATTGTTAGTTTATACACCAGGTAATTTTGATGCAGCCATTTAGCTGGTGTATGAACTGAAAGCTTGGATACTATAAATCTGCAAAGCTTATAGCTTGCAGTGAACGCCAAGAATGAGTTCTTAGACAATTCCAGCTGAGCAGGGAGGGGGATAGCTCTTCTGAGAGAGTGCCACCCCAGAATCCACCCGCCAAGTATTTATTGAAAGGGCTTGTTCAACTACAAACATCCACTAGATGACTTTTTGAGATCGGGTCGTGATCTTGTAAAAGCACCCAAACCGCATTTTTAGGAGGCTGTTTTTAGCGTTTCTTATTGCACACTCCACTCCTTGTCCTGTTTTCAGGGTCAAGGAGTTAACATTCTTATTCACAAATAATGTACACACAGTGCCTCAGTATTTTTCCATGCCCCGACCTCAAATGCCACGTACATAAGCTTGAGTATGTTGCCATGCACCCCCTACATAAATCTAGGATTTGGCAAAAATCAAGCAAATTATGGAGAGGCAAAATGTCAGATAATGCTCATTTCCACTATATTTTTTTTTCTATATCTCAGCTTTCTTGATAGAAAGGCTTTAACGGATTATTCAGCCATATAAGGGGACTTAAATGTTTCCAACCACTTCAAACCATAGGTCAGATTCAATTCTCAAGTTCAAACATATTACAAAGGACCACAAAGGGCTTTGAGTACATCCAAGTAAGCTTTATGGTTGACCCTGGCACTCATACAGAAATTGCCAATGAAAGAAAAATAAAAAATAACAGAAAATGAGAACACATCTGTTTGCAGGCCCAACTACCTGATATGTTAGATTTGGCCACCTTAATCTATCTAATAAAACTAACTAACTTAATCAATCTAATAAAACTAGCCAGGTCAGAGCTGGAATTACAATCCATGTCTTCTGATGCCAAGCCAGTGGTATATTCATCATATTCTAGTTGCTCTGCTCACTCTTTAAGCAAGAACTAGGACTTGAACCAAATGAATTCCAGAGTGTATCAGATGCTATCTGAATTCAACCTGATGAAATATTCAATTAAAAGATGGAGGTACACAGTTCTTAGGAGTCTCTTATTGTACCAGATTCAACTCTTTTTGTTTCACATCAATCAAGGAGTTTCGGGAATAAGAACTTCAGAGGTCTGGCCCTGATAAAGCATGCCCAATTCCCTATGAGGCAATGGCCCACAATAAAAGACATTTTCTTATTTTCACACACCAGCATGCAGATAGCATGGTCTTGGAAATCTATGTTAGAATAAAGTCTCTCAGGCAAAATGTATTACTCCCAGTTATACATTTATTTTAATAAAAAACTAATTTGTGGCCATAAAACCTACTATTGAGTTCTTGTACTGCCTCTTACAAGCTATGTAGCTTTGGCAAATCTCAATCTCTCTAAGCAACTGTTTAGTCATCTACAAAACGGGCATTATAATACTTGCCAGGCCAATTCTCCTATCCATGTTCCGCTAGGTTATAAACTTTTGGGGGTTAGGCACTGTGTTTTTCTGTGTGCCTAGAAAAGTGTTTGACACAATGAAGAGATCCATTCTTCATGAATTTATGAAATTAAAATATATTAATGAATATGAGTGTTTCTTGGAAATTCTAAAGGGAATTGAAGGTACTATTTTAAAATAAAATTTTTCTATTTTAGAACACTTTTAGATTTATAAAAAATATATACTTGTGATGATAGAATGAAGACTTTCCATAAAATATTTACTCATCTTTCCCTAGTATTAACATCTTACATTAGTATGATACATCCACTACAATTATTGAGCCAATATCAACACATTATTATTAACTAGAACGCATACTTTTTCATATTTCCTTAGTTTTTACCTAATGTCCTTTTTCTTGTTCCTTGTTCTACAATCTCATCCAGAAAACCACATTACATTTAGTCATCACGTCTCTTTAGGCTCATTTTGAGTATGACCATTTCTCAGATTTTCCTTGTTTTTGATGACCTAGACAGTTTTGAGAAGTACTAGTTGGTTATTTTGTAGAATGTCCCTCCATTGGAATTTGTAAGGATTAGCTGGGAATTATGTGTTCTGGGAAGGAAGACCATAGAGGTAAGGTACCATCTTTATTACATCATACAAAGGGTACATACAATCAACATGACTTACCCCTGTGGGTTTGAACCTTGATCACCTAGTTGATGTAGTGTTTGTCAGATTTCACCACTGTAAAGTTACTCTTTTTCATCCCCTTTTATTATTCTGTATTCCTTAAAAGGAAGTCACCATGTACATTCCACACTTAAGTAGTAGGAAGTTATATTCCATCTCCTCAGTGGTAAAGTACTTGCATAATTTATTTGGAAATTTGTTCACAGGAAATCTGTCTATTCTCTCCCACTTATTTACTTATTCAATCATCTATATCAGTGTACACTATGGATATTTATTTTATACTTTGTGTTATGATCCAATACTATTGTGCTGCTCAATTTTAAGTGTTTATTTTCACTATTAATGTTATTACCCAGCAGAATCTATAGTGGATGAGTATTCTGCTGAATTCCATTTGGTAGTCAGAAAGGTGATTGTGAGGTTCAGGATTTGTGTGTATTTTGCCCATGTTTATACTCTCAGAACCTCGCTTGACTCATGTTACATGCCCAATAGATACTTTTAAATTAATATCTGATACTGCTGAATTATAAGTGTCAATGATTATAAAGATCATGGGTATAAAATTAGTTGTTGCAGAATTCATAAACAGGATCACAAATGTTTGGTAGTCATAGAAACAACTTGCAAATGTATCACGGGACTCCTGAATGTTCTTTCCCACCCACACCACACTCTCCCATCTCTTAGAATAATCACAGCTGGAGCAGAAAATGCTTCTGTTTGGTGAACTCCATCTCTAGGAACCGCAGAGAAACATTCTATGCAACACTGAGAAGCTCATGTATTTTGTGAAATTCTCAGTTAACATAAAATAACCTACAGAGTTCTCCCAGCCAGGTTCTGAGGTCGATCGCAAGCACATGGCTGAGAGAGCAAGCAGCCTGTGAGAAGAAAGCAAAATTGTGTTTCTTACCAGCCTTCAAAGCGCCCTTCATCTACCAGTGGTACAAGCACTCAACGTTTGGAAAGGGAGCTTTGGACCATGTATCCTGTCAGCCCCAGTTAGATAATGAATCTTTAAGTTCCAACTGATGCCAGTTAGAGCAATATAGGCATTAAGTTAAGTGGAGTCCACCCCTCTAGTAGTGATCTACAGTAGATATTTGTCTACAACCAGGGACAAGTCCAAGCGTTGGCTTTAATTTATTGTGTCTGGCAGTTTCCACTGTTTGGATCTTGGCCAAAGCCAAACTCTCTTCCTCTGTCTGTCTTTATCCATCTCATTTCTCAGTTAACATTTTGAATTACTCTTCTTCATGAATCCCTAAATATGACTTTTGGAATTTGACTTATAACAACTTTGTTCCTCCCAACATCTGTTACATATTGCTTCTGTAATCAAGATTTTGCCAAATTCTAATGCTCTCTGGATCAGAAAAATCTGGAGCTATATTAAAGCATTGGTATAGTACAGAGCCCACTGTAGGGAATAAATAAATAATAGACATTCATTTATCTGAAGGTAGGTAAGGAGCCCTTTTCATGGTGTCAACGTAATAATATACAAATAAGAAAATCAAGTGGGAAAATATATTAGAAAATGACTCTTTAGGAATTACTTACATCCTTCATTGATCGAAGATTAAGCAAATCATTGTGCTGGTTTGGACAGTTCATATTAGTCACTCAAATTCCATTTTTGTGATGTCTAGAAATAGTTCAATTAGTGAATTCATTAGGACACAGCAAAATTGAAGGAGCTGAGACCAGGAACTAGACTCTCTTCTAGGTTTGAGTCAATAATGAGAATAAGGAATTTTATTTTGGATTTCATCTTAAATTCTGAAATGAGTGACATCAAGTAGTAGAGGCAGAAGTTGATTTATTCAGAAACAGAAAAGGAGCCAGAAAACCAAATCTGGAAATGAAGAAAATATAAGGTAATAGAAAAGATAAGGAAAAGATCACAATAGAGTCAGGAATCAAGTCTAGTGGGTGTGAGAATTGTTCAAATAACTAAGAGCAAAACTGGGGTCTTGGTATAGGAAAAATTAACTAAAGATTTGTTTCAACTATAGCCATTTTCTAAAGTAAGCTATAGTTTGTAAGAGTAAAATTTTATCATAGCCTCCCTTTTCCACTACTGCCTCTGCAAGCCCACTCTATTGACTTATCTTTCTCTGCTCCTGCAAGAAAGCTTAGGTAGATTCCACAGCTTCTCTGCTCATTCTAAATTATTTGCATAGACAGTCTCAATTGTTAAGATAATAAACAATCCAGTGTAGCCTCATATTAAAACTCCAAACCCTCTTTCAGTCTATAAACATCTACACTCCTCCCCATCCCCACCCCAACCCACCTCATGAGCCTGGATTCAGGTTACGGACCTGTAGTGGAAGAGAAGCCAGGGTTAGTGGCTTCTCCACCTCTCTCTAAAACTCCCTGGCCTCTTTTTCTCCCTCATTTATAATTCTGCTTCAAAGGCTATAGGGGAAGAGTAAGGGCAGCAGAGTGAAGGGGAAAGGGATGGAGGGAGGCTTTTATGAGTACAGTTTTCATCCATCATTTATGCCTTCTAAGATGTCAGACACCCAATCATTCTTTCTCTGATTGTTACGTTTGTAGATATTTGGAGGTGTCTTCCTCCTCTGGAGGCATCTCTAGCAGTTTCCTTAATGAAAGTGATTTCTCAGCAGCTGGCTGCCCTGTACCTTAGCTGGATCACCACATCCTTCAGGGAGTTCCCAGGGTATTCAAGTCTAACTCCTTTAATAGGGTCCACACCAGTCTCATTGTTGAGGAAGTACAGAGGCCTCCAGGCAAACTTATTTTGCCTCCATTGGCCAGCCTTCTACCTTTGGACTTTGATTTTTCCAGAAATCTGCAGCAGTCTTGGAGTGGCTCTTTTGAAATCACACTCACATGGCTTGAGAAGGTCAGTGACAGTGAAGCCTGGCAACAATCTCACAACTCTCCTCTAAAGAAATTATCTGTACAGATTTTTAAACCAATTTCATCATATCTACCTCTCTTATATAGCCTGGAGATGGGCAATGGGTTAAGCATCACAAAATTGAGGTCAGTCTCTTGGCAGGTCATGTGTAGATGGTCCAGTGCTTATTGCTTATTGTTTTTGCCTTCGGAGCAGGGCCAATATTCCAACTCCACAGGAAAAGTCACATCTAACATCTGGTTACCCAGCAAGATGCCTCGCTAAAGACTTTTTCTATGACAGTACAATATTATCAGCTGTTCTTTCATTTCCTTTTGGGGATCTTCAAGGTGCTTGATAGCTTCCCAGGCACTGTGTACATTTCTTCTTCTAAGACATTATAACAGCTTCATGGTTAAAAGTATATGGTTTCTCTTTCACCATGTTTAGCTAATAAGTTCTGTTCCTTATTTTGTGAGTTATCCTGTAAAAACTATTTAACTCTCTCTGTGCCATACTGTCAACATTTATGAAGTGGATATAATACCTAACTCACTGAGTGCTTGTGAAGATTAAACGAAATACTGTATGTAAAGTGTTGACTACAGTGGCTGGTCTACAGAAAGCGCTCAGTAAAAGGTGGTTTGGAATAAGTGACATTGTGGAATGGATCAGCCTGTTTAAAGCAAGGATTTTATTTATTTATTTATTTATTTATTTATTTATTTATTTAGAGACAGAGTTTCGCTATTGCCCAGGCTGGAGTGTAATGGTGTAATCTCCGCTCACTGCAACCTCTGCCTCCCGAGTTCAAGCGATTCTCCTGCCTCAGCCTCCCGAGTAGCTGAGATTGCAGATGTCCACCACCATGTCCAGCTAATTTTTTGTATTTTTAGTAGAGACGGATTTCACCATGTTGGCCAGGCTGGTCTTGAACTCCTGACCTCAGGGAATCCACCTGCCTCAGCCTCCCAAATTGCTGGGATTACAGGTGTGAGCCACCGCGCCCAGCCCAGGAAGGATCTTTTTATGAGGCTCTGGGGAAAGTTAAACAGGGTTCATTCTTTGTACTGAAGCTTTGGGCTTATGGTTACCCTGCTGTAGTAGAATAGAAGCAAAGTTATATTGATAAATGCATAGCTTAGATAGTATGTTTTAGTGAAAAAGCAAAATAAGCCAGAGATATTTTGACAGATCATCTTGCTTTAAGAATTTATGTATGGCCGGGCGTGGTGGCTCAAGCCTGTAATCCCAGCACTTTGGGAGGCCGAGACAGGCGGATCACGAGGTCAGGAGATCAAGACCATCCTGGCTAACACGGTGAAACCCCGTCTCTACTAAAAAAATACAAAAAACTAGTCGGGCGAGGTGGTGGGCACCTGTAGTCCCAGCTACTCGGGAGGCTGAGGCAGGAGAATGGCGTGAACCCGGGAGGCAGAGCTTACAGTGAGCTGAGATCCGGCCACTGCACTCCAGCCTGGGCCACAGAGTGAGACTCTGTCTCAAAAAAAAAAAAAAAATTATATATAAAGTATATTATATATACACATATTTATAGTTTTAATGATCAAATCTTATTTCTATGTATGATGAAGTGTTTGAGGAAATAATAGCTAAGTTCTGCAAGGCTACCTCTTTGGGATTTAGGAGGAGATTGTCTGGGGTAATCACAGCATGTGGTGAAATTCATCTGAGTAGAAAGACTGGGAGAAAAAGCCTCAGTGGTCACATTTTGAGCATGATTGTTCTACCAGCTATGAACTCACTCTTCAGATTTAGTCTGTATCTCATCTTCAGGAACATCCTATGAGAATTTCCTATTCTGCTAAGTTTCACATCTAATATTTCTAAAGAGGCTATCATAGATCAACTCTGTTATTCTAACTTTAATAGTCATAAATGTGGTTTAATAAGCTCCATATCAGGAAAGCCACAGACCCAATAGGCCCCCTCTACACCCTCTGATTTGCTACCAGCAGGTATATCTAAAGTAATTTAACATGGGTTCTCAAGTTCTTATTTTTTTCTCTTAGCTTTCTCTGGCCTGCCCAGATTAAGTTCTCTTTAAGAATCTATTTCCTGACATTTAATACTTTTACTTTGTTTTTTTTTTAGGTAGTAGTCTAAATACATGGAAATCAGTTGCATTTAAGAATAGTTTAAGATAACATTCATTTAGACCTGAAAGGGTATTCAGACACTCACCTGCAACCCAGTTTAGGAGAAATTATATAGCTAACAGGTTAGAACAGGATTAATATTGCTGGATTCAAGTAAATTCTTTGAGTTTGGAATCTTACAAGACCTCCAGAGATATATTTAGAAGGAGCAGAGCCTGGAGTGAACCACCTCTGTGCTCCCTCTTGCAGCCCTCCTTATAATATTTAGTATATAAACTTGTTTAGTATAGAAGCAAGTGTATTAAAATAGCTGAAAATAAAGAATAAGTAAAAAGATAAATGAAGGTTGAGTAAAATGGAAGTTGGGAGAGAGAGTCTCATCTACCTTGTTATGTGATGAACACATGGAGGAGTGAATGGGAAGATGGGCAGACCATCCCTCCCCCAATTCTCATTTATCCCAAGAGGAGGGACAACATTTAAAATGTGTCCTCTTAACAAAAAGCCTGGACATAACTGTCCTAATTAATCATAGAAACAAGAGGAGCACAACTGCTTCTGGGGAAAAACCAAAATGCCTGTTTGAGTTTGAAGTCTGATTTTGTTACTTGGGAAATGTGTGAGCTGAGAAAACCCCTCAATATCTCTAAATTTCACCTTTATCTAATATAAAACGGTACATTAATGCATATAAGCAGGATTTTGTTATCATTAAATGAGATAATATGTAATATAACTTTATAGACAAGGAGTAACCATTTGGATAGATTACATATTTTTTAAATTCACAGGGGGTCTCTTCAATATAAAGGATACAGTGTAAGTTTCAAAGATAGGTATATCTAAGTTCAGTATTCATCAAACATATCAAGGGCACCTTAGCTATCAGCAAACATAAGGCTCTGGTATCTTCTATGCAAATTAGGCTGTAACATAAGAAGTTCATCCAGACCCAAAGGCTATTCAATAGCCAAATAAAGTCATTCATTCAAAAATATATATTGGGTGCCTGCTCTGTAACACTATGCTAAGTGCTCTGGATATACTTTTTGCTTAAGCAAAGGTATCTAACGTATAGGATTTATTCTGCCACAAGTGATATCAATGGAGATAATCAGTTCCAGAAATTAGAATCATGGTTGCACTTCTGACCTCATCTGCTCATTACTAATAAAGGGAAGGAAGTTTGCAAGGGAGCTCTAAATATATGCTGCAGCCAGTTGTAAAATAATAGGAAGGATGGGGACTGTGACACACTAGAGAGCTCAAATCCAACCTGAAGATAGTCAAGTTTACTTCAAATAAATTTCTAAGTTAATTAGAAATAAACTACACTTTCTGATATGATTTGAATGTTCTCCTAGCTAATTCTCATGTTGAATTCTAATCTCCAATTTGGAGGTGGGGCATGGAGAGAGGTGGTTGGATCACAGCCATGGATTTCCCATGAATACTTGATCACTATCCCCTTAGTCATAGTGAGATGTTGCTTGATTAGTTCATGGGATATCTGGTTGTTTAAAAGTCTGGGACCTCCCCCCTCTCTCTTGCTCTGGCCATGTAATGTGCCTGCTCCCACCTCAGCTTCTTACATGAGTGAAAGTTCCCTGAGGCCTCCTCAGAAACTGAGCAGATGCTGGTGCCACACTTCCTGTACAGCCTGCAGAACTGTGAAGCAAATAAACCTCTTCTTTAGAAACTACCCAGTCTTGGGTATTTCTTTACAGTAACACAAGAATGGCCTAATACACTTCCCAAATAAAAGATGACTGCAAGTTGAATTTGGCCTATTCATTCCAGGTATATGGTTCTCTATTACATGGTCAGTTAGAGATTGTTTTTGCAAGAAAAGAATTTGCAAATTCTGACATTCTCCAATATTTTAGAGCTTTCTGTTTTTAAAAAATCATTCTCACCAATATTGATACATGGCAGGTATAGTTGAAAACAAGAACTGTGTGAGTCACCTCTTTTCAAATTCCACTTCAAATCAAAGAGAAGAAAGAAATGAGGTCTCTCTGTAATTGAGGTTAACAGAAGAATCACGCTCTTTTTGATAAAACTCATCAGAAACACAGTAAGGCGCTTGTTCCCAGTCATAACGTTGGGGCCTGTTGGTTTAGCAGTAATATTAAAACAAAACAAAACAAAACAAAAAAAATAACAATTGATAAGGTTTTCTTTGGCCTGAATAACAAAACGTAGGACAGTCACCAGTCACTACTAAGAACTCACATGCTTGTTGGCTGTGCTACTTACCGTGAAAAGCATGCCAAGCGCCTTTGATGAAATATCCATTTGGAATCATTTCCTTAGGGGAAAAAATAAGCAGGGTTTAATTTCCTGTAGAGGATTAAATTTTATGTTGAATGATAATGGCATAGACAGAACCAGTAAAGACAAACATGTACATAAACATCCATGCAGTTCAGGAGGTAAATGCATTTAATGGGCATCACGACCAAAGATAACATTTTTTAGTTTAGTAAAGTTTCCTATAAGAGTCAAGAATGAGAGAGTATTGGCACAATTTTCCTTGTCATGTTAATAAGATGGCAAAACAATTCAACTTTTTGGATATTATTGTGTTTCCATAAAGAAAAATCTAGGGTATTTATGATATGTATTGCACATTCAGATGAATGTACACAGCAATCCACAAGCCATTTCTTGAGAATCTCATGGCTTCCCCCAAAATTTTCTCTAGTGCTAGCCTCTGGCTTGTGTGTCAGGGCTCAGTTTCCTAAAGCCTTTTGGGAATTTTTACTTAGAGGTTTTAAAAATATTGCAACCTTCACATTCTAAGACAGAACTAAACACATTGGCCCCCAGGTCTTCTTATCGCTTATACTTCCTATTCTGGTTACTGCCATTTCTATTTATCTAGTCTCCCAGCCTAGAAACCTTAAATTCAGTCCCAGTTTTCTCTTTTCTACATGCATCTAACCGGTCATAAACATTCATTTTATTGTTACAATTATTCTTCATCAAAAATGTACTTCAAAACCTAAATATGTTATTTATCTTCTTTGTCACCTCCTTAGTTCAGATGCCCATTACTTCACATCTGGAGTTTCTGGAGTTAAAAACAAAGTCCTAAGTAAATATGTACAACTGCATTTTAAACATGCAGAAATAGTTGGGGATTAATACTATACATCATACAAAAAATCAGATAATAAAGAACAAAGCAGTGTGTATGAGTGCACAGAGCTGGCCTAGCATTCTCAGCAAGGTCTCAGTCTTTCTAGCAGTTGGGCTGGCATTCATATCAAGGTGTTTTCTCCTTTGAGCATAAAGCATTTCACAGAACGCCACAATGAAATAAGACAAAAATGAGAATTCTGCATAATCATGCCCAAGTAGAGCCCAACAGAGGAACACTGAACAAGCCACAGAAAACATCAGGAAACCCCTTTCCTGGCTAGTATGAGAGACTACTTGATTACTAACTATAGGCTAACTTCACTTTGTTCCCCCATACCCTAGATAAGATTTGTTAAAATATGCAACCACAGAATTACCTCTATATTCTGAGAGCAATCTAGAGCAAATGCCCGTTTCCTTAATCTCTTATCAAAATCGCCCAATAAACACCCAACCCCTATAATAAGTCCCTGTCAGCACTTTCTTACTAAAATACCCCTGAGATCTCTCTGACGTGTGCCTCCCTTGTTGCAACAAGACAATAAATTCATCTTTATTTGACTACATGTCTGACAGTCTTTGATGTGGGCCAACACTGGTATTAAAATATAATTGTTTACCTGAAAGTTCTTATATCAGTCCAGGATGCCTTCAAATGCAAATAATGTGAAATCTGATTTATAGTGGCTAGTGGGAGCGAATTTTTTCACATTACAAAAAATCCAGAGAAAGCTGGTTGCTAGATAGGTTCTTCTCTGCTTACTATCTCATGATCATGTGACTGGTTGCTACTGTACTTTCAGACATCTCTTCAGAATGCCAGGCAGAAAAGGAGGGTAAAGAGTAAAAGGTTTCTTTCTTACAAGTCTTTTCTTTTTATAGATGCTCCCTCCTGCAGACTTCATTATGTCACATTAGCTGGGGTAGACTCAGATCAGGAAAATGAGAATTATATTAGAATTAGTTAGACCAGACTCTGAGGATGGGAAAAGGATATATCTTCTCTAAAACCAACAAATCTCTTCAGGTTCCCTGACAAAATCAGAGTTGTCAACAAGTCAAGTACTGGCTTTCTATTTGATATTTGCTAAGGCAAAATGACTTTAAGTGATCTGACCAATGCCTGATAACCTTTCCTTGTCTTTTTCATTCTTATTTCATTGAGTGAGAATACTTCTGTCAATTTTCTGTAACATTTATGGCTCCTTTAAAAAAGCCCATATATTAGGAAAATATGAAATATCTTTAGGATATTTGTCAGTGGTCTTCTGCATATCAAAGGAAGAGCTATGACTTCTAGGCAAGTTAGGTCAGAAAATTCTTGAAAGGAAGTGTGTGGGTTGAGAACTAATTTAGCCTACCAAAACACTTTCCTTCCCTCCACTTAGTGGTCAGGTGGGGAGTTTGCCCTGTGTTAGGAAAGGACAAAAGGGTTTCCTTGGTTCTCAAAAATCAGTCCATTTGAAGTACTCACTGAAAATACCTTTTCCAAATTAAAAATGCTATTTATTTCCTGGAATAGTCCAGATCTTGTTACTTCTCCATTTAAGAACTTTTAATCTTTCTTCTTACCATATGTAATGCCTTTCTGATAACCCAAAATGCATTCCTGAACTTCCAATATTATATTATCTTGTAATGTTTTTGAAATATCAAAGGCATGTTATTTAAACGTATCCTTTTCTTAATAGAGTTGTTGCTTTACTTTAATGTGACTGTCTCAGGTTCCATGTTTTTAAAATATAATTGCCTTTCAGGGAACTGAGATACTGATTATACAGAACATTTGGAATCAATGAGTTATGATCACACTTTACTCACAGTCTTTGGTTCATCGTAGTAAATAAAGGACAACTATGTAACAGCAGCATACCAGGATTGGACTTATATATGTAACAGAGCTCTGTTACAGTTGCGCAAAATCACCACTCTCAGGATAAGATGGATCATCAGAAATCAGAATGAGGATATCATTGGTGAAAAAGCACACAATTTTCCACTTTTGCCAAACTTGGCTGTTGTCTATGGTAGATGTGTATATATAGCCACTTCCAAGGAATATTTGAGACTTTCCTAGAAAAGATTTTGGATATGAGCTCTGTAGGTAAAAACACGTTTTTATTTAACTTTCTTTCTTTTCCCTCTTCTTCCTCTGCCTTTCCTCCTCTGCTTCCTCCTTCTTTTTCTTTTGTTCTTCAAAGTATCCTTAAATACGTGAAAGTTCTGAGAATCAAATTGTGGAGTGTTAGACAGAATTCTCTTCTGATTCTCTCAAAAGGAGGTTACATAAGCAGGATACACAAGTGAAAAAAGGAAGAGAAGTGGTGTTAGCAGAGGATGTATTGTCCTTTTTGGTAGTGGTTCGCTTATAAGGACTCAGTCATTTGAAAAGATCTTCCACAATCCCTCCTACTTAAACTGCACACACATCAAAAGACAAAATAACAGGAGTCAGAATATAAACAGTATTTTAAAATACAAAGAGGCATATATATGTATATATATGCATATATAGGTGTGTGTATATACACATTACATAAATATAAAGAACCTATTTGAATTACAGAGAATGTGCAGAAAAATTTTGATTAACAAAGATGTATGAAAACCTAATAGATTTCAAAGAAAACCCTGAAATTTTCAAATTAGCAGGACATCTTAGTATTTTTCTTTTAAAGAGTTACCCTTTGGTAGTCTCATTAACTTCAGTGGACTGGACCACATGCATAATACACCTCTCATTCCTGGAAGCTTTGTGTTGAGAGTCAGTCCTCTCTAAGACTCTCATACCAATGGTGAGCACAGTGCTGCTCTTACTGCTTGCTCTTGAGAGTTGGGAAATCAAGAGTTGTACCAGTCGTCATGAAAATGAGAAGTATGCTACCCACATTTTGGATTATTTAGAGGAAACATTATTTAGCTTGAACAGATAGGCATTTTAGTTTAAGTGGTAATACTAACTGGTAAGCTTCTTATTTTCCAAAGCAAGACAAACAGATATTTTTAACCCTTTGAAGACCGAGGAAAGAAAAGAACCCCTAATTTTTCTATAATTCCAAGCTTCATGTTAATATGAAATATTCTATTAAACAATGCTGGTAAATTCACCCACATTTGATCAGAGAGGTTTCAATGTTTTAATAATTAAGTGAATAAGGTATTTGGTTATGGAAAAAATAGTCATTACTTCTGAAGTGTTTATGGTAATAATAATAAAAATCATAGAGTTGTATGGTCATTATTGCTACTCATTTTTTTTCTCTCCAATTATTGATCAATAGTAGGAGCTAAATACACCTGTGAAAGGATGGAGACCATGGTATTATAAGATTTGCAATCTATTGTTCTCAAGAAATGCCTTCAGAGGCATATTATATGAAAGGGTTCAGACTCAAGGACAATGTTTATACTTTAAAAAGTGGTTGTTACATTAATTCATAAAAAGTAGTGTGTATAGAATTTAAACTTCTGAGGAAAAAAAAGTGGAGATGGGTGGTACAGAACATAGCTCAGCAGTGGCTGGATGGAGATAATTGAAATACCAGTTCTTCCATTGTATTTGTTCCTGTGACACAACAAATCTTTAGTAAAGAGTACAGAAGCTATTTACTGCCTGGTGAGATTAGATTTATAATAGAAATCAGTGATGGAGCTAAGCTTTGCATCCTCCTTTAAATGACATGGGAAAAGAGTAATTCCAAAAAGATCAGAGATACGTGTCATAAGGAAGAGTGGTTAATTTTTTTCAGAATGAAGTTCTTACTTTGCCACTCGATATTCTATAAATCTGGTTCCAAATTGAATTGTTTATTATGTTTTTCAACTTGTCCATATCCGTGTTAATTTGGCCAAATGAAACAATTCATTTCTTCCTGCATGCATTTTGTACTTTCCTATTTCTGTGTCTCTGCTTCACCTGGACTACTCTTTTCCCTTTTTCCAAATCCAAATATTATATACCCTTCGTGGCTAAATCATGTGTACTCTCTACTTCTTCTAAACAAATATTTCATGCATAATAGACCTCTTTCATGTTATATGTTCTTTCTCATTTGCAGACAACAGAAGCCACTCTAACTGATTTAAGTAGAGATTCATTACAGGATATGGGAAACTTAATAGTTATTAGAAGAGTAGAAAGAGCAGGATAATCCTCAAAATGCCACAGGACTTGCTTGGTACAGGGACTGCTTTCACCACCCACCCCATGTTCTTACTGCTTCTTTTGCCAGGTAAGCCAGAAACATTATTATCTACAACTGCACTTCTTTGTGGCAGGAGTATGGAGACTTGTGGCAGGAGTATGGATGAATAAAGATGAGTTTCTAGAAGAGGTAATGCTGGTGATGCTGGTGTTGTATTTGTTTTGTTTTGTTTGTTTGTTTGAGATGGAGTCTTGCTCTGTTGCCCAGGCTGGAGTGCGGTGGCACCATCTCAGCTCACTGCAACCTCCACCTCCTGAATTCAAGTGATTCTCCTGCCTCAGCCTCCCATTTAGCTGGGACTACAGGCATATGCCACCAGGCCCAGCTAATTTTTTTTTTTTTTTTGAGATGGAGTCTCGCTATGTCACCCAGGCTGGAGCACAGTGGAATGATCTCAGCTCACCGCAGCCTCTACCTCCTGGGTTCAAGCGATTCCCTTGCCTCAGCCTCCTGAGTAGCTGAGATTACAGGCACATGCCACCGTGCCTGGCTAACTTTTGTGTGTGTGTGTATGTGTGTTTAGTAGAGATGTGATTTCACCAAATTGGCCAGACTGGTCTTGAACTCCTGACCTCAGGCAATCCACCTGCCTCAGCCTCCCAAAGTGCTGGGATTACAGGTGTAAGCCATGGTGCCCAGCCACAAGTAATGCTGTTGCTGTTAACTATGAATGTAAAGGAGCCGTTAATGTGTAGATAGAGAGAATGACATTGCTTGCCACATGAAGGAAACTGAAATTAATTAGCATGGCTGGAGTGAAAAGAGTCATGAGGAAGTTACTGAGACAGGAGAAACCTGATGGGCACCAGGCCTCAGGGCCTATGTGTGATACCTGTGGAGTTTGGATGTTACCTTACCATCTCCATGATGAGGTTACAGTGTGTGATTTTTAGACGCGTTGTAACCCCAGCACTCAGCACAGTGCCAAGTACATAGTATTCCATTTGTTGCTGATTTTCAAATTCCATTATTTCTTCTGTATTTAGTGATTGACCTACTTGCAGAAGGGTGTTCTCTTTTCTCCAATTTTTAAAATTTACTTGTTTGTTTATTTTTATCAGTATGGATGCTTATTTTATTCAATGGGTTGTAATCCATTACTATAATGAGTTGTGTTGATGCTGCAATTGTCCGAGATTTGACCACTAGTAACCTCTTCAGCTGGCTTCTGCATCCTTTGACATGCCTCCATCATTCTGAGCACTTCCTTAGTTTTTGGCAGAACAAGGTGTTCTGGGTTAAAGAAAACTAAAGATCATGGCAATGGAATGCAAAGTGGATCCTGGCCTAGTTCCTGGACCAGAAGAAAAATATTTTCCTATAAAAGATATCATTAGAACAAATTGTCAAATTTAATTAAGTTCTGTAGATTAGATAATAGAATTTTAATCAATACTAAAATGTTAATTTCTGGATTGTCTTTAGCTAAAAGGATATTTTGTTTTAGGGAACTGTACACTGCTGTGTTTATGGGTAAATAAGCCTCATGAATATCATGTCCTCAATTTATTCTCAAATGATATTTATTAAGCAGTAACAGTTATATATATGTATTTGTTTTGTTTTGTTTGTTTGTTTGCAATAACATATATATATATGTCCATTTTCATGCTGTTGATAAAGACATATGCAAGCTGGGCAATTTACAGAAGAAATAGGTTTAATTGAACTTACAGTTCCACGTGACTGGGGAAGTCTCACAGTCATGGTGGAAGGCAAGGAGGAGTAAGTCACGTCTTACATGGATGGCAGCAGGCAAAGAAAGCTTGGGCAGGAAAACTCCCCCTTATAATAAGCATCAGATCTCGTGAGACTTACTATCACAAGAACAACACCAGAAAGACCTGCCCCCATGATTCAATTACCTCTCACCAGGTCCCTGTCACAAAACTTGGGAATTCAAGATGATATTTGGGTGGGGACAGAGCCAAACCATATCATTCTGCCTCTGGCCCCTCCCAAATCTTTTGCCCTCACATTTCAAAACCAATCATGACTTCCCAACAGTCCCACAAAGCCTTAACTCGTTTCACACTGGCTCAAAAGTCCACAGTTCACTGGTCTCGTCCAAGACAAGACAAGTCCCTTCCGCCTATGAGCCTATAAAATCAAAAGCAAGTTAGTTACTTCCTAGATACAATGGGGGTACAGGCATTGGATAAATACAGCCATTCCAAATGGGAGACATTGGCCAAAACAAAGGGGCTAAAGGCCCCATGCCAGTCTGAAATCCAGTGGGGCAGTCAAATCTTAAAGCTCCAAAATGATCTCCTTTGACTCTATGTCTCATATCCAGGTCATGCTGATGCAAGAGGTGGGTTCCTATGGTCTTGGGAACCTCTACCCCTGTGGCTTTTCAGGTATAGCCCCTTCTCCCAGCTGCTTTCATGGAATGGCATTGAGTGTCTGCAACTTTTTCAGGTGCACAGTGCAAGCTGTTGGTGCATCTACACCATTCTGGGGTCTGGAGGATGGTGGTCCTCTTCTCACAGCTCCACTAGGTGGTGCCCCAGCAGGGACTCTATGTGGGGGCTCTGATGCCACATTTCCCTTCTGTACTGTCCTAGCAGAGGTTCTCCATGAGAGTTCTGCCCCTGCAGCAGTCTTCTGCCTGGGAATCCAGGTATTTCCATACATCCTCTGAAATCTGGGCAGAGGTTCCCAAACCCCAATTCTTGACTTTTGTGCACTCGCAAGTTCAATACCACGTGGAAGTTGCCAAGCTTCAGGCTTGCATTCTTTGAAGCCACAGCCCAAGCTGTATGTTGGCCCCTTTCAGCCATGGCTAGGACGACTGGGACACAGGGCACTAAGTCCCTATGCTGCACACATCACGGGTACCCTGGGCCTGGCCTACAAAACAATTTTTTCCTCCTAGGCCTCTAGGCCTGTGATGGGAGGAGTTGCCATGAAGACCTCTGACATGCTCTGGAGATATTTTACCTATTGTCTTTGGGAATTAACATTTGACTGCTCATTGTTCATGCAAATTTCTGCAGCCAGCTTGAATTTCTCCTCAGAAAATGGGATTTTCTTTTCCATTGCATTGTTAGGCTGCACATTTTCCAAACTCTTATGCTTTGCTTCCCTTATAAAACCGAATGCCTTTAACAGCACCCAAGTCACCTCTTGAATGCTTTGTTGCTTAGAAATTTCTTTCTCCAGATACCCTAAATAATCTCTCTCAAGTTCAAAGTTCCACAAATTCCTCGGGCAGGGGCAAAATACTGCCAGTCTCTTTGCTAAAACATAACAAGAGTCACCTTTGTTCCAGTTCCCAACAAGTTCCTTATCTCCATCTGAGACCACCTCAACCTGGACCTTATCGTCCATATCATTGTCAGGTTTTTAGTCAAAGTCATTCAACAATCTCTAGGAAGTTTGAAACCTTCGCACATTTTCCTGTCTTCTTCTGAGCCTCCAACTGTTCCAACCTCTGCCTGTTACCCAGTTCCAAAGTTGCTTCTACATTTTTGGTTATCTTTTCAGCAGTACCCCAATCTACTGGTACCAATTTACTGCATTAGTCTGTTTTCACACTGCTGATAAAGATATACCCCAGAGAGGGAAATTTACAAAAGAAAGAGGTTTAATTGGACTTACAGTTCCGCTTGCATGGGGAAGCCTCACAGTGATGGCAGAAGGCAGGGAGGAGCAAGTCACATCTTACATGTATGGCAGCAGGCAAAGAGAGCTTGTGCAGGAAAACTCCCCTTTATAATTACCATCAGATCTCATGAGATTTACTCACTATCACGAGAACAGCACCAGAAAGACCTGCCCCAATGATTCAATTATCTCCCACCAGGTCCCTTCCACAACATGTGGGAATTCAAGATGAGATTTGGGAGGTGACAGCCAAATCATATCAATATATATCGATACACTCTATGTATCTATTAATGTATGCATGTAACATAAATTTAACATATATGAGAAAGAATGATAGAGTAAATGTAGTAAAAATGTTCTTATTTGGGAAATCTGAAATAATGATATGAAATTTTTTTTTATGTAATTCTGAACATTTTAAAATACAAAGTTAAGAAAATAAACAAATTATATTGGCTATTCTGTAAAGAATAGATTGTACAGAAATTAAAGTGGAGAAGAAAATCTAAGAAGTTATTCCAGTGGTCTGGGGAGAAATGGCCATGACGTGGATTGGATGTGTGGGAAGTGGGTATGTCTAAATGTAAACAGACTGAAGGTACACATTGGAAATAGAACCGACAGGACTTGACTATGGATGAGAGAAGGGACATAAGGGTGAAAAAAGGGAGACATAAAAGATGAGGCATGGGTTTGGGCCTTCAGCAACTTGATGAATGGTAGTGTCATTTATATAGGGGAAATTTGGAGATGGAAATTTTGCAGAGAAGAGAACATCGTGAGCTTTTAGTTGTATGTAAAAATTTGAGGTGGGTATTCATCATCCAGGTGAAGATATATGACATATACAATGAACTCAGGGAGGAAGTTTATGGTGGAAAAAACATATGGGAATTGCCAGAATAAAGATGGTATTTAAAACAATAGAACCAGGTGAAATTATCTAGAAAGTGAATTTGAAGGGTGAAGGGAAGACTTAAAGCACTACATTAAATCAAGTAGATAGACAGGATCTGCCACATAATTTCTGAACACCAGTGCAAAACGAAAATGCAGGATCCTTTGTTGAAAAATTATCAAGAATTTCAACATGGCAATGAGAGGCATTAAATAAAGCCTGAGGGTCTTCTAAGTGGTGTGGGGGTTTGGGGGGGGCGGTTGTGACTGTGTGGGTTGCACATTCATGAAACCAGCACTGTGGATACAGAAAGGAGATCCAGTAAAGGAGATGGAGAAGAAGCATTCAGGGTCTTAAATTTCTGAGAATGCTGATCTCCCAAAAGCCAGATTAGGAGAATTTCTAAGGAGAAATAATGTTGATTATTTTGAATGTGTTTAGGCAGGTTCAGATGAAGTAGGAGAAATATCTGTGAATTTGGCAGCATGCTTATTTGACAGGAGTCATTAAGAATAATATTGGACAGAGAGGTCCATAGAGCAAATTACAGTAGGAAGAGGAAGTGTAATCAATCTTTTTAGAGGAAGTTTTTCTTGGAAAAGGAGCAATGAGGTTGTGTGGTAGATGGAAGGAAATTGGGAGCTTTATTTTTAAAATGAGAAATGAAGGAATTTGTAGGCTGATGGTCATAATCCAGTAGAAAGGGAAAGAGCCATGATGCAAGAGGGTGAAACCTCTCAACACAACTGGGTGACTTAATTGCTTGAACACAGGCATGGATGAGGGCTGGGAGAAAAGTTTTCATGGAACTGTTGTGTTTCTGTACAGCTTGTAAGCAGGGGCACTAACTTATTTTGTTGTGGACTATCTTTTGAAAGATGTTTGTGCAGTGAACAGACTCAGAAAATAGAAATGATGTTTCCCTCCAGAATAAAGGGCTGACATATTAGTTTTTACTGTCTAGCTTAATAAACATAATATCTTGACTAGAATGGGTATGCTAATGCTCATTATACACAATGCAGGTCCCCTAAGAGTAGGTCTCCTCTCCTGGGATGCAATCCAAGGACTGTATTATCTTATCCTCTTTGTGTTACCCTGTGGGAACAGGAGCTGAGGGAGCCAGAGGAAAAATTTTGACCCTCTGGCTATCACTACTGCTGTGAGTAATAAAACTGTTATTTATTTCTGATCCAGAAGACTTGGCTTCAGCCAGCATCCATGAAATTGTGGCAGGCTAACCTGTTAGCTTGCAAATAGAGTAAAAATAGACACTTCCCAGCCCTTGACAATGAGCTCCAGAAAAGGAGCAAGAAGTCAGGTAATTGAAGGTATTTTAAGGGAAAAATTAAAATGCTGGGATTATAAAATCTAATCTGAAAAAAGGAAAATGAGAACAGGAAGGTGTAATGGATAATCAATCTGCACATGCATGCATGTATGTTTGTTGGAGAGCTTTAACAGTGGAATAACTGGGTGTAGGTGGAGATACTAGGTTATGAAAGGAAGTCAAAGTGTGTAATGCTTGAGATCAATATGCGGAAAAGGCATAGTTGCAGAAGATGAGAAGCTCTAGGGTACATCTGTCTATGCAGTGAGGGACTGAAGTGGAATGAAAGCAAGGTTTGGAGATTATTTCTGAGAAAGTTTTCAAGGAAGAAGGGTTTTCATGTTATGATCCCAAATAATTACATCTACCATGGTAGGATCCTAGACAATTACTCCTCACCATAGCTCTCGAGGTGGAAGTGGGTAGGGTGGGTGTATGTTTATCCTCTTTTGAGAACAATCCTCTCCCAATGATTCTCTGCCCTTCTCTGTACCCTGAGAGACTGACTTCTGCCAATTCTATCACCTGGGCTCAGCCTCCTTACTGGGATCGACAAAGGAAAACAAACCACTGATTGAAGCTTGGAAGACAGAAGAGAGAACATTTTGTATATTGGCTTTCCTCCCCCATTTCCTCTTGGCTTTGCCATGGTTCTGGGAGTGACTATATCCCTCTATAATTTACAACTTCTGTCAGGCAGCCTGTCTTCCATGGCCCTAGCCCCCAGAGGGTCTCTAATACCTTTCCCTCTAGAGTCCTATCAAGCCTGTGAACCAGAAGAGTTTCCAAATACTGCTAGTTCCTGTGTGCCTCAAAATCATGCGTTGGTTCCCTTAACCCTGCCACACTTTAATACACAGCCCCTTCTTTAGACAATCTCTGCAAAGTTCCCAGCTGACTGTGCCATCTGTTTCCTGCTGGGGCCCCCAGCTGATGTAACTGTATGGGGTGGGGAGTGTCATGAGGTGGGTAGGCAGAAACCATTCTTGCCCAAAATAGAAGAGACACTGACAAGGCACTTGATCACAATTGTATAAGTGAATAGTGCCTCTTTTATTTTAGGGCAAGACCCAGAAGAGATGTTTTTGCAGTTATTCTCGAAGTAATATCACAATTATTGTGTCCTTGAAATATTTTAACATCAGATAATGTATTATAATGACTATCTTTTTTCATAATTTTCTTCACTTCAATTTTTTTTTTTTTTTATTTTAAAAAACTTTTTGTAGAGACAGGGCTTTGTGTTGTTGCTTAAACTCCTGGCTTCAAGTGATCCTCCTGTTTTGGCCTCTCAAAGTCCTGGGATTACAGGCATGAGCCACCTCACCCAGTCTTTCGCTTTTTAAATTTATTGGTTCTTGTGCATAGATTACTTTCAAGTAAAAATAAATGCACTGTATTGACTTTTGCTATAATTGCATTAAAAGCTTAGTCACACATGCAGAGACATATCTGGTTTTGGAGAAAAGATTGAGCAATGACTGATGCATTTTCCCATTCAATAATACTTTCTTGATCTTTATCCTATCTTTCGTAATCCTAAGAACTCTTTGAAATTTTTTGGAATGTAATCTACACTTTTTGATTACTTTTATCTTTAGACACCTCATATATTGTTTCTATTATGATGAATTATTTTTCTCTGTTACATTTTTCAATATACATTACATATTTTTCTATTATGTAAGAAAGGTACTGATTTTGTATATTTTAAGAAATGCAAGCATCGTATTTCAGATAAATAGAGACTAGATTTTTTTCAACAACTTGTAATGGAACAAATGGGTATTTAACTGAAAAAGAATGTTTTCATCTCTATTGCTTCTTACGACAAAATAAGCTCTTGCTGGATCAAAAATTAAAATAGGCCAGGCACGGTGGCTCAAGCCTGTAATTCTAGCACTTTGGGAGGCCAAGGCAAGCAGATCACTTGAGGTCAGGAGTTCGAGACCAGCCTGGCCAACATGTTGAAACACCATCTCCACTAAAATCACAAAGAAATTAGCCGGGTATCGTGTTGCACACCTGTAGTCCCAGCTACTCGGGAGGCTGAGGAACAAGAATCACTTGAATGCAGGAGGGGGAGGTTGAAGTGAGCCAAGATCATGCCACTGCACTCCAGCCTGAATGACAGAACAAGCAAGACTCTGTCTCTAAATAAATAAATAAATAAATAAGATAAACCAAAACATAAAAATTAATTCTTATTAGTCCTTCGTTGGCTGTGCAGTTTGCAAATATTTTTCCCATTCTGCATGTTGTCTGTTCACTCTGTTGATTATTTTTTTTTGCTGTGTGGAAACTTTTTAGTTTAATATATTGATGTCACAAAACTGTATGTGCTCCCTAAATTTATACAAATTCTTAAAAAATAAATTAATTCATGAAAGTAGTAGAGGAAACATGAGAAAAAATTAGAAATAATTTGATTTGAGTAAGGAAAGTATCTCAAAGTATAATAGAAACATCAAACCTGTAAAAGAAAATAAAGATTATTTTGACTCTATGTCTATGTCTACATTTTTTGCTATCTATTGGAAAGAAAATTTCAAAGACAAATCACAAACTGAAAGAAATATTTTTAACACACATGACAAGATACTAACTTATATAATGTATAAAAATCACCCAGAATTCAATAAGAAAAGCAACATCTTAGTCAACAAATAAGCAAAGAAAATCAATGAACTATTCACAGAAAAGGAAATAAAAATGGCTTACAAAAATATGTAAATGGTCAATTTTTTTAAATCATAAAAGGAATGTACATTGTTTTTTCAATGAGATACTATATTGATTTCTATCAAATAAAAAAAAAAGATAAAATAGGGATAGTATACCTGACCATTGAAGGCATAGTTAAACAGACACTTTTAGGGATAATTATTAAGAGTATAAGTTGATAGAGTTCACTGAATGACAACTTGGTATTATCTAATATACATTTAATTGCTCAAGTACTTTAAGCTCAATTTTAGAAACAACATAAATGTCTATCAATGGAAATTGATTAAATGCAATAGTATGCATGTGTTTAAATATCAAACAACTTGATTTGTACTGATCTATTTCTGGGATAAATTAGGTGAGAAAAGCAAAATACAGGAGAAAGTTCATAATATGCTACTAAATATGGGCGATTATCTTTCTGTCTTGATCAATTTATCATCTGTCTATATTTATATTTAGCTATCTAGCTATACATGCCTATATATGACAATATATATATCTTAAAAAAAAGAAAAGAACTGAATAACTATGGCTACCTCTATGGTAGGGAAGAGCAAATTGTGGGACAGGAGTGAGAAGAAGATTTACTTTTTAGTATGTATTCTTTTGCATTGTTTATTTATTTTTACCACTGAGTACATTATTTACCTATTCAAAATTAATGTGTTTATTTAAAAATAAGATACAGTTACTATATGAAATTATCTCATGGTCATAGTTACCTTTTCTGGATTTTCTGGGTAGACATGAAAACAAAAGAACAATAAACAAGAACACAGGGTCACAAAGAAACTCTGGGAGGTGCTGGATATATGTTTCCTTGATTGTGGCAATGGTATCATGGGAGTTTGCATATGTCTACACTCATCAAATTGTATACATTAAATATGCTCAGTTCCTTGTATATCAGTTATGCCTCATTAAAGCTGTCAAAATATTTTTTAAAAGATAAAATCAAGGAATAAAAAGAGAAAATCATCTTGAGTTTATGTTGATGATTCCAATTCAAATTCAGGACCAGAAGTTTTCCTCTTAACCTCATCAATCTTACTAACAATCTCATTTATCTCCCTTCTTTGTCAGAAAGTTAGATCTCAACAAAATTGTTTACTTGATTTATCCCAAAACATATACACAAAAATATCAGGATAGCAATGGTGACACTACCTTCACAATACAATCCTGAAAACAAGCCTAATATCTTTTCTAATTGCTTTTGTCCTTTGCTTATATCTTGTTAGGGATGTACAGTCAAATGTGTGAATTTTCAAGCCATTTGGATTCTTCATCACTATTGGCTATACCATGAAATGGTTACACAATTAGATTCATTTGTTTAGTTTCCTTTTTATTTTTAGGTATTTTAATTTTTATCTGATTTTTAATAATTATATATGGTATTGAGTGGTGTCAATGTGAAATCAACAAAACAAACTATATTTAAAGAATTTCAGCTTCTCTATCTCTTGATTTTATTCTCCCCCTCTTATAATATGTAACCATTAAGAAAAAAGATTATTAGTTATTCTTCCAACAAAATCAAAGGTGTGTACATTATATATATGGGTGTGTATCTGTGTGTATTTATATCTTTTCACTGCCTTTCTGACATAAATAGTACTCTATTATATACTTTCTCATTTTCCTTTTTTAATATAGCCTCACTTTTATACTTTTCTTTTTTTAACTTCCTTAGTGATCTCCAGTTTATGGCTGAGAATTGGACTTTGTAAAAATATGTATTTTTTTTATTTTTCAAACTCAGGTCTTTTCTTCAGCTTAGGATTATTTTCTGGTATTAATATTATTTTTTTTTCTTATGGGCTTTCATTAAATTTCTTTCAATTCTCCAGTAAACTATCACACATAGGAGGGATTTTCATTCTCCATCTGTTATGACTCTCTTTTCACTTTGACTTATGGTTTAAAAAAATTCTTTACTTTCCTAGAAACCTTGAATTCTTTAGGGTAATTTACTTTTCCTCTGACATATGTGTGTCCTTTACTAATTATCATAAATTCTGCTGTTGCGGTTTATCTTCTAATCCTGTCTCTTAAATATTCCAGCTCTATTTCTGTGCATTATCAGCATCTTCTCATCTGTATGCTGCTTACCATTTTATCAAGTAAGTAATTCTTTAAGATTATGTGTTATGTCCTTTAGCAAAGCACTTCCTAAAGTTTATTTTTCTTCTGCACCTTAAGATCAATATAGTTACATTTTTAAGTTCCAAAATCTTTCCAAATTTCTCATACAGGATTTTTCCATTTCTTTATCTTTCAATGAGAAAATTTTATCCCAGCTTTAGGTTTGCCTATAGATAAAGCAAGTGGATTTGTATGGTTCTCCTCAGCACTTACCTTATTGTAAGAATTCTTTTCAGAAATATTACTGTGGGTATCTGTTTGATATATTTAAGCCTTCGCCAAGATTTTAGCATTCCATTCTTCATTTCACATAGATCCATTGACTGAGTTA